>NC_082697.1:37650909-37963543 GCF_949987515.2 Delphinus delphis | reverse complement strand
ATCACAAGCAACCATGACTGGTGGAATGAGGTTGGTTCACCACAATTAGAAGCAGTAAGGATTCTAGAAAAATATATGAATGGATATGACATCTTCTAGCCTTCCTTGCATCAGAGTCAATATTTCAAAACACTAATAAAATACCACCTATGCTCAAATGCCTGGGGGATAGATTTAAATAAAGAGGTTTTAATTGTTTTTTAAGATTCAGTGCTTTCGTTGCCATTTCCTCTTAAGTTGCAATCTTGAGGTAAATAATTGAAACCTCTTTTCTCTCTTCTGTTAGCTAAACCTTTCCCCAAAGAGTTATTATCACTGCTTCTGAGATACACAGAAACTACATGATCAGTACTGACACTTTTGTAGATCCAGTAAAAGATAAGTGTATTTAAGAAGGAGTATGTTTTATTTTCTATTACAGACATTCATTTGTTTGAAATTCGACTAACGAATTTCTTGCCTGGGGCAGGGGGTGCGTGGAGGGATAAATTAGGAGTTTGGGATTAACAGATACACACTACTATATATAAAATAGATAAAGAACAAGGACCTACTGTATAGTACAGGGAACTATATTTAATATCTTGTAATAACCTATAGTAGAAAAGAATCTGAAAAAGTATATATACGTATATATACTGAATCACTTTGCTGTACAATTGAAACTAACACAACATTGTAAATTAACTATATTTCGATTAAGAAAAAAAGAATTACTTGCCTGGGTTCTTAGTTCAGATACATCATGGGCATTATTTTCATGCTAAAGCACAGACTTCCCTGAAAGATCCCATGAATCCTATCCTTTTGGAGCCTGGAATTTCACAGAAACATTCCACCCCAGTCCACAACTGCTGGGGTCCTTCATTACAGTTGTTAACACATCACGAAAAACACAATAACGTGACCAGAATGGACTTCTCAGTTTTTCAAGTGGTTTGAAACACATTGTCCTTTGATTCTTTTATGAGGGTTCCATAATTTCTTGGGGTTTTGCAGCTGCTTTTTGATCCCTGGCCCTGCCAGTATCTCTTCCCAGACAGAAAGTGGGACCCTTGATGGTGGTTGTGGTAAATTAATAAGGAGAAAAAATAAACAGAAGGTCCTTTTCCCATGTGGTTTTCTTTAAACTTTGCGAATCTGTTCACTGTACACTTAATGTGGAGCTTGCCATGCAAGAACGCTGTCTGGCTTTTCCAATTCATCATCTCTTGTGATGTTCTTCCTTCCTTAGCGAGTCCACAAGTGGAGCTCATAGCAGGCGAGTGAATGGATGGTCCTCTCTCCAGGTTCCCACATCCTTCCAGGACATCTGAGCAGCTGTGCAACAGCAAAGCAAAATTTTCTAGAGTTTCTACCATCCAATCCCATAGCTTTAATATCATCTAAAGTAGTGGTAGGCAAACGTTTTCTGTAAATAGCCAGATAGTAAATGTTTTTGCAGGCCATATGGTCTCTGTCACAATTACTCAACTCTGCCTTTGTAGCATGAAAATAGCCATAGATAATATGGAAGTGAATGAATGTGGCTGGGTTCCAATAAAGCTTTATTTATGGATAAATTTGAGTTTCCTGTAATTTTCATGTGTCATAAAATATTCTTCTTGTTTTGAATTTTTTCCAACAATTTAGACATGAAAAAGCATTCGTAGCTTGTGGGGCCATATTCAAACAGACAGTGACTGGATTTGGCCCACATGCAGTAGTGTGGTAACCCCTGATCTCAATGATCAGGGCTTCAAAGGTACGTCTCCAGCCAATATTTACCTTTTGGATCCCACAAGTGATGACTAATATCTCCAGTTGTTTGTCCCTCAAACACCTTCAGTGTTTAAAATGGAAGTTGTGATTCTCTACTCCTATTGCTTTTTTGTCAGTGTTTCTCCATCTGAGGAAAATACTTTTACATTTTCTACATGTGTAGTTACTACAGCTAGAGAATTGTTGACCACTATTGAGTGCTCTTTTATTATACTCCATATCCAATCCATTACTGTATTCTAGAGATTGTACTTCCAAAACATATCTCAAATCTGCTTAATTCTCTCCATCTGGTCCAAGCTAGCCTTATCCATTAACTAACTGGATTCCTATAATAACTTCCTCATTGATCTCCCCTTTTCTGTCATTTTTACTTGCTAAATCTTTGCAAACCAAGATATCGTCATTGCTTCTGAGATGTGTAGGAATTATGGGATTATATTGACAATATGCACAGGTAAAGCAGAAGTTTCCCTTCCTACCCTCTCAGTGCATTTTGCATGTAGCATCAGAAGTGAACTTGCTAAAGCATTAGTCATAAAATCACTCTGATGGCTTTCTTTTGCCCTGAAAAGTAATCCAAGATTCTTATTAAATACTTCAAGGTTCTACCGGAGACAAATTTCATGTTCATCTCCATCTCTTCACCACCTCTGCCCGCTCTCATCCTTGTTCATTACACTTCAACACAACTGGTTTCCTTTCTGTTCCTGCTCTATACTTCCTCCTTTCTCAGCTCCATGCCTTTTCCTCATTTTCCTCTCTGACTTTTGTGGTATTTTCCCAATTCCTTGCATGGCTGACTCATTCTTATCTTTCAAGCTTCAACTTAATTATTACTTCTCCAAGTGACCCCTTTATCCAAAGTCAGCACCTCCATCTCCTTTGCCTTGATGATTTCCTTTATAGGCAATATCCCGATATTTAACAGTTTTGATTGCCCTTTTTAAACCAGTTCATTATCTGTCCTTCATAGAAAATATAAATGACGTAAGCATAGACCCTTATCTGTAAGAGTCACCATATCCTAAGGCTCAGTCTAACATACAACAGCTACATAAGTATTGAATAAGTGACCTAATAAATAAATCTATCGGTTTAAAATGTAGACCAATCCTTCAGTATATTTTTTAAAGTGTATGAAAAATTTTAATGGAAATATAAATTACACTTGGAAAAATGTGTCATGGTACAGTTCCCATTTTATTCTTAAAGCCTTTGTGCATTTTTCAAATAATCTACAACATACACACACAAAAAAGAAACGACCCACAAATCACTTTTGTTATTAGCAGTAAAACAAATGCAAACGGAAGGGGCATTACATGGGTAGGGGAGTAAGAAGTACAAACTATTAGGTATAAAAAAAACTACAAGGATATATTGTACAGCATGGAAATATAGCCAATATTTTTTAATAACTATAGAGTATAGCCTTTAAAAATTGTGAATCACTATAATGAACACCTGTAACTTATATAATACTGTACAGCGACTATACTTCAATAAAAACGCAAATTACATAAATAAATAAAATTTCTTTCATGTAAAAGAAACAGAAAAGAAAAGGAAACCCCATTCTGCTAAAAACGTTTGTCTACAGTTTTCTAAATGGTATCCTTGAAATCTTCATGGTTACGTTGGAACATGGAAATGCCTTAATGTCTAAGGTAAAGAGAGGAAAGGTAGTATACCACCTGGATGCTGGGGTTGAGAAAACCTGTTAAAGGTCAATTTATCCCTCAAGAGAAGCTCTGGGGAAGGCATGTAGGAGTTTTGGTTGAATAACTGTGTCTTCTCTGTTGAGCTGCATATCTTTCTATCCTATCCTTTCTGCTTTTTCAAAACGACTATTTAATTTGAAGGATGATGAAGCAACAGAGGTGATAAAAAAAATGGCATGAATGAGGGCTGCAGCATGAGTTAAAATCCTGATTGTGTTGTGACGTGTAATGTTGACCTCTGACCTCTGATTTCCTTCTCTGTAACATAGAGCCCCAAAGTAATTTCTCATTAGACCATTCTGAAGACTTGGAGGATATTTATGAGGACTTGGTATAGTATATGACACAGACTGGGTATCTATAAAAATAAAACATCAGTTTATGTGTCATAAATATTAGTTTTTAAAGGAGTAAGTTCCACAAGGTGGAAATATCTTGTATGTTTCTAATAAAAAAGAAAAAGAAATCTGGCTAGAGAAAGATTTTGGCTAGCATAAGTTCCTAAGATAATTTTTCTCACTGTGTTCAGAATCCTTGCTAAATGTGTAAGCCAGTATTTACTACATTTTACTGCAATGACCAACAGCTTCTGAAACCCAGCGGCTTATGGCTACAAAGGTTTATAAAGGTTTGTTTCTCATTTGCTTTATAGTTGGTCTGTGGAAGCTGCAAATAGACTATGAATCTGCTTACATACATTCTTCTTACCAGCATCCAAAGAGAAGCAGCAGCTTTTCTTTGGGACACACCCTTCTCATAGCAGAAGAAAAACGGAGATGGCTGAATCAAATAAGTCTCTTTAAACTTCAGACAAGGCATGTGTTACTTTGTTCACATTCGATTGGTGAAGGCAAGTCACTCAAGCAGGGTGGTGTCATTGATCTAGAGAAGTCAGATTCCAAGGAAAGTCACTGCAATTCACATGGCAGCAGGTAGAGATTTATAATTCTTACATAAGAAAGGCCAGAATATTGGGTGTAATAGACAATAGACAACATAAACCTCAATCTATTTTTCTAAATTTAGATGAAAAAGATGAGTGTCCTCCAAACTTATGTGAACTAATTCCTCCACCTGAAATAAACCAATGTTTAACAACAAAACATTGCTTTGTGGAACCAATGGGTTGAGACATTTAGCATAATGGAAAATTCTGACTTTTAAAGTAGCAAATTAAATAGCACACTCTGGGCATACAGTTTCCAGTGATTTATATGGTTTTCGTAGGGCTGGTCGAATAGGTGGATTTAGTGCTAGACTGATGTGTCTGGGAAACACCGATCATCATTCTCCTCAGACAGCAGGCCTGCTCTCAGAACTGTGGTGAGCATGATTCCATTGAGCCCCAGGCTAAAGGATTTACAGTCTCCTTTAGTCAAACCACAATATATTGATTAAAAATTTGCCCAGAGTTTATCCGATTCAGGCTACCTGGAGTTGTCTGTGTTAATAGCCATCAGATTGAATATGCTGCCTGTGCACTCAATCATCAGTAAGCCAAGGAAATGTCCTTTTCTCCTCCTATTACTTGTTTTGCCACAATAAAAATTAAACAACATATCTCAACTCTCCGAGTGATACCTGTTTCATTCATTGATTAATATCCGAGTCCAATTTTATCTCATTTAGAAAGAAGTGAAACAGGTCCTCTGGTTTTCATTTTTAAATTGAGAAACCGACATTCAGGGAGTGAGTGTTGTCCTCTGAACCTGAGCTGGTAAGGGAAAGACAAGAAAGGCACCTTGGATTCTTCAAGAAAACCAGTGCACCAGCGTAGCTTGGGGTTTACGTTTCCATGGAATTCCATAGTGGTGGAAACTTAAACAATTTCATTATGAAAAATTAACAGATTTTAATTTTCCCTTAGAGAGTCTATCTCAAAATAATTTTTCCTTGGAGAGTCTATCTTCACAAACTATTTTGTTATTGATAATTTATTGCTTGTTTGTTTGTTTAAAATACCTCTACTTGTGTGGACAATGCAGTTAAATTAGACCAAGCTGGTTCAAACTCTTATTTTACAATGGGCAATTATTGAAATAGATGATTGAAAATGACTGATTTCTTAATCAAGTTTAATAGTGGCTTCTGGGGCAAATGAATGATTCACTTCAATAAAAGCATTCAAGTCAGCTGTGCATGTTGGTACAATGGTGAAATGAACTTAGCACAGAAGTGTGTATTTCCAGGCTTGAACAATGAGAAGCATGAAAAACATGTAGGATATTTGTTTTTTAAGCATGCAGAAAAAATACCCAAACGATACCAAAGGTATACCTGAAGACTAAAGATCTGTTTCTAGTCATACAGTTCCCTTCCCCAGAGTCTCTAATTTCTCATGTAGACTTCCAGAAATAAATCTATACACTAATATAAGTTATTACTGTTATATCAGCTAAGGGGAGATAAGAGGGGTTAGGGATTAAGTAAACATTTTATTGTACTTTTCAATTTTTCCAAATTTTGCCATCAAGGACTGGGAAAGGTGGGAGCAGGAATAAGAGGGGAAAAACCTTAAGAAACAGAGCAGTGTTCCCAAGTATTTCTATGCCATCTTGGGTCTCTTGGCACATTAATTGGTATTTTGATTTTTAAATATATTTTTTGCAACATATGAGAACAGGAAAAGTTTAGATTAGGAAGATTCTTAAGCCACAAGTTCCAATTAGATTTGGGTACACCCCCTACCTATCTTAGTATATGTCAAAATAAAGACATATAAATGTAAGGACATATTTGAGTGTTCTGAAACTTCTAAGAATGATGTCTTTAATATTGTTCTTGGAAACTGCAAATATTAAATTCTTCCAACAAAGCATTTTGGGGTCATCTGTGCTTTGCTGGTACAATAAACATGGCACTCGTCCACCTATGTAATCATCTAGCAGTGAGACAGACTCAGTAATCTTGGCCACTTGTAACATTTGCTGTATCACTGAGTTTATACTTCCTAAACTTTAGAATGAAGTTAATCTTCCGAACGATTTCAGAAGTTTTAAGAGAGAGACTGTGAGGAGGAACCCATGTTCAAGTTCATTTCTGTAACATCCTGAATGAATTTCTAAACCAGAGAAGAATAGCAAGGTGATGGGCTACCTGAGAGAAAAAGCAGTCAAGACTGAATCACAATGGCTTAGAGATGGGAATAAGCTCAGGCCAATCACATAATACTCGCTATTGTGCTCTCAGGCTTAGTCAGAGCCAAATTCAGGAAGCACATTCCATTAGACTAAATAAAGCTTCGATCATGTGTAAAATTTCCAACTTGAATAGGCAGCCATCCTATCACTCATCAGCCTGGATGCATTTAATGGGTGTAATTTCTTCCTCATATTTCTATGCGTTTATTGTTTCATTTTTGTTATAGGAATTTGGGCATCTTATACAGCTTATTATTTTCTGTTAAGCCCAGGCTCAAGTAAATACTGTTCTACAGGGTGTACATGAAAATATGTTTCCTTTAGATTGTCAAAAGAATGGGCAATCTGATTCAACTTAACTATGAGATTAGAAGAAAGGAAAAGTGGGAAAAATACCTATCCAGCACTGAGCCAATGTAACTTGAGAGTGTATAGAAATTATATGGGGGGGGGGGGGGAAGAGGGATTGTGAAGTATGAATTCCTCAATTCCAGAAGTTCTGATTCTGTAGACTCAAGATGGAATTCATAAAAAAAAAATGTAATTTAAGAAAGCTTCACAAGTCATTTTGAAATAGGTGAATATTGCCTTGGGCCCCTGTAAACTGCATTAAACTTGCTCTTAAATCGCTTAGAGGAAAAGGAAAGAAGATGGAAGCTGAGTGTTCTTTTTATTCTATTCAGGCCGATTATTTGAAAAGCTGAATGTCAGAAAAGCTGAATGTCAGAAATTGTCTCTGCAACATTTCTATTTCAAGATTGAATTTCATTGACCAGAGCTGCTGAGCCTCTCAGCTCTTGAGGACTGACTGCTGACCAGAGCTCCTGTCTGGAACAAGTGCTTATTAAGCAGAATGGAAGTGACCGGTGTGTAAATTTTATATATATATATTCAGCAGATTTTTTCAAAGTAATGATATGCTCCAAACAAAAAACCTAGAAAAAGTGAAGACTTAGCCTCTGAATATTTGGGGGACAGACGTGGTTTATTTTATTTAGTTATTTGATTGGGTGGGAGAACAGTCAGGCTGCAGGTATTTCTATTAAGAGTTCTCCGTAACTCCCCCAGATGTAGAACCAGAAGTAGACCCTGAGACAAAGATTTAAAAGTAAGTTGTTGGGGAGGTGATTTAAGTAACGCTGGTGGAGGAGTGGGGGAGTAGTGAGACTGGTGGTGGAAAGCAGCCAATAAGGATATTTATCAAGTAAGTTATCATTGTAGACAGCGGGGCCTTGTTCCCAGTCTGGGAACTCTGGGAGAGGGTGTAGAACAGGGGTCCCCAACCCCCGTTAGGAACCGGGTTGCACAGCAGGAGGTGAGCAAGTGAAGCTTCACCTGTATTTACAGCTGCTCCCCACTGCTCGCATTACCACCTGAGCTGCGCTTCCTGTCAGGTGAGCAGCGGCATTAGCTTCTCATAGGAGCATGAACCCTACTGTGAACTGCGCATGCAAGGGAACTAGGTTGTGTGCTCCATATGAGAATCTAATGCCTGATGATCTGAGGTGGAGCTGAGGCAGTGATGCTAGCACTGGGGAGCGGCTGCAAATACAGATTATCATTAGCAGAGAGGTTTGACTGCACAGAGACCATAATAAGTCAATTGCTTGCAGACTCATATCAAAACCCTATCAGTGAGTGGCAAGTGAAAACAAGCTCAGGGCTCCCACCGATTCTGCATTATGGTGAGTTCTATAATTATTTCATTATATATTACAATGTAATAATAATAGAAATAAAGTGCACAATAAATGTAATTCACTTGAGTCATCCATCGTCCATGGAAAAATTGTCTTCCATGAAACTGGTACCTGGTGCCAAAAAGGTTGTGGACCTCTGGTGCAGAACACATGCTCAGGGCAGCGGGAGCTCGAGTAGTTGAACATTGACTCCCATCAGTCATTGGCTGAAGGCTGCTCAGGTGAACATTCGTTCCCTGGTACTTCCGGCCTACCTCCTGCATGGACCAATCAGGCTTCAGGGGCCAGAGCAAGTTGTCAGGCAGAAGTACAGGCTCTGGCAGTTAGGATTCAGGCAAATGTGTACTGAAAGCATCAGAGAGAGGGATTTGGAAAAATTATGTCTTTGAAGCCAGCTCCTCATTCTAGTAAAAGGATGATGGAAAAAAGGACTTGCCAGGCAAGCACCAAGCCTCGTTATATTTAATATGCCTCTTCTGTGAAAACACCAAGCCAGGTTAAAGGGCAGGGCATGGGTCAGTTGCCCTGATTACCAACCCGTGAGTGATCTTAACTTGTCACAGTGATGAATTGGATCTCTGGTACCAGTTTACTTGGATTTCAACTTGAGAGTCCTTCTGTAACTGGTAAAATGTAAAAATTTTCTTATCCTGCAAAAGTAGAGAATGTCTTCAGTGGACATTTTAAAAGCACCACTTGCTTACATGTCCTAGCTTGCATGTTGCAGGTTTTTGCCTCATCTAAGTGCAGGTTTCATGGTACAGTCTCAGGAAGCTGAGTGTCATCAGGGACAGATTAAAAGTAAGCAGAGATTCTAAAACTGAATGACACATGGAAAAATGCTGTTCATCTAGAATTAGTCATTTGTCTGTATATGTAAATGGATTTTTATGCTTCCTATTAAGTTGTTAAGTTCAAAAAATGAATGTAAAATTATGAATTTCTCATTTTCAATGTAAAGAAGGAAAATTATTTTCTATTAATTGAAAACATTTCCCTCTGACTCCACAAAGTACATAATAATTGAATATGTAAAGAATGTCATACTGAAAGAACACCAAGTTTTTAGCTCATCAGGAGAAATCTCACATGGCTTCCTTATAGTCCTTTAGGAAACCATCAAATTTGGTTGACAGAGAAAGTGAATATGAATTTGGTATTATTTTAAATATGCTCAGTACCTTTTCCCCAAGATACTCTAGTACTCTAGTGTCCACAGCTGCACAAACTACTGCTTTGCAAAGAATTAAAAATACCCCCTTGTTCACGAATGTCGAAAAATTATAGTGCTTGTGGACATGAAGCCATAAAGCTATATGAATGAATCATGGAGTGATTTTTTTCCCCCACTGGAGATTTGCAAACTCATCAGATGGAGACGCAGTAGAAAGAAGCATGCCAGATTCAGATTTCATTCTGCCTCTGGTCAGTTCTGAAATTCAGAAGGCTTCCTCTTGTGTGCTCTATGGATTCAAGCAAGCTACTTTTAAGTTTGACACACACCGACATACACACAGGTATGATTGTTTAATTGTTTTTAAATTCAATTTATTCCCACTTCCATTTTTTGCCCTCCAGCAACATTTACAAATTATAGGAGGATTTCCTGGCTACAACTGTGCCTGGGACTGCTTTCCAAAGTAACTTAGCTTAAAGCTACCAGCTTGGCACTGGGACAATTAATGTCAAAAGATATCCTAAATGGAGTGTCAATTTCTCAGTTTTCTTATGTTGTGGTCTCTGTTACACACAAGGACTCTTTGCTGCCATTGTAAACTATTGTCAAAAACATCTTTTCTAAGAGAGAAAGGATCCAACTACCAATATTGTAACTTGAATATGGGTATAATTTTGCAACTTGGACTTATTCTGCTGATTTGGGTGTTTTCAGTATTGTTTTACTGTTGAGACAGAAAAGCCAAAAAATTCAGCTGTGAAATCCCCCAAATCACCACTGCCTATTGAAATCTATATGCCTCTTAAACGATAAAGCCACATTAAAAGTGTCCAAATTAACGGAATGAGATGAAAAGCTAAGTGTGGATAGAATGAGTTGAGAGAGGTGTTGATTAAGAGACACGATAGAAGAAAATATACAATTACAGTACACCCTCTGCACTGAAGTTACCTCTCTCAAACGTGTGTCCCTTTGGCTACAGAAGTGGAGAATGATAAGGGAAATACAGAGAGGAGCAAGAAAGGGGTGAAGAAGGATAGGAGGATAAAACAAGAAAGACAGGCATCACTGGAGGGTTCATAGTCACAGAGATGCAACCTCCCTGGTCTTAGTTCCCTCATCTATGAAATGCTGGTGTTGATGAGGATTGTCTCTAAGGATTCAAATAATTCTAAAGTGCTTCATTTCTTTGTTTTAAAGTGAGAATCTGATTTTAGCCACCAGCCAACAAAACATCTCAGAATGACTATCTCTCATATTGTTGGAGAAGGTAGTTCCTTACAAAATAGGTTGTGAGATCAAATTGTCTTCCGGCTTTTTTGGATTCTTTACACACAAAGATCAAATTATCAGTCCATTCAAGGTTCTGAAAGGACTTGAACAAAATTGCCAAGTGGCAGAAATAGGCTCCAGGTCAACCTGGTTACTTGAGAGCTCTTTGTATGAGGAGCTGCATGGGCCTTGATGCCAGCCAATCCCGTCACTGAGCTCAGAAGAGCAGGCATCCCCTACATGTGGGCAATCAATCTCCAGGTCGAGTTTGCTGGAGCACCACACACAGTTTAACGGATGAGTGGGATCTTGTGGAGCAGAGGTTCCCCCATGGAAATAACAAACGCTAGCCACCAGTCAGGTACTTCATGTCCAGAACTGATGTCACTGCAGTTGCAGGATCATCTCTGCCTTTTGCTTCCCACCCCCGAGGCAGATTGGGGCACTGGTGCATATCACTCTGCTTTGGACCTGAAGCAGCATGATGCTTCCATCCATTTTCCTTTGGAGGTGGCAGAATCTGTTTTGGAGCAATATGGATGTGTCAGAGAATTTTCATCATGCATGTTCCTGGAAGATTTGGCCCAGAGGCTGCCTACCTCTCGGCTCCTCATCCCCACATAAGTACCTGAGCAAGAATCTTCACCCTGGCTTCTTTATCCAGAGCACTTCCTGTCACGGGAACACGAGAGGCCCTGCATAGCCAGAGAACTGGTCTTGAATCAGCTCACGGAGTTATGTCAGCTACTTGGCCTAACCAGGGCTACCTCTGAAGTTTGGATGTAGAATCACCACTTGTCTAGAGGCTTCTAACTCCAGTTGGTCCTGAAGACAAATAGACTAAGACTAGAGTAGTCCTTTTGGTGGTGAGTCACTTGAACTCCAGCCCAATGTTGAAAGGAAAGGAAGTAAAACTTCTTTATGTTCAAAACAGTCCATCAAACTGGTTAACTAGTCAGAGCCATTCTTTGAGTATGGAGATCAGGGGTCCAGGGAAAGCCATGTATTGTAAGTGTACAGCTTGGCAAACTTTCACACACTGAGTTCACCCTCATAATTGACACCTAAGTCAAGACATGGAGCATCGCCAGCCAACATCTTAAAACCTGTGTTTGTGATGGTTCCTGGTAATTACCACAGCCCATGTCCCCTAGAGGAAACACTGTCCTAACTTCTAACATCATGGATTTGTTTTGCTTGCTTTTGAACTTTATGCAAATGAGATTGATCATATGTTATATATGTTTGTGAGTGGGTGTTTCTGGTCAACATAATGTTTGTGTAATTCATTGATGTTGTTGTGTATAGAGTTCACTGTCTCACCACTATGTGGTTTTCCATTGTGTGAAGACACCACAATTTATTTATCCATGAAACTATTGAAGGGCATCAGGGTAATATCAGGTTTTTGGATATTGTGAATAAAGCTTTTATGAACATTCTTTTATGGTGTACATATACATGCTTTTCAGAGGGGATATTTATTCCTAGTGATAGAATGTCTAGTTCTTAGGGAATGCATATGTTTACATATAGTAGACATTCTCCAAACAATCTTCAAAATACTTGTATCAATTTACATTTCATGAGCAGTGTCTAAGAGTTCTGATTGTTCGACATCTTCATCAATACTTGATATTGTTTGTCTTTTTAATTTTATCTCTTGGGTATGTCATCTAGCTATGTATTTTATATAGATAAGATGTATATAAGTTCAATGAACATAGGCAAAACATTGATCAAAATAATGGAGTAAAAGCACTTAAGCAGGATGTAGAATTCACTTATTCACTTATTCACTCATTTAATAAGTACAAATATTCAAGGGAGGTGTTACAAAAGACGAACAACTAGGAAGTGAAAATTTCGAGAAAAAGATTTAAAGAGAAATTTTCATGCAGATGTATTATGTTTTTCCTGAACACTCTGTTTCTATGTCATTCTCGGATAGATACTAAGTGTCTCCCAAACCTCCAGGGCCAGGATGATTTCACTATTTTATTTCTCAGCAATGATAATATGACAACAACAACAACAGTGGCAACAGTGGTTTAAGTCACTGAGCTCACTGACCTTCACAACATGCCTTTCATTCATGTGTTTTGACCTGATTCTAACAACTGTGAGGTAAAAGTAGAGTTTAGTCTCTTCAGTGCATAATCGAGGTGATGGAAGTGCTGAGAAAATAAGGGACTTGCCCAGGTGATCAGAACGAATTATAAGCGAGTCAATGGATCTGCGATTTGAACCAAGGATGTTAGATTTCTCAGCCTCATGAAGCTTCTCTTTACCCTCAATACAGCTCTGTAAATGAAGACACTTTACACCATAGAGATTCTTTGTACAATAACCCTTTCAGTTTTCATTTTGTTGGATCATTGTTTTAGAGACCAGATTAAGTTATATTGTTCCTGTTTCACAGATGAAGATAAGCCAGGGAGGAATTTAAGAGTATTCCATTTTTTTTTATGATGAGTTGGACAGTGAGAGAAACTCAGGGGAACACTAACAAATTGATTAATTTCTTAAATTCTGTCTACTAAAATAGAAGTGCTCAGGAAACAGGGAGCAGAGGCAGCCATGTTTATCAGGATGGAATAATAATCATTGCCATAATCTTATAAATTCACATTTCTCTACCTTTGTTTGGGCTCATAATTTCTTCAACACAGCTAAAGAAAAGAAGTTCCTATAATACTAGCATTATAAACCTTAGAGATTCAGATAAGGAATAATTCCCTATGCAGAATTCTAGGAGCTTCTCTGATTTAAATTAAGTAAATAAATATTTATTATTGTCCCAGGTCCTTTTCTAGTCCACATCCCTTAGTAGACAAAAATGTAACTGAATAACATCAATTAATGACCACATGATGAGTCTTGGCTTCTAGAACCCAGAGACAAGAAAACAGATCACCAACTTTGATATAACAAAAATGTCAATGATCTAAAATGGGATTGAGGCCTTTCTTGTTCCTTCAGAATTCTGTTGCTTTGGGGAAAGGTGAGTAACAGAGAGTTTATGGAATGTACCTGGTAAGTCTTTCTATAAAAAGAAAAAGGAGACAAAACCTCCCAATGTGTTCTGCTTTCAAGGCCAAATATCAACAACAAAAAAGCTTTATTGGTTTTTTTGTTGTTGTTGTTAATCCTTCCAGCTGTGCTGGAATTCCCAAGGTGAGAGACAGCCCAAGCAAATTAAGCTGGTTTATCTAATATTTCACAGAGTTCAAGATGGAGTCAATATCCTGCCAGTTTGCATTAATGTACATTCTTTATGTGGTTTGGGTCACCTCAATAGCACCCACCTCATCTCACTGACACCACCAGACCAGATCATAATATTCACTGGACAATTAAAGGATAAAGACCATATGAAGAAACTATGTCAGCGCTATACATTTTGGTTAATTCTTTGTGTAATTTAAATTCATTAATTCACTGTGTATTTCTCGTAACTATGTCAAAAATGGAAATATTTTTATTGGTGGTCTCATCTGAGTCCCAGGCTACCTGATTGGAAGTCAGACTAAATGAAGAAAACAGTTTTTAAAACTTTCCCAAAACAAAATTGAATATTAATTTGTAAAAGAATTATTTATAGACAGGATAAATCTTCTATACGTTGAACCACTTTTGTACATTTCATGTAGGCCCCACCTAATGATGGATAAGAGTGGGTGGATAAATGCCCCATTTCCTCACCCTTTGGGTGGAACAATTCCGAAATGTGCTCTGCAGATTTTCCCAGAGGTCCTCAGTGGAATTACGCTTCAGCTGCTGATGGTGGTCACCTTGGTAATGTGCCTTCAATGCCCGCCTCCCATTACCTGTCCCACCTCCCAGTTCCTCTGGCAGTGCTCCCTGGAATCCCATCCTTACACTCAAATCCTCATCTCAGGGTCTGCCTCTGGGGAATTCCAACCTAAGACAAACTTATCATTACTTTGTGAAAATAAGACAATATGTCTCCAAAGCAAACACCACCAGTCATTATATGTTAGACTATGTGACAGGAGTTTAAGTATAAAGGAGAAGGGGATGCATTAGGCTGAAGATGACAGATATGCTTTGTATTTTGGAAAGGAAGTTGGATATTTTGCTGGACTCTGAGGGATACAGTGGCTTTTCAGTTGGATGTGAGAGGTGAGAGATGTTAGTGTTACTGACCCAGGTTCTTGGACTCTTCATTCAATAGAAATTGACAAGAGGCCAGATGAGAAATTCAGGCAACACTTTGTTGGGACTTGTGCTGCAGCATGAGGGAGCAAGAACAAATAACCATGCCCTTGCTCACTCCAAGCTGGTCCCTTATATGTGGTGAGGATGGGGGCAGACCTGTGGGTGGGGCTGGAGGGGTGGCTTAGGTGGTCTCCCCACCCCCTTGGTGGTGCTGTGTGCAGGATCATGCATGGTACCTTGATTTTGCCCCTGGCACCTCAGAAGTGGCAGTTGGGTTTTGGTCTTTTTGTATCTTATTGTTCATACTTTTTCCCCAACTGGGCATGCACACAGTTATTTTTAGTCCCTTATGGTTTCTCTGTATCTGTTGCTTGAGGAGATGTATGTTCAGGTGCAAGTACTCCAGTAAAGATCCCAGATCCCAGGTTCCAGGTCCCAGCCTGTCTCATTAGGAGTCAGGAAAAGAGCCTGGAGTGTTTGTGGAATTGAAGGGGGAGCAGTTGTTTCAAGAACAAGTCTGTCGAAAGTTGGCTAGATACCTACTGGCAAGCAGAAGACACCACCATAAAGCGTCTTCTGTTATTTCCTGTGTGGTCAACAAAAGGTTTAGAGTGTAGAAAGGAATGATCCCTCTGTTACCATCTCTTCTGGTAAATCTCCAGGAATCACTGTGTGTAGTGGATGCTATTGGTGTCCTCTCCTGGATCCCTGTTACTGGGTGGTGGATCCATTCCCCAGCTCCTGTTGGCTACTGATGGCTCCCAGCTTCCACCTTCCCTGAAGACAAACCCTTGGTTGAATGGGAGCCTCCTGTCAGTGAGATTGCTCACTGCTCGTCTCAGTCAGCCTGCAACAGGTGACTGACTGACATGAACGGCAAGGATGTACAAAATGCTGGGCCACAGAGCTTCTAGGTGATGCTCCTGTAGGATCAGGCAAGATGATACACCTGCTTTACATGATCCACTGCCTGACCCTGTTTCTTTCACCACCCCCCCATCTCATGAAAGCACACCCTCCATAAATCACATTCACCCAAATCCCTGTCCCAGGCTCTACTTCCAGAGAACTTGACCCAAGATCCCACATGTATGGCATGAGTAGATCTTCTTCATTAGCTCACAGGTAAAGGCATTATGGCTCACTTGGTCCTTCTCAGACCTCTACTGATTCTATGGGGAAAATGAATAAGGACTCTCCACCTTCCTGAAAGCCACACACTTAGTCATCCACAGACTTTCTCACAATGTGCTACTGACCTAAGTATAACATGCTGCCTAAACTGGCCCCATCCATTTGAGGGCCAGTAGGCCACTGACTGCTAAGGTGGACACGACCTCTGGCAGAAACACATCTCCAATAATAGTAGCATAAAGACATCAGAACCATCCTTTGAGTCAAAATGTCCCACCCATACACAGTGGAAATAATGAGCAGGTGAAGTTCTGAGGGGCCTAAAAATGGATCTGCAGGAAGGCTTGGGAAGAAAAGTACCATAAAACTTTTTATACACCAAATCTCAGGATCAATGGAAGGGACTGATGTGTGGGAGGCCCTTGTTCCAGGTCCGAAGTGCCTTGTCTGAACCCTCTGTTAAACTAAAAACAAAGTAAAACAAAGCATGGTCTTTCCACGCCTAATACTCCCCAGATGACTTTAAATGAATACACAGAGACTCATTTTCTTTCTTTCATGTTTTTATGTTTTCTTTTAAAGGGGCATTCTTCAAACTCATTGTGACACTGTAGTGCCTGTTGCTACTATGTGGGGTCTCAATTTCCCTGCTACTATGTGGTTTTTGCTCAATGAACAAAAACGTGCTTCAACATTAGTCTAAGTAGGCTTAAATAGAAAGTTTATCTGTAACTCAGGTATACATGCAGGGCTCCTGACTGCATTTCTAATTCGAGAGCAATGGTTTGGCCCCATGAGGGCCAGGATATATTTGGGACCCCAGCACGAAGCAATTGGCCGGTTATGTATGAAGCACCCAGAGATCAGTGTGCTATACAATATGACCCAACAATTCTCCTCTTAGGAATACACCCAACAGAAAGGTAAATATATGTTATTAAAAGACATATGTCAGAGTGTTCCTAGCAGCATTTTTGGTAAAGGACCCAAACTGGAAACTATCCAGATGCTAGTCAACATTAAATTATGATATTTACATATAATGGTTTACTAGACAGAGTCAAGAATGAACAATCTTGATATATTACCATATATATTACCATTTGAATGAATTTTAAAAACACATCGATTGAAAGAAGACATACAAATAAGCATACAAATAGGCAAAAACGAATGTGTAGTCTTACATGCCAGGATAGTGGTCTACCCTTGAGAGGATGGGACCTAGTGACAAGCAGGGTGGGGCGGCACCTGGACACCAGTGATGTTCTGTTGATCAATTGAGTGCTGGTTACACAGTTGTGTTCACTTTGGAAAAACTCATCAAACTGTATAGGCACAATTTTTGCACCTCTTTGCATGTTATTTGTCCAAAAACATCTTTTTAAGGAATAAATTTCCGCAACTGAATTAAATGCTCCATTATTTGGGGTCATTCAGATTTATCTTTCTTCTATAAATGCCAATTGGTTAACCAAAATGTGGGATGGTTACACGACTCTTGTAGTCTTTAGTCTACATTAGGAAGCACTGGTGAAACAATACAAATTATCTTGTTTCAAAAGATTTAGGGGAAATATAAGAGCTTTTCTGTTCCTGTTTCAGAGAGAACATTAACTTGTTAGGTATTTTAGAATTGTAAAGAAATTCTAAAAATAAATGACAGAATTTTAAGCTGGGAGGGACTTGGAGAATAACGAATACAGCCTACACATTTTACAGATAAGAAAACTGACCAAGAGGTTAAATAAGGAGCCCAAGGTCACATGTGCGGTTAGCAGCAGCCCTGGGAGGAGGTCCAAGGTCTGAGGTCCTTTTTCTCTAGACCACACAGCCTCCTTGTTTTCCAGACCTTCTGAAAAGTTCATGAATACATTTAAAATGTCTGTTCACAATTTTTAAAACTCAACTCATTTACCCCCTAATGGTACAACATGTAGGATGTGAACTGGCTCAACTTCCTCCACTCCAATCTGTCAACAATCAACAAGTCAGTAGACTGCTGGCATTTCTGCTTCAACCTAATGGTTGATTTTAATTAACTCATGGTTCCTGTGCTCACTAAAACCTTTTAATTTAGCTCACATGAACAGGCTTAAAATCAAGAAATATTCTCAACAACTAAGACAAGGCCCTTAGGGTCACTTTTCCAAAAGCAATAACATTTGCACATCTCTTAAGGGAATCACAAAGTCCTCAGGATAAATATCTCCTAATTCTCTGAAGTTTACTGTAGAGATTCCCAGCCCTGACTTCTTTCCAGTGCAATCTTTAGAGAGTTTTAAGCACTGTGATGCTGTGGCTCCACCCCAGACCTCCCACGTCGGATTCTCTAGGAACAGGGTCTGGGCATCTGGAGGTTTTAAAATCGCTGGTGATTCTGGTGCAGTCGTGGTTGGAAGAGTCTGGTCCGTTGCTCCTTTATGGCACAGCTCTCCCCATCCTCTCCATCAGCGGTCCCCAACCTTTTTGGCAACAGGGACCAGTTTCGTGGAAGACAATTTTTCTGCAGACTGGGGTTGGGGGGGATGGTTTGGGGATGATTAAAGCACATTACATTTATTGTGTACTTTACTTCTATTATTATTACATTGTAACATATAATAAAAGAATTATACAACTCACCATAACACAGAATCAGTGGGAGCCCTGAGCTTGTTTTCCTGCAACTAGGTGGTCCCATCTGTGGGTGATGGGAGACAGTGACACCCGAAGTGTGTTACTTATGTCCAGTCTACTCCGTAAGATGCAGCTTAATTGTCACTTGCCACTCACTGATAGGGTTTTGATATGAGTCTGCAAGCAATTGATTTATTATGGTCTCTGTGCAGTCACACCTCTCTGCTAATGATAATCTGTATTTGCAACCGCCCCCCAGTGCTAGCATCACTGCCTCAGCTCCACCTCAGATCATCAGGCATTAGATTCTCATAAGGAGCGAGCAACCTAGATCCCTCGCACGTGCAGTTCACCGTAAGGTTTGCGCTCCTATGAGAATCTAATGCCACCACCGATGTGACAGGAGGCGGAGCTCAGGCAGTAACGCCAGCGATGGGGAGTGTCTGTAAATACAGATGGAGCTTCGCTCACTCGCCCACTGCTCACCCCCTGCTGTGCGGCCCGGTTCCTAACAGGCCACAGACCGCTACCGGTCTGTGGCCCAGAGCTTGGGGACCTCTGCTCTCCATGATCATTCAGATATGTAAATATTTAACTAATAATGCAGTAACTGGCCAGTGGTTATCTCAGCTACACCAAGCTTGAGTGTCTACTCTTTCCCAAAGGTTCATTGTTTATACACCACAGGTTGGTATATTGCCTCCCTGATTTGCTACATCCAGCCAATAGACCAATTAGTTTTTCATGGATGGGTGCTGCAAATTTCTTAAAGATCCGTTAAACTATATTCCTTGGGGTGGTGGCAGGGGGAGGTCACAATAGCAGTGGTAAAGATCATACACAAATTAAAAGGAAAGAAAAATCAAAGTAGGATGTGGAAGGGTCAAATAAGAGATTCACCCAGGACTCTGAGTCCAAAGTCAGAGGAGCAGGTGGGGTATTAGGGAAAGCTGCATGGATGAAATAAAATTGGATTGTCAAACTGAAATGCAACATATTTGAGTTTTTGTTACAAAGTAGAGATACTTCTATTGCAAAAATTTACCTTATATAACTAAATGAGTGTTACTGACCGCATTGCTATAGGATAATTTGAACTCTGTTAACAAGGCCCTAAGAGATACACAGTACTAACATTACCAATAATTAACTAATTATTGACCCTCATTAGTTAGTTCATTAACTAATTAATTCGTATGTATTGTATGCGCTATGCAGTAGTTTTAAGTATAGCAGATTTTAAAAATGACCCTATCCTAACAGTTTATATCTACTGGAGTGGCAGATACCTAAATGGACACCATAACATGAGACTAAGATAAAATTCAAGGACAAAGGCCATGAACTTGCAGGGGACAACTTCTGCCCCAGACAGATCTGGTTATGGGAAATAATTCTTGAGGTAAGTAACAAAAGATAAACAGGAAAAGGAGAAACAAGGAGAATAGTCCCACTTGTGCATAGGCTGAGACCCTAAAGCAGAGGATGAGAAAAATGGTGCTGCGTTTATACAATGTCAGAAAGTTCAATGTGATAAGGAACGCAGAGCTCATGAATCTAGGCAACTCCCATCTCCTTAGCTTACAAGTTCCCATCTCATGCTGTCTCTCATCTACCTTGGACACATGTGTCTTATGAGTTCCTTGAGACAGGGGCCATGTCCACCTGGTTTGCAAATATATCCCATGGCCTACCACTATGTGGTAGGTTCTCAATGCATACTTCTGAATGAAAGAATTTTTTCCCAGCTCTATCCTATTGTAATTGAGGAAACTGAGGTCCAGGGAGCTACAGTGGCCAGTCTAAAATCACAGACTGTTTAGTGGCTGAACCAGATATTAAAACAAAATCTTGGGATTTTGTGTCTAACTCTGCCACAAAAGCCGCCATTCAAGTGCTGAATTACAGGACTCTCTCCAATTTTCTGTGAATACATCCAAAGAACGTTGGGAATGGAAAACTAATTTGCATCTTGAGCTCTTAAAGGAGGTGTTAGCTGCTGGTATTATGAATTTATGACAGAGAATGGGTCTGAACCAGTGATTCGAGAATATTATTAGTAACTAAACCCATCTTTAAAAGTTGGCCACTGACATTATTATGCAAATAAGTGATGCTTTAATAAAATTTTAACGTTAAGTTTTTATAAGCATAATTAAATAAGCAATTTAATCAGATTGTAATGGGGAAAAAATGGACCGAGTTACACCTGTAAAGTGGTGAATCATTGTGCATTGAGGTCTAAGGACGGTATCAAAGAGAGAAAATGAAAGGAATTCAAAATCATGTGTAAGCATCCTCACAGAACCATGAAGAAAAAATCAGTAAGAAGCTATCAACATTTAAACATGAACACCCAGACATTCATGATCTATTTCTCTCAGACTCATGGAGTCATACAAACAACACTTTTTAAAAGCAGTAGCTGTCTGCAAAAGAGGAAAGCCAATAGCAATCTTCAATTGGTGTTTTAAAATTCTCAGTGTTGAAGATTAGTTCTTTTTTCCTCTCAGTTTGGAATTTACAACTACCCCCACACAAATTTTTTTTTTTTTTTATTTGAAGTCATTTACAACAAAAGCATCCCTCACAGTCATTCAGCTGCCTCCACCACTGTGACCACGCGCTGGTAACTCAGAGTCTAACACAATTCACGCGACTGGGCACGTAGCACTAGCCATCTCTCCAGCTCTGAGCTTGGATTGGGACTGCAAAGCTGGACTCTCAAAGAGCTCTTTAGAGTGGAGGCAAGAACAAGTTCCTACTATCCATGAATGAAAAGTAATGAAAGGGTTTATCAGAGGTGCAAACAGGTGATTAAGGCTGATCATAGGTGAATATTTGGGGAGGAGGAGTTATTACTTAACTGGTCTTTGACTAGTTAATAGCATTTCAAGTCGAGTAACTTGAATGCTCTGCAAACGTGTTTGGATTTTTTTTTTCTATAAACTGAGGGGAGCCATTAAAGATAAATAAGCAGGACTGTTTGAGGGAACAGCTCTGGCAGTAGGGACAATTGGAGAAGCCAGGATGAAAAGCAGAGGGAAAAGTTAAGAGGTTCTTTAGGAAATCTACAGCCTTGCTACTCACAGCAGTGTCTCTCTCACCAGGGAGTTTGTTAGAAATACAGAGGTTCAGGCTCCATCCCAGACCCACTAACTTAGAATCTCTTGTTTTAGTGAGATCTCCAGTGTGAAAAGCACTGAAAATATTGCATATCCCCAGTTTGACAAGGCTGGATACCAAAGAGTTGGGACTGGCCCTGAGCTTTGAGTGAGGAGCAGAGGAAATCTGAAGTTAGTATCCTGGTCAGGGGTAAGAGGAGGATAATTTAAAGATTCAAGTCTCCCAAGCGTAGGTAGAATATAAATACTTGCTCAGAAATGAAAGGGCCGCGAAAGTGGGCAGACAAGACCAGGTTATGACAGGAGTTAGGATATCTGGAGCGACTCCAAAAGGCAACGGGTGGTGGGGAAAAGATCCTGCTATGGAAGAGCTCCCCAGGGGACTGTGAGTGAGGGGTGGGCCCCGGGGAAGTGGGGGGAACTTGTACGCACAGGGTGCCAAGTAGTTCTAATTTGAGGAACAGGGAGTGGGCAATTTCAGTGTCATAATGAAGGGATGATCTATAAGTTTGAGTGACAAATTTTATGTATGGAGTGAGAAAGAGTTGCTGAAGATGACACGTTTCCAACCTGCTGGATTTCAGGAAGGTGATATAAAATACTGACATTTAGACAATCTTATATCACTGATGAAAGAAACCTCTAGAATGTTTTGTTTGGAATGTGCACACAATTTGCACCAGGTAACTTTGTGTGGGAGCCTTTAAGAATGAGTAAAAATATTTAATGTTTATTAAGCACTTTCTCATACAAAATGTGGTTTTCAATGCTTAAAATGCCCATTATGAACATCGTAACAACCCCATGAAGTAGGCTCTGTTATTATTCCCATTTTACAGATGAGGAAACAGAGGCATGTAAAAGTTATTTAACTTGCCCGGGCAAAAATCAGTGTCAAGGCCAAGATTTGGACCTGGTTCATGATGTCACAGCTTAAAATCAGCATCATGGTGCTAGGCTACAATTCCTCCCTCCCACATACCCTTATCTTGTGGTCTAACCTGCAAGGTACTTCCAGGTTCAAACAGGTATCCAATTTTTACTTGCTATGGCCCCAAAAAAGTGTTAGACAAGATTTTTCAGTTCTAAATTCAGGGAATTATTTTTATGAATTGAAAAACATTAAAGGGAAATATTTCTTAGAAATAATAAGACAGCTGTACAAGTTGAGAGAAAACCAATTCCTGATGACGTGGGTTAATTATGACAATGTTTGCAGGGGCAATGAAATCCTTCAGTATCCCACAAACTTTACTCTCATCAGTCAGGTCCATGATTGATCTTTTATGACCCTCTAACCCAGATCCTGGATATTTTCAAAGGTAGTCTGTATGAAAAAGGGAAAACAAAGAAGGATAAAGAAACAAAGGCCAGGGTAATAAAAACACTGGGTAACTACAAGGCATGGGACCAGCCTTCCTGAGTTCAGTTTCATCTTTCTTCTCCCTACTTTCTAGCCATATATCCACGAGCAAATCACTGTCTGTGCATCAGTTTCCCTATCTGTAAATTGGGAGGCAGTGATCATACTTACTTTGAAGTATTGTTGGAGGGAACAAAATGACGATTCATGAGGAGCACATAGTAAACGCAACAGCAGATAATATGACAATCATCAGATCAGTAGTCAAAGCAATACACAGAAATTAATGGCAACTCCTCTTTTACGAACTGTCCGCCAGACTCCAGTGTATGTCTCTGTCTCCAGCTCTCTCAGTTGTGGGTTGAAAGATGAAGCCCAGGTTGGCAGGAAAAATCTCCTTTTAGTTTTCTTTAAATGAGCTCCAGAGGGCTTTATTTCCCTGGCCACTATTATTTGCTCTGGCACTCAAAGTTAGCAGCAAGAACTATTAGCAAAAACCCCCACATCACATGGATATCAATAGAGGAAAAATCTTCCAAGATTCCGTATCCTGCCTATGCCTCAAATCCAGAAACATCCACTGACCTCCTTTTAGCACCGAATGATGACAATGCAGATATTTCAGGCTGCAGTTCCCTGTTCACTACAGTCTGTCTGAGGTTGTTTTGCCCCTGGACTATTTTTGCTCACATGGTTGCTCTCAGCCACAGACATTCAAATGGAAACCAGAGAGATCCAAATACTTGGGAGGAACCCATAAACAAATGTAGGAAGAAGCATCCAGTCTGACCATGGCGCCCACAGAAGTTTCTGTAGACAGAATATAAGGGGCCAGATTCCCAACACCTACTACTTGAAAATTTGCCTAAATCTTTCTTAGAGACTTAGCTACTTCACAGCGATGGAAGGATGGAAATTCAGAAGAGCAGGTTGGGGAGAGCTTATTCAGTATGTGTGTGTGTGTATATGTATATTCAAAGATTTCCCTTGGGGGGTCTGCATGCCTGCCATTTGGTGCTTACAGAGAAAATACAAATTGGGCTATATTTATTTGTTTATTTTAATAAAAGTCGATCTAACAAAAACAGGTCCCTAGGTACAGAAACTTACAGAAAAACATCAGGCCAAGTTAAGGGTGTGTTTTCATTAAGAAATGAAAATGATTAAAATAGTTTCTAAATATTGTATGAATAATACTTTTTTGAGGATCAATAGGTAACCTCAACCCAGCTTGTAAGTATCTAACCCCAAACCCCGCCTATAAATATCTAAATACGATTCATGACAACAAAACTCTCTTGATTCTATAGAATTCAGAAATGCGGTACTAGATGTGGTACAGGGCCTTCCAAATTTCTATTCTTTTCCCCCAAGTCATCAGGCTTTTTTCCCTTTCCTTCCCAACCCATCCTAATTGGACCACCATTAGCTAAGAAATTAATGCAAAATAAGGAAAAGAGGGAACCCAAACCATGAGGCTGCCCTGGCAAAGTCCTCTAATTGGAGCATAAACTGAACTCACCAGCAGCTTCGTTCATCCCAGTCCGGGGTCTTATTAATTCACTAATGTGTTGTTACTTTTGAAGGATTTCCAGGCACAAACCTCCAATGCTTGTATGCTAGAGAGAAACAGAACAGACAGTGTTATCTTGGACCCTACTGCCCTTACTTAAGGAGCGTGTTGGGAGATTGGATCTAAATACATCAAAACAAAAAGAAACCCCCCACCCCCCAAATCAGTAAGAAAATTAAAAGAAATCCTCGCTTTCAGGAGTGGGCAGGCAAATCTTCAAACATTTGTCAGTTACATGCATCTTTTAAGACTACCTGGAAAATGACGTGCAGCCTTCCCAAACAGAACCAGCTTATAGAACATTTTCACCTTTTCGCCTTCCAACGAATTGCTTGTTTTCCCATCCAAACAATAACCTTATTGTTTGCCCTGAAGTACAGTACATGACTAGTCTAGTTAGGGAAGTGAATGAATTGTTGTTCTGTCAACAAGATTTTCCCCCCACATACCTATTATATCTAGGAATTCCTTCCCAAGTTAGAAACTGAAGAAAATGCCCACTGCTTTCATCTACTTTCATTATTCTGAGTCCTACTGGTGTTAGATTAGGGTTGCTTAGCAATGTGAAATTACTAGGAAGAGGAGGACTAATTGTGGTATTTGTACGAGTTTCTAAGTAGACCCTGTGATACCTCTGTCACAGTCTGGTGAGAATTTTGATCCGTGGTACTTTCCGTGTTTTATTTAAGCCCAGGTTAAACACAGGTAACCCTCCTTAAGGATTCAGTTTACTTACTAGGAAAGGAGTATATGGAGACATGATAAAGGCTTAGTTCTGGAATAAGTCACCCTAAATCCTTCCTCTCCTTCCCCTCCCTCACAGCCCTTTGAAACAGAAACCTACTGGCTGATAAACGAAATTTGTATGTATTGGGACCTTCAAAAGAGAGGTTGCCCCAGTGGCCTGGCCCACATCACAAATCTCAACCTAAGTCAGCCCAAACTTATGGGAAATGCCTCACTGTCTAGGAAAGCTAACATCTACCCTCCAGCTCACCTTTAGCTGGCTCACCTTACCCTAGAAAACAGGACCTGCTCTCCTTACCAGGAAGTCCCCGGCTTCCTAGACAACCATGCCTTGTTTTTGAGTTGCTGCTTCCAATGCTCTTGCCCAAAATCCCTTGGGAAGTGTTCCTCACTGTTTGTGAAGCTCTGTACTCCCCTAATCCATGTATTGTTTTCTCTTAAGTAAAGGACATCAAACTCATTACTAAATTGTAACATTTTTGTTATTTGACACAGCGGAAAAAAACGGAGGCATCAGACCTCTGGCCCTGTCTGATCCTTCCTTCTTAATCCATTAAAAATGGAAAACAAATGTAAAAAGTTTGAAAAAAAGTTTAGTTCAATAACGCACAGAGATGAGACAATTCAACATTCTGCTGAGTAGGGCACTAACAGAAAAGTGCTCATATCTCCCTACTCTCTTCAACAACAGCCATAAAGAACAAGTCAGATGGTCAGAGAAACTCATGCGAGCAGCTGGATGAAGTCAGTTCCATGCAGTATCAATCTCCAGCCTTTGCCACGGCTATGCCCACACAAATGAGCACCCAAACTTTACCTTCACACGTTCAACTTAAGTTGCCCACCAAACTTACTACATGGACCAACCAGCCTTTGGTACTCACACTTCATTTTTATTTGCTTTTTATCCTATAATCCTTTCTTGCTTTATTTTCTTTAAACTTAGAAAGGGTGATGCAGTATAAAAAATAAAGTTTGTCCGTAGGTCCTTTTTAAGCTCAGGACCAGATCAGATTTTTCTTAAGACTCCAATATGCATGTATGAATATGTTTTCCTGAAACCTTGCTGATATCTACATACAAATGATGAGTAATGATTCTTGAAGAAAAGTACAATCTTTCAATCTGATTATTTCCTGTACTGGGTGAGAGTCAGGAATGCATAGAGGCTAAATGTTCTTCTCTACCTCACTCTCCCATCCCTCGAACAGGCTAGCCAGGGCTTGTCCTCATGGCAAAGGCAGCTGTGCACTAACGGAAGCAGAAACACACATATACAGTTGGTTTTCAAGCTTCTGCATGTATCCCATCTGCTGACATTTAATTGGCCCAAATTAGTCATGTGGCCACAGTCAGAATCAAGAGGCACAGAAATAGACTCCACCACCTCCTATGTCAAAAGGTGTGGTTACAAGGAGGAGAAAGGAATTGAGTCATGAACGCAGTGAATCTATGACACCATAGATGTGCTCACAGTCACAGATGATAATATAGAGACCCAGAAAATGTGTCGGAGATGAAACTAGAAGCCAGGTCTCTAGACTTATGGTTTGCTCCTCTTTTTATGGCACCTGCTGCCTTTATTTTACTAAAGAGCAATGACATGACTGATAAAGATAAGTCATAATCAATTTTAGTATTATCAATTATAACCCGTACTCCCTAAAATAGTGCCTAAGAAATACCCTAGCTATAAAATATGTGTGAATAGCTTTGAACCAAACATGGAAAACTATTTCCTGTCTGATATTTTAACAGTTAAGATTTTATGCTATTAGAGAGCACAATGCAGGCCAGGCAAGTATTAGAAAAAGGGAAGCATAAACTATGATGACGGGAGACACTTAGGATCTACTTAGAGTTGGCAGATTTAGCAACTAAAAATACAAGATGCCAGGTTAAATTAGAATTTCATAAAAAATGATTAATATTTTAGTGTCTTGTGCATGTTTTGGAATACACTTACACTAAAAAATATTCATGATTTACCAGAAATTCACATTTAACTGAGTACACTCTATTATATCTGGCAACCTTATATTTACTAGGAGATTTAAGATACATACAAATCATAACTAACAGTGTGTGATATACATGCCTATAGATAATATTAGTAATAATTCATTCTTAAAAATTATTTTCAGAGGAGAATTACTGTAAGTATTCAAAATAAAATTTTATAATGAAAAGTATTGTCATATTGGCAAATTAATAAGCATCTTTAAAAAACAAACTTTTCCATAAAATGAAATAAGAAAATACAATAGGATTTCATATGCATATGTGGCAGTTAATTCCATGATAGGGTTTGAGTGCATAGGAATTGAACTTCATAAATGCATAATGAATTCGCTAAGGTTCTAGGGCCTTAAATGCACCTTTAATGGACTAGAAAAGTGAAAACAAAGAGAAAGAACTCTCTGGATTCCACAAACAAGAGAGGAAAATGCTGCCCCACACAGTGGATGTGATAAGAGGATATGGAATAATTTCTTCTCAGTACTTTTTGGTGCTCCCCTGGCAAGGGGACCATCCCCAGTGGACTCTACTCCAGGCACCCTCTCTCTAGGGACTCCAGCCACAATGCCTGTGACCTCATATCAGAGCCCAGTGTTTGAAGGGAAGAAGTAATTAAGTAGCTGGGAGAATCCAAAATTGTTTTTTAAAAAAGTAAAGTAAAAAATTAAAATTAAAACATAAAATAAATGTAAAAAAGTTGTGTCAATATAAATCGGTAGACAAGATGAAGAGTTAGTAACAGTCTGGTTCTATCAACAGCTGTCAGTGGGAAGTAACTGAAAAAAACAAAATCAAAAACACTTTCTCCGAAATCTGGCCAAGCTATCTGTTAAAGCTGGTTTCCATTAAATGTTTGTTAATTTAATTTATAAAAGGCAAAGCCCAATGGTGGCTGTCTGCTGCACACAATACAGCCTGTGTACAGGCTGGCTCTCTGCCAGTATATAGTATCATACAGACTAGTGTCTTGTATGTAAACATTGTTTGAATCTCTAATAATCAAAACAAATTTTAAAAAAAAACCCTCCATGGCTCCAATATCCTTATAATGCAAAACAAATACTGAACTTCCTGTGTCCAGTTTCTGTATTTAGACTGTGGGTCTTCTTGTTGGCAAATCAATGTGAGCAGAGTTTGTTTCACCACTTTCATTAGGTCAAGGTTTTCACTTCCTCTAGGGAGAGAGAGGAAGTTGCCACTGAAGGAGAATCAACTCTGTGTTATATGCTTTATGGTCGTTGCACTGGATGTCACATTTAATAAAATTTCTCATATTACAAGTTAAATATTGAATATGTACAGCTTATGGACACATAGTGCCTTATGGATATATTGGATATTACTTGCAATGTGTGCTATGATTATATACAAAATAAAGATAAAAATAGTGGTAAATCAAAACAGTAGTATAAATTATGTAATATTCTATTACAAATATTGATTGTCATAATTAATAATATATGCTAAATAAAAAGTTGAAGGGAAAGGTAAGAGGGAGAATATTCATTCTCTTCTCCTGGCTTCTATTCAGTCCATAAATATTTCCCACACAACTTCTCTCCCAATGAGAGAAGCAGATGTTGTTTTTTTCACTCCACCAACCAGGAAATCTTTATTAGGTATCTTCTAGGTGCTCTGCACTGTGCTAGATAGAGTGGAGGGTAAAGAAAAAATGTAAGAAATGTTCCTGGTCTCCAGAAGCTTGTGGTCCATCTATAATGTCCCCATGATAGCTCTGCCCTGGGTTTTTTGTTATTTGTATAACAACCTTCTCCTACTGGCCATCCAGTGACCAACGGTCAATGTGGAGCCCATTGGGTGGCTATGGTGAGAACCACTGAGATACAGGGCAACTCCATCCATCTATTTTCAATAATTATTTATTAAGTACTCATCATGTCCCTTCAGTATTTGTTTGAACTTCAGTGTGTGTGTGTGTGTAAGAAAGAGAGAGGAAGAAACTTCATTTAAATAGCTTCAACATGAAACTTAATAACCGTAACCTGAAAGGGTCAATTCAGCACCCATATGATCCACCGCTGGGTGTCTACTAAAGGAAGGGGCAATTAAGGGATTAAGAATCAGAGTGGAGGTTTGATATAACATGGAAGAATCAACAGGTTAATTGACTGTTTGTTGTTGTTGTTTTGCTCCATTTTGTTTTCCAATGTTAACTGGTTGCCATGATATTCTGTTGGTGTCATTTAATTCCCAGGCGAGGACGTCACTTAGGCACGGGGAGAATGTGGTTTGCTGATGAAAAACTTATCTGTGTGCAATACTCATGTGGACTTCATTTGTATTAAAATAATATGCTTTATTTAGCCAATGAGCTGGAATTTTTAAAAAAATTCCTTTGTGCTAAAGTCATCTCTGTATCTCATTTTAAAACAAACCCAAATATCTTAGGTCCAAAGAGAAGCATTCAATCGACATTTTATCAAACTGTAGAACGTTGATTTCTTAAAACTGATATGTTTTTCCTTTATTTTCTTACACATACCTTTTACTTAGTTATTATCCAGCCCAGTACTTTTCCATTTGGACAGATGGCAGAGCCAAGAGGCTGTGACAAATGAGACTATTCACGCCTACTATATGGCATCAAGTGAGCAAGTGTTGGCAGCTGAGGTCCATGAGGAACAATTGTGGGTTTGGTAATTGAAGATCAAATTCCAATGTCAGTTCTGCTTCTTGTTTGATTGACATTGGGTAGGTCCTTGAATGACTTCTGGGCATCAATCTTCAGTCTTTAAGATAAAGATGATGCAGGGCTGGTAGTGTTATGGGGAGGGTTGAGTGAGAGAAGAGATGCAAAAATGCTTCATATTAATACCACTAAATGAGGTTGGAAGAATGCCGTAATATGGCTTCTGAAGCTCCATAAAAAGGGGGCAGAACCACCCAGAAGTCTTCAAACAGAATGATCTTTGTTCTCTCGTGACCTCCTGATCTCTGTCTTCCACTTGCATTTTAGTCATCCTGATAACAGAACCATTCTGGGTTTTTGTTTCCAAGCCCTCAGGAAGAACCTGAATCAACCACAATAAAACTGAAGAGTATTTCTTTCTTTGTGGTTATCCTTACTCTTGACTTTATTTTTTAATTAACACAATAAAATTGACTTTTGGGGGTGGGTAAAATTCTGAGTTTTAACATATATGTGGATTTGTGTGACCACCACCACAAGCAAGATATATAACAACTCCATCATTCCGAAAACATTCCCTGGTGTCACTCCTGTGTAATTGAACCTCCTCCACTCCCTCCCTTGAAGAGTATTTCTGATTGAAAAATCAATGGTAAGAAGACATCGGTGGTTGAGAGAATTTAAGTCAACAGTAAAAGTTCCTTAATAATTTATTCTTCATCAGCTTAAAAATCTAAAGTGCCTTAGATTTAAAATCACTTGCCAAATAAGAGAATTAACAGAATTCAGAACTACTGGAATTAAACGTATACAGAAAAGTTGGAAATTTTCAACAAATATACTCAGCAACAAAACTAATAAAAAATCACTGTTGTTTAGTAATTCTACCCTGAACATCCTACCGACCAAGCTTAAATTTTGAAAAGGAAATAATGTAATTCTCATCACAGAATATGAATGTAAGACAACCTTTACTTCTGGGAACAAATTATAAAGGAGATACACTATTCTTTTTTTATTGAGATACAATTGACATATAACATTGTATTAGTTTTAGTTGTACAACACAATGATTTGATGTATGTATATGTTACAGGATGATTGCCACAATTAGTTTAGTTAAATCTGTCACCACACAGTTACACATTTCTTTCTTGATGAGACTTCTAAGAGCTACTTTCTTAGCAACCTTGGAATATACAATACAGCATTGTTAACTACAGTCACCATGCAGTATACTACATTCCCAGGACTGATTGATCTCATAACTGGCAATTGCACCTTTTGACAATCTTCACCCATTTATTCATTATTTCTGGGACCCTAATCAAGATATACTGCTACAATTCTCAAGCTGTGGAATATCCCAGGAGTATGGTGACATGTCAAGGGTAAACATAAAGGCACAGATGACTTAGAACACCAACTTAACAATTTGGGGTAAAATTAACATGTTTATATGTTTATGTTAATGCAAATACGTGTCATGACATAGGAGCAAACTTTTCATTTGCTTTTACAATAAAACACATCCAGAAGTGTGCTCTTCTGCTGAGCTTACACCCCAAACTGCAGGAGCAACGCTGTAATTCTCTGTCAGTAGAGTCTTTTTGCAGAATTTTCTGATTTTCTGATATAATGACAATATCTTTAATAACAGTTTTAGAGAAAATGCTAATGTTTTCCCATGCAGTTATATATATCCTCCACAAAAATCCAGGGCAGAGCATGAAAACATGACTCACAAAGGTGCATGTTTAGAGAGCCAAAACAAGGAAGCTTGTTTTGGGCCAGTTTCTTGTGCTCTGCCTCTAAGGAAACAGGACTTAATCTACAAATGTGGTCCTCAAAGAACCTGCATCAGAAAATTCTTGGAATGCTTACTAAAATGAAGATTTTTAGAATATACCTAAGACCCAAAAGATGACCATTTCTGGAGCAAAGGCTCAGGAATCTTCCTGGGAACTTATTAGAGGATTGATACATAAACACATGGAAGTTTGCAAACAATTTAAGATGGTTGAAGGGATTTAAATTCCCCTCATCTAGCTTTCTCGTGTATCACTTTCTCAGCTCATCTTTTGACAAGAGCACGGTGGCAGCTAAACCTCTAACAACTTTTTGAGCTGGTTGAAGGGAGCACCATACACTTCAAATACCAGAACTCTAGGTGGAAAATGTACTATTCTACCATGGATATCGGGAGCCTGACTTGTAACCTTGCTCATTTGGAGATCAAGTGACACTCACCTGAGAAGGGTTACCAGGGTCACTACAAAGAAGGTCAAACATTTTCTAACCCCCCCTTCAATCTGCTTAAGTGCCTGGACAAATATTTGAATGGAGACCACACAACAGACGTTTATTTCCTTTCACAAAAATCAAGTTCCCTAGGTTCTTAAGAGATAGCATGGCATACCATAATATGGTTCTATGGTCTGTTAGTTTTGTATCAGACTTCCTCAGGAAGATCTTCTCAGAGTCTTTAATTTATTCATTTGCAGGGTTTTGAAGAGGAAGGTAAAAATGCAACCTATTTTTTTCTTGAACTTATCAGGCCAGAGACCCTTTGTGTTGGACAGCATCTTGCAAGACCCACTTTCTGTATCCCCCTGCTACTCCGAGTAGGATTCAGAAATCAACATGGATCTGCATCAGCCTCTTCTGGGAACTTGTCAGAAATGCACAAACTCGAGCCCCCTACCCCAGAACTACTGAAACAGAGTCTGAGGTTTAACAAAGTCTCCAGGAGATCTGTACACAGGTCAAGCCTGAGAAGCAAGGCTATAGAACACTTTTTTAGAGCCAGTGCCAAGGACAATGACAGAAATGGTTTTAATGTGGAAAACTTCAAGAATCAGTCTTACAGTTCATTCACCTTGGCTCCTGAAAGACTCCGGTGTTGCTTCCAGGGAACATCTGCTCTGGCGCAGGGATTTTTCACTGGGAAAATGACATCTGAAGGCTGCATGTAAAGCGACTCTTTCTGCAAATGAGAAAAGTACAAGGCTGTGCTGTGGTTCATAGCTTTCTTGACCCAGGGACGATTCTGATTTGCACCAAAGCTGCCCCATGGAGACAGAGATGTGAAAAGAATTAGAACTTTGTCTGCCATTTGAATCTGCTCCCCTGCAGAAAAATAGCCCATTTCCCAGCCGCAGCTGGGAACACATCATCCTATTTTAGCTGATGAATAATCAAAGTTTTTCCAAATGACTATTCCCCAGCCACTCTGAGTCCCAAGCATAGATTCTGAATCAGGTGTATGTGAAATACAAACAGGGCTCGAGTTGGGAGGGAAAAGATGAAGTTCGAGCCTTAACAAGCAAAATGTACATGTTAATAAAAGCCACGCACGGCCTCAAGTCCATGTAAGGTCTGGATCAACCAGCAAGAGCAAGGTTCCCATCGGAATCTTCCCAGCGTACAGCCATGACTCATGCCCAGAGCCATCTTGTCCCTGCAAGAAAAGCATAAATCATCATCCATTCTTAAAAATGGTGCCAAAAGTGCATTTTATTCAAATGCATTCCTTAAAATAATGGCTGAGGAAATAGTACAAGAGTATTCAACTGACAACTGAGTCTTTAGCGTTCACATCTGGAGTGAGGAATGTGTCACGGGTGGTTACAGTGGATTCTAGAGATGCTGGGAATTCCTAAACAAACAAAAATCCATGAACATCAGAGCTGGTTTTGTTCTTCTGAGGAGGAAATTTTGTGCCTCGGTCACACCTACAAAGAGGACTCCTAAGTTTTGTGATGCAAAAACCGTATCATGTTTTTCTTTCCTTTCATTTTCTTCTTTCATATTTTAACCAACAGCGTGAGGGGAAAAAAAGTATTTGTCATGGATTCCTCTAAACCTTCTCTCTCCTATATCCTTTCCACTAACATGCAGACAAGCTCAGGATTCTTTCACAATTATAATAAAGCATCCGTGACTCTGGTTCTCCTCCTGCTACCCCCTCTTGAGCTAGCTTGTTAAGTTTCATTTACAGGTCCATCTCCTCTGCCACTGTGTGGTCTCCATGCCCCAGCCTCTGAGAGGGGGATTCTAGGATGTGATCCCAGAAACAGCAGTAGAGAGTAGAAGACTACGCCAGGAAAGGGCAGAAAGTTCACGAAGAGGATATTATCAAACCAGTTACCATTGTGGGCAACCAGTGCTCAGAGAGAGTGTAGAATATTCTTTAGAGTTATCGCAAATGAAGGGCAAAGGACTGGGATATTCAGTTATCAAATCTCTGTCTGTCATGTTGGAGGGCTGTTCCCGGGGACATTAACTCTATCATTTTGGCTTGCTCTGTGCTTAGGCTAAGGGTGCTCTCCAGCCTAAATACATAGATACGTATATATATATACACATACCTCAAGCAAAGCAGCCTTTGGAATACAGAAGTGACTGCCAAAGGGATCTGGACAAGACACACACAACATCTCCTCCACCCTCTTTATTCGACCCCTGCAAGAGCTCTTGCTAAGCGCTAATTGGCTAAAACGCTTAGACTTTTTCCAGCAATTGCGCTGCTTGATGTATTGGTTCATAGTTTAAAGACTCACAGCCACTGCTTCGTTTTTGAAGCTACGTGACACCCCAGCCTTCTGGACATTCTCCTTTCTCTCCTGCCATTCTTAACATCCTTGATGACTCATCTTCCTCTACCCAAACTGGAAGTGCCAGGTTGCTCAATTGTGCTAAGGACTTTCCTCTTCTCCTCCTATCCTGGCTTGCTGGGTGAGCGCATCTCCTCCTATGGTTTCAGTTACCACCTAAAAAAATGACTTACAAATTTATATCTCTGGTGGCTCAGACCTCCTGACCAATGAGGCTGATGGCCCATGCAACATCAGACATCCCACAATCGCTTCAAATGCAACGATTAGGCACAAAAGCTATCTTCTGTCTCTTGCTTCCCCTGGAAGAAAAAAAATGGCCCTCATCTAATATTTCTTAACTCAGTGAATAATACCACCTTCCACTCAGTTGGACAAACTGGAAAACCAGCAGCCACGACACATGTTTCCCTGTTTCCTGCCTCCACAACATGCATTTCATTATTGGATCTCATCTACTGGGTTCCATCAATGGATTATTTCTCTTTTTAAATTTATTTTATTAAAGTATAGTTGATTTACAATGTGTTAATTTCTGCTGTACAGCAAAATGATTCAGTTATACATATATACATTCTTTTTCATATTCTTTTCCATTATGGTTTATCACAGGATATTGAATATAGTTCCCTGTGCTATACAGTAGGACCTTGTTGTTTATCCATCCTATGTATACTAGCTTGCATCTGTCAATCCCAAACTCCCAATTCCATCCCTCTATCCCCCTCACCTTTGGCAACCACAAGTCTCTCTATGTCTGTGAATCTGTCTCTGTTCAGTAGATAAATTCATTTGTGTCATATTTTAGATTCCATATATAAGTGATATCATATGATATTTGTCTTTCTCTTTCTGACTTAGTTCACTTAGTAGGATAATCTCTGGTTGCATCCATGTTGCTGCAAATGGCATTATCTCATTCTTTTTTATGGCTGAGTAATATCCCATTGTATATATGTTCCATATCTTCTTTATATCAATGGATTATTTCTGAAATCCTTCCACTCCTGTTCATTTCCTAATCCATCCTTACCTCTTACCATAGCCTAGCACATGGCTTTCTCAGATCTTTTCTTCACACTGCAGCCTGAGGGAGTGTTTAACAATACAGCTCTGTTTTACTGCCCTTGGATCTGACTCTTGTCTGCTGCTCCTGTGCCATCCAGCACTACTTTCTACCTAGGCTTTCCTGTTCCACCAGTGCTTACCTCTTTTTGATTTAGAAAGTGCCATTCTGCCTCTGGCCTGGGGATCTTCATAACTGCTACCCCCCTTGACCTTGAAGCCATTTCTCCCAGCATCTCTTTCCATTAACTAATGCCTACACATCCTTCAGATATAAGCTTAACCATGACTGCCTCAAAGAAGCCTTTCCTGTTTTTCCTGATTCCTCTAGGAAAAGGGTCGGTTCCCTCATTATTCCATTCTTTAGGACATTCCACTGAAACCCTTGACTCATTATAATTATAATTAATTATTTGTGGAATTAATTGCCTGCCTCAGTGTAAGCTCCCGAAGAATAGGTACTGTGTCAGTTTAATTTACAGCCAAATATCCCGCACCTTGAACAATGCTAATTACTCAATGAAATTTTACTAAGCCTGTTGACAATTCAAAAAGTTTAACTGTGCCAAGCTTGAGTTACATTTGCTCTTTGGTTTTATATGCTACTCCTCTTCTTCCATTTATAGGATATTGAACATCATCCTAAGAATAACAGAAACACATATGTATTAGTTTGCTGGGGCTGCTAAAACAAAGTATACAAACGGGGTGGCTTACACAACAGAAATTTGTTGTCTCACAGTTCTGGAGGCTAGAAGTCTGAAATCAAGGTGTCAACAAGTTCTGTTCCTTCTAAGGGCTGTAAGAGAAGGATCTGTTCTAGGCCTCTCTTCTTGGCTTATAGAGGCTATCTTCGTATTCACATGGTGTTCTTACTATATATGTGTATCTGTGTCCAAATTTCCCTTTTTTATAAAAATACCAGTCATATTGGAGTAGGATCCACCTTCATGACCTCATCTTAACAAATTACATCTGCAATGATCTTATTTCCAAACAAGATCACATTTTCAGGTACTGGGGGTTAGGACTTTAACATCTGTAGCATACAGTTATGACAGTATCTAAGAATTTTCAGCAGCAGGGTTGATAAACAACTAGATCCACATTGTGGATAGATCATGATCGCTTTAGGGTGAAGAAAAGATTGGAGGGGGCAAGATAGGCCTGGTGGAAGCTAGGGGCCTATTATAATGCTTGCAGCAATGTCCATGAGTGTAGTTTCTCTATTAGCATTGCCCAGGATCAAAGCTCTATCCCACTGAGTGCCAGTAGTATGAACTTCACTGCTCTGGGGTCAGTTTTCATAGTTATATAACGGCTACATTTTTAGCATGACATAGTTTATAATGCTGGAGGAAAGAACCAAAACTAGATTGACCTGTGATCTGACATAGGAACTTATATTTTCCTTCTATATCTCAGCATAACACTGAAGAAAGAAAAAGAAAATAGTTCAGGTTTTTAAGGCCACATCAGACATTGAGATGACTTGTGACAATTTTGTTTATACGAATATATTTTGTGCCAAAGAAGAAAAGTGTAGGTATTATTCAAACATTTCAGTTTTCTATTAGTATGCAGGCATTTTGTAGGACTATCCAATAGAAAAGTGGATCTTGGATCTTTATAAAGATAAGAAATATGAACTGGAGTGGAAGCCAAAGAGTCATCACACTTAAAACACCATCTACTCTACTTCTGTTCCACACCGATCCATTCTTTTTTCTTCCTTTTCCTTTCAATCTCATAGCCTAATCCCCACCCATATTTTTATCACTATAAATAATGGAACTCTGGGTCTTGTCCCAAGAGGAGAGTTGTCCAACTTATTTTTCCCTCCTAGTCCTTGGCAAGTCCGTTGGGTGACCCACATGGGACACCTCAGAGGGTGGTGCCTCCCACCCACTCAAGCCACAGAAACAAAGCCTTAGCCATTGCATACTCTTGGCTCTTGCTTTTGTCATCATTTTAATTTTTTAAACATTACTTTGTCATTAACTCATTTAACTTATGTAGGGAGAATAAGCCAGAGATAGTTAAGGAGTGCCTCTGATTTTTCTGGAACCAAAGGAAAAACAAAACCAAACAATTACAGCATTGCTATTGCCTAATGTACAGAAGACAATGGCTATTTTGCCATGGTAGAATTCTGAATCACAGGACAATGTAATTTATTTATTCTGTAAACTGTACTATGCAGCAAGCCAAATCAGAACAGTCTTTTGGACAACATTTTAATAAGACAAAGGAAATGAATTATTTTATATAGGAAGGAGGCACATCTGAAATTATTGGGATGATACACTTATGCTAACATTGGATATTAATTAACCATAGGATCAATTTCAGTTTTTATAAGGCTAATCTCCTACCTCTCCCTTAGAGATGTACAGATTGTAAAATATGAAAAATAAACAATATGTGATATTATTTTTTGTGTATAAGAAGGTTAATTTATATTTTTCCTGTTTAATAGAATTTGAAGGGAAGAGTGATAAATAGAAAAGCTACACTATAGGTACCTGTTTTGTTAAGAGGAGAATACATACAATCTTATACATTCTATTAGAAAGTGGAGAAAGGTTGATTCGTCATTTTGAGGAACAGAAGAAACTAGCATTTAATGGGAAAGAGAATGAGGGTGCTCATATAAATGCTTCTCAAACTTTAATGTGCTTCCAGTTAAAGAAAACTAGGATTTTATGTGAGCAAAGGTAACAACATACAGATAGAAATGCTGTCAAGACAACCCAAGGGAAGAGCGCTGATGAGAAGAATTAACTCCTGGGTCTGCAAAAACCAGTAGAGCTCATGAAATAGCCATGGGCGTAGTTTGAATTAAGGATTTGATTGCTGTTGTCATTGTTGTTTGGCTTCTCCTTTTACACATTGACATGGCCAAGACTTACACATTAAAAACTAAACCAGAACAATGTCTTCTGTGAGTCCTCATCCTGCCCATGTATGATCCCACTAAGGTGGGATGTTTAAAAATGTCTGTTAAGTGCCCTCAAAAGTTTTAGCCAAAATATTTAAAAAATAAACTTCTGTGTAGACCCATTGTTTGGAGAAACTGAAACGGATTTCATTCTAATTATTCTTCTATCATAACTAATGTCTCAATTGCCCCCTTTTCCAGAGAATTTCCCTTGGCAAAACGGCAGCCACTTGCCCAGGAGGTCACCTCCCATACCCACTGCCAATGACTGGCTGACATGAAGAATGCAAAATGCCAGCCCGTCACCTCAAGGGAGGAACAGATGCACGGTGTCATTCACACTCCAGAGCCTCTATTAGATCAGGCTAAAGCCAGAGTCCAGCAGAGACTACATCCCAGCATGGCTCCCTCCCTGACCGTACCTGCTTCCTTCACTCCAACCCCTTCTCCTGAGAGCCCTGCTCCAACAAGTCACATGCATCTGAATCTCTTTCTCAGTCTCTGCTCCTAAAGAAGAGGACCTAAATCAAGCTATAGTTCTTGATCTATTACAGATACATGGTTTTCACATATTTATTTCATTGACTTCTCAGGACTACCCTATTTGGAAAGCCAAATAGGGAAGTCATCATTGAGATGACTAGAGACCAGGGCTGAGCCCAGGGTTTTTTTTTTCTGTTTTCTAAACATAGTCTATATTTTGTATGCTAAATGCCTGCCTTAGACGTTTGTGGTAACAACTTCATCACAGATCACCAATAAAATTAATAAAGTAGTTATAGGGTTCACAATTTGAATGAATGTGCCCTCCCCACATTAACATGTCCAACAGTGAACAGATGTTGCCCAGCGTTTCCCTGACATAAAGTGATACTTTTCCATTAGGAAAAAAGGAGATGAAGAAGGGAGAAGGAAAAGAAATGAAATAAGAAGAAAGGAGTGAAAGAATGAAAATCACAGGGGAGAGGAAAGGAGGAGAGAAGGGAGAGAAGAAGAGAGGGAAGAGGGAAAGACAGGCAGACAGGCAAACACAGAAAGAAGAGGCTACGGTACATACTTGTTTTAATAGGCTTTTAGCGTCTTAGGTGATCCCTGGTTTTGCTTCTTGGCTGGAAAGGCACTGCGGGGCATTTCTCCTCTCTGATTCTTTGCAATGTGGAACAGTTGGAAATGCTTTCATCACAGGCTGAGCTTCAGTGCAGAGCTTGGCTGAGAATCACTTTTCTGCTAAGAAGTGTGAGGAGTTTCCAGGGAGGGCTTGTAAACTAGTTATCTCTGTTGATGACCACATCTGTGTGTACATCTGCGGTACAGAAACATGCCATGTAATAAAGAGGATCTTGTGGTCTCTGCCTTTCTGCTGTGTGGGCTTGCCTTTCCCACCACATTCAAGATGCCCTTTTCCTATGACAAAGAATCAGAAGACAGAGGAGTGATAGCCCACCCATAGGGTGAGAAGGAGGCTGGTCTGTTTTTCATTTGGTGTCCCAAGTAAGGCCAAATATCATAGGATTCATTTAGAAATTTCTTAAGACTTCTAAAATGAGCCCAGTCCCAAGGCATTGAGGATGCAGAATGCCTCCTATGTGCCAGACTCAGCAACAGCCCGGAATATTTTATATCACCTCAGGGGAATCTCACAAAAACCATTGAACCTGTCAACCTGGTCCCCATTTCCCAGAGAGGAAAACAGAGTCAAAAGGGTAAAACCATCTGTCTAAGATCAGGCATCTAGGAAATGAAGAAACTCACCTTCAAAGTCAGGTTGGAAGGATTTCTGAGTCCAAAGTCTGCTTTAACAGAAGGAGGGGCAGTGACTTCTCAGGTACCCACCACCATCTGATTAAAGGGACACCTTTGCAACTGGAAGAAGTGATATTTGCAATGGTTATTTGCCTTTGAAATATCTGCTCTGCCCAATTCCCCAAATTCTGTAGAGATCTACTAGCCCTCCAAAGAATATGACAAGAATCACTATGTCATGTAGAATATTTCTAAACCACAAGACAGGGTAAGTAAGGTTGGAAGAAAAGAAAGCATGGAAATGGCCTGCTATAACAAGGATTACTCAAGAAGACTACGCGCAGAAGAGAAAGGCCTTCAGTACAAGATTTTTGTTTGAGCTCAAGGAGCTGAAGAAATCGGAAATAAATGTGGTCTCTCTCAAGGAATCTGAGCCCCAAAGCTGTAGCTTGGTGTTCCTAGGAACCTGATATCCACAGGCATCTGCCCAGAACAGTGACCTTTGACTTCATGCCTGCTTTTAGTAAATATGGGAAGAAGATGATTTAAAGGAACTTGAAAAAAAAACTGTTTATTTTTAAAGAAGAGCAGAAAGCATGTCAATCAGTCAACTAAAAAAGTATCTGGTTTGAAATTTAATCATCAAAGGGAGGTAAGACTAAATGATTTCCAAGTTTGCTTCCAATGATATTTTAGGATTTTAGGATATGTTATCTAGAAAACGTACCTGATAGATGGCAGTAGATTATTATGAGGTTATAAACACTTGCTAAGAAGCTTGATAGCCTTCTGAGCCTAGAGTATTGGAAAATGCTATTTATGTTATTTTTTGAACAGTAATTATTTTACATTGTTTGATATAAATTATATTTTAAATAGCATGACTTCCTTCTAGTTCCAAATATAAGTGATATGATTCATGAGCTAAAGGGTCCTAGTTAATAAGTTAATGGAAAGAAAGACCAGTGAATAAATTTTTCAAAGCCACTTAAAGTTAGCGGAGGCATTGTTGCAAAGATAATAGTCATTTTGGTAGATACTTGCTCAAAAGCTCCCCCTGTTTATAATTACTGGTGCAGGTAGATTATACTTACAAGACGTGCCCTGGTATATTCTAGAAACAGATGAATGCTTTGTTATTAGGACATCTATATTCCATGCTTTTTAAATAAAAATAATTATGTGCAATTGAAGCATCTGTTGCTCCTTTGCTTCCTCATTCTGGACCTAATTTTAAATAAGTGTTAGAAAAGGATTGGACTATTTGAAACTGCTGGAACCTTTTGTCCATCAATAAGGATAATACCTATGACAACAGTGAGTCTTCACCAGCACTTGTGAGCTCTGTAGGTCAACTGGATGACTAATATCCATGAACAGTCAGCAGAACCACTTGGCTTTATCTAGGAGGCCAGTATGGAACAGGCTACAGGAATGACCGGGACAATAAAAGATGTATTCAGAGAAATGGCTAAGGAGTGTTTCCCTGGCTTTGTTCTTGGAATATCCTAGACACACTCCATGCATACTGGGCTTCCACAACTAGAGTTCATAGACATAGTTGGGCTATACCATGAAGCCTCCCAGAAACTTTGTTTATATAAATACATGAATTAATGAATGAATGATTGAATGTCAAATTTCCAAGGGAAAGGTACACTACATTCATTCCAGCTTTCTATGGCAATACTCAAATTTCCCAGAGGAAAATTAGAAACTTTCATTGCCAAGAAGGTAAAAAAAAAAGCTATTTTCTTTATTTTACAGATACAAAGTTAAGGCACAGGAAGATTAACAGATATATCCATGGTGGCACAGCAGTGAAGTGGTAGGACTGGAATTTGAACTAGCCAGTCCAACTTCATGGTCCCTACTCTTTATCACTTCCCAAGATGCTGGGCACAACTTAAAGGGGAAGCCAGGGGATGGACTACCTCCTCACTGAAACACAACCTTTGTACACTAGAGGAGAGCCATGCATTATCACCTATAACAAGAAGATGCCTTTAGGATTACAGGGATACATCCAGGTCAAATTGAGCAGACAATGCAATCAGTAGGCAAAGAGGAATATGAGGTTGTTTTTAAGAGCATTAGTGAGAACCCTGTTTCAGGAAGAAGAGAAATACCTTGACGGTGCTTTACATATCTTTAAAATGATGTGTTTGGAAGCACCTTGGTATACCCCAGCAATCCAAGAAACATGTCTACCTGTACATTTGGACTAAATTATAATTACTAAAATGTCTTAAGAATGTTTTTCTAGCCCTTAGTTCAGATCTCACTTGCATCAGTTGTGGAGAGAGGTAATTTTTCCACCCTAGACCCTCACTGGAACTGCTGCTCACTGGGCGAGGACTGCTAAAGTCAACTCCAATGTGGTTTTCATGGCAACAGAAGGACAAAGATAAGGTTGCCAGCTCTAGGCTGACACATTGTTGCTAAGGGAATAAACTTAACTCTGACAATATGGGAGCTGGAGCCCGGATGTAGGGTTTCTGTAATGAGAGTCTCTAATTTTCCTCTGGGAAAACTGAGTATTGTCAGAGAAAGCAGGAATGAATGTAGTGTACCTTTCCCTTGGAAATTTGACATTTATTCATTCACTCATTTATTTACTTACATAAACAAAGTACCATAATTTTCAGAGACGCCTGAAGGGATATTTTTCTAATACTCTTGTTCCCCATACCTGTTACTGTTTCTAGAGCTGCAGTCCTGATGAGAAGGAACAATTCAGATCAAAATCAAAATAAGAGTTCTGAAGATGAAAGCATGAGCATTAAAAGATAAAATAATAATAACCAGTTGCTCTTTTTTTCTTTCCCTCTCTTTCTTTCTTTCATTTCTTTCTCCTTCTTCCTCTTCCTCTTCCCCTTCCCCTCTCCCTTCTTCTCCTCCTCCCCTTCCTCCTCCTCCTCCTCCTCCTTCTTCTTCTTCTTCTTCTGCTTCTTCTTCTTCTTCTTTCCTCTTCTTCTTCTTCTCCTTCTCCCTCTTCTCCTTCTCCCTCCCCCTCCCCCTCCCCCTCCCCTCCCCCTCCCCCTTCCTCTCCTTCTCCTTCTCCTTCTCCTTCTCCTTCTCCTTCTCCTTCTCCTTCTTCTTCTTCTTCTCCTTCTCCTTCTCCTTCTCCTTCTTCTTCTTTGAATCAAAATGCTTTTCTGACACACAAGTTAATGCCTGCTTTCTTTCCTCCCAGACCCAACTGCCTTATGTGAAGATAAATAGAATTTTTTCCCCAACTTCACTGAAGTGTAATTGACAAATGAAATTGTAAGGTAGTTAAAGCTGCACCATGAAGCATCCCAGCAACTTTGCCAGGAAGGTAAAATAAAGATAGAAACTTAAGGAACAGAAAGGTTAACAGATATATCCATGGTGGCACAGCATGATGATTTAATATATGTATACATTGTAAAAGGATTCCCCCATCTAGTTAATTAACCTCATTTCACATAGTTACCCTTTCTTTCCCCCTTTGGTGAGAACATTCCAATTCTATTCTCTTAGCAGATTTCAATTATATAATACAGTGTTATCAACTATAGACACAATGTTTTCCATTAGATCCTCAGACCTTATTCATCTTAGAGTTGAAAATTTATACCCTTTATCAACCTCGCCCTGTTTCCCTTACTCCCCCAGCCCCTGGTAACCACCACTCTACTCTGTTTCTCTGAGTTCTGCTTTATAGATTCCACATATAAGTGAGATCATACAGTATTTGCCTTTCTGTGCCTGACTTATGTAACTTAGCATAATGTCCTTCAGGTTCATCCATTTTGTCACAAATAACAGGATTTCCTTCTTTTTTAAGGCTGAATAGTAGTCCATTGTGTGTTTATGTGTGTGTATGTGTGTGTGTGTGTGTGTGTGTGTACCTCACATCTTCTATAGCTAAACATCATGTCATTTCCATACCTTGACTATTGTGAGTAATGCTGCAACGAACATGGGAGCATAGATATCGCTTTGAGATAACAGTTTCATTTTCTTTGGATATACCTCTAGAAGTGGGATAGCTGAAAGGACAACCTTATTTAGGGGAGCAGGGACAACTCCCATGATGCTCAAGTCATTCTTGGCATTGTTCCACTTCCACACAAGGGCTGATGGGTGTATCGGTTTCCATTACATCAACCTCCCAAGAGTTAATCCATTCTCCAAGTGTTTGAATTAGTGAACCTTTTTTTTTTTTAGTCTTGTTTCCCAAATACTTAATTATGGACAACATAAAACCACATAGCTCTTTACTCATCACCAAAGAAATAGTGTTCCTTATGTTATTCCTCATCCTTCTTTCTCCAGACAAGTTTTAAATGAGTCAAAACATAGTGTTTCTACTATATATTTCATTATGAATAATCTCTGCCCTATGGAATATTTATTTACCGCTTGCTATGTATCTTAGGTTTTCATTTGCTCCATTTCACAAATAACTCTTAAATTTTGTCCACCATCAGTAAAGCAAAGAATGAACTATTTCTGATAATTGCCATTTCATGTTGAGGTGTAGACACCCTTTCTTTTACATCCAGTCAATCCACATTACATAATTTGTCTCTATGTTTAAAACACATCTACCCCCAGGTCTCCTCAAATCACTATCTTGATCTATTAATGATTTTCTCAATTTTTATTCTTGGCAAAGCCTAGAAAAAGCTGTGAAATAACACAAGCAAAGGATTTAATTATTTCAGTTCTGGTGGGATTGCCCCATGGATTCCATGTAAGTGCATAAATATTGCTAAGAGCATGAGATTCATTTCCATGTGTTTACCTGTAAAACTAAAATTTCAATCTTGCTTTATAATCATTTGCTTGTTTCCAAGTGTTGGATAAACTATGAAGCTCCATATACTTTCAAATTTGAAACCTCAGGAAGCACGTAATTGTGTTTTGACCTAGGGGAAAACACAGTGAATTTTGCAAAGTTTCAGCGATTTTTCCACCAGCCTGTGAATTTTAAATAACACATGTAAAGTGTTTCTTTCACATGTCATGACTCACATTTCTCCCTATATCTCTAGATAGAGCAAGTTAGAGGGTTATACAAAATACTATGTTTACTTAAAGCTGAGCATAAATTACTCGTCCACTACATAAGAAAAAAGAAACAAATTTCTAAATGAAAGTTTAAAAAGCCCTCACAGTGTTATTGAGTACCATTTCCTGCCATGAGGACCAAGTAGAATGAAAATAAGAATAAAATCCTTAATTGCCAGTCCAGGAAATTAATGACAAATTGAGCAAACACTGAAAGGCAATACTGATGCCCTTACAGAAAGCATATATGTAAGCAATTTTAGCTATTTGCTGGATCAGTTAGGAATCAGTTTGTTCACCTCAAATAAGCAAGGACAGGTTGGGTGGTTGGCCCATGAATAAAAGGATCCTAAGTAGAACCAGGAGCCACTGAAAGCAGGATGGACAGGTAGCAGGCATATTCTGTTCTGGGGAGCATATGAGAGTTGTCATTTATACTCCAGATAGGGAATATAGAATGTGAAATGGCAGGCCAGGAGTTTGGGGACTCAGACTCTGGTGTCTTTTTAAAACATAAAAAAAGATGATTTTATGTAACCTTTCTAGATTCCAATCTACAACAACAATTTTTGTTATTAGTTTAAAGAAACAACTCACTTAAATAACAGAGTAAAATAGTATGGAAGCGAGTGGCTCCAAAGCTTAAGAAATAATTATTTGCATTGTCTCCTAATTTGAAGCTTGCTCTGAACCTCCTTTTTTTCCCTCATCCCTGACCTTAGTGGAATGATGCAGCTCAATGTCTTCAAAGATAAAGCATTGAGAGCAGTTCTGCAAAGGAGCCTGCTGGATTGGCAGACTGCAAGGGAGAGCTTGTTCCAGACACAGAGGCCCGAGGGAAGATGAGAGAGAAGAAATGGAACAAAGGAAGCAGTTAGGGACAAGCCTGGGCTCAGCCAAAGGAAGGAACAGAGAAAAAGGGGAAGGTATGTTGGCAGAGACCCAGTGGTTCCTCATTCCATCCAAAGACACAGTGAGCCACCTTGTCACGCAGCCTCTGGGGTGAAGTGCTGTCTATGTGCAGAGTTCCTCCCTACAACGAAAGTCTCCCATGATAACAACAGATGCCATTTTAGCACATGTGGGCTCATGCTTCCCTCCATCCCTTCACAGCCTCGAGGGCATTTGGGGACGTTTCTTCCATTACAGATTTGAAAAAATTTAGTCATGTCAAACACAGTTACTACTCAAGGAAAAAAAATGTTTTCTAGCTACTTGGGAGTGAGTTTGCCCTTCAGTCCAAAGACGGCAAAAAAAATGCCCAAAGTTCCAGGAGCGGGGAGTCTGGGAGGGAACAAGGGAGTGGAGAAAAGGCTGCATTTCCAGCTGTAGCTAAAGTTCCCAAGATTCACAGACATGGTGTTAGTTCCTCACATGAACCCAGAGTTGGGCAGCAGCCACTGTAGACCCAACCAGCATGACCTCCAAAGACACTCCCACATTTATGCCGGATAGTGCCTTCCCAGGGCCTCTCACTGTTTTACTTTCAATCCATTTTATCCACATTGCCCTCTTACGCAAAGACTAGAAGGTGGGGCTTCCCTGGTGGCGCAGTGGTTGAGAGTCCGCCTGCCGATGCAGGGGACACGGGTTCGTGCCCCGGGCTGGGAAGATCGCACGTGCCGTGGAGCAGCTGGGCCCATGAGCCATGGCCGCTGAGCCTGCGCGTCCGGAGCCTGTGCTCCGCAACGGGAGAGGTCACAACAGTGAGAGGCCCGCGTACCGCAAAAAAAAAAAAAAAAAAAAAAAGACTAGAGGGTGGAGGAGAGGTGAAACACACTCCGAAGGTATCCCACTACTAGACCCTGCCCTTCCCCCAACCCTGTCCTCCCTAATGGGGGGAAAGAGGATGCGATTTCCTGATGACCTAGGCAGAGGCAGTCACATAGTCTCAGGAAACACATTAATAGTCACTTGGCTCTCACCATATCCCCTTGGAAATCCCCAGGTGTGCCTTTTGCACAACTAAAAATAAATAGAGGAAATAAAGGTGGTTTTCCTTTGAAATAGGCCAGTCATTATTCTGCTTTGTTCTCACAGGTGATGCCAGACTATATCTCTGTCCACAGACATGACTCCACTCCCCTAAAACCCACCTGTGAATACAGTCATCTCACTGCCAAGCAGTGATCAACTTCTGGTGTCTCTTCCAAGGGTCTCTGGGTTTGCAGTTGTATCATCATTAAGTGATCAGATTTGTCTTCAATGACAACAGTTACACGAAAGGATTTTAAGTCTTTCTCTCAAGATAATTTTATTCATTTTTTTTTCCTCTAGGGTTTGTTCATATTTTTCAAAATCTTGGGCATATGTCTCAGTAGAGCCTTGTAATGATACCTTAGTGGAAATGAGTTATCTTATTCTGCCAAGTACATATTTCCCCCTTTATTATGGTAACAAGAATCTGATAATCCTGTGTGAAACCATCTCAACCTTACTCTTATTCCATGTGACTTGGAGAAGGCATATGACCTAGGTCCGGCCAATCAGCATCTTCCACACGCAGCCACTATTATTGGTTCAGGCAAACCATGTGACTCAAATCAGTGCAATCAAAGTTCCTTTCACCACTTTTGCTGAAAAAAATCCTGTAAGAAGAACTTTCTTTTCTACTGAGGTAACTGAAGTGATGAAATGTACACATGGAGGTGCTGGAAGCCAACTTGCCTTGGAGGGACAGTCTGTTGGAGAATGGAGCCAAGGCAGAAGAAAACAGAAGTAATCGTGGGAGACCTAATACTGATGGCCTTGTCGGTCCTTAGACCAGTCATGCCTGAAGCCAACCTGCCTCTGATCTTTTCAGTTCTAAATCAGTGCATCTTCTTTTTGGCTTCATTCTGAGTTAGGTTTTCAGCCAATCTGTGTTAGGTTTTCTGTCACTTGCTACCAAATATGTTCTGTATTAAACTCTTCCCTTCTGCTTCAGTGCTTCACCTCCATCTAAGACTTTCTGAGCAATGTTCTCATTTTGCTGCTTACAGTTATGCTTGGAAACCAGGTGATAGTAATGAAAATGGCCCACAAACTATGACATCCACTATGAACTTCAGTTTCCAATAAAGAGAAGTTGGATCAAAATGAAAGCACACAGAATCATTTCCAATGTGAATAATTTTGGGGACAACTCCATTCCTCTTCCCTCTGGAGACAGACAAGAATCTCTTCTCATTTGCTCTGATAGGTTAGCCAAAAACATAATAGAATGGGACTAGGAAGTTGACACTGCTATAGAATATACTACCAAGAAATAAGAGCAGAGCAAGAAAATGAATATGCTATTAGCTGGAGCTTTGTAAATCACCACTTTGAGTGTTTATTAAGCGTTTGAGTTAAACTTGATTAGAATGGGTAGAGAATTTCCATGTGGTAAAAGTGAGACCAGGGTAGCCAAAAAGGAGTTGGAAGTGACACAGATCTGTTCTTGGCTTTCCAATGGGTGTAGAAAGAGTAGACAGAACTAAAAACACAACTGGAACTCTGGCCCAGTTCCTGGATATTAGCATAGAGGACTGTGCTTTCCATGCAGACGGTGTCATCAAGTAACCAAAAGAAGAAATACTTGGGGAGAAGAAAGAGGGTGGAGGGAGGAGGAGTCTCTTTCGCTGTAGTTCTTCTCCAATGTCAAGGAGACTGGCTGGGGATCAACAAAGCTCCTCTAAGAATGCCTGTATTTCTTGGTTTTTGGCCAGTTACCCAGAGCAGATGTGAAACGTTTGCTGTGATTAGGAAATATTTTGCATGTGAGAATGTGAATGCTACAATCCTCAACTGAGCCAAGAAGACTTAATAAATGGTGAAATTTTACATCTTTAGGGAGGAGCAACATATTTTTTAAAAAGTGTTGGTTAAAATAAACACCAAATTCCCAAGGAGAGACTCCAGATTCTGATGATGTGTAGCACTTATCATTTTATTACTGTGGAAAAATTTACTCAGAGAGTGAAGCCCACTTGATTCTTTTGTTAATGTTTTCATTCTCCCATTGTCAATGGTATACAAGTACTCATCCCTTCTGATCTGAGCTTTCTTTTGTTATTGAATGAACCAGAAGTGGACTAACAAAATGTGTCCTTGTTGGCAATTAGCAAATGAAGAAGTGAGTTGATGTCATCAAGAAAAATGACAGGACTCTTATTTTAAAAATGAAAGTGAGTTATCATTGGCTAGAAAAACATGTCATGTTAGGGAATACACTTGCATCCTGGTTCCTCTTTACAGACAGCTGTCTGACCTTCACTAAGTCACTTTACTTCCCTAGGTTTCAGTGTCCTTTTTGTCAAAGGAGAGAGATGTACTACATCAGGATTTCCCAGAGTGTGTATTGTAGAAACTAGTTCTGTGGGATGTTAATAAATTGTCAAAGCAAAGGTAGGAACTGACTGATCAAACAAGACAAAGAAAGGCATTCAAGACAGAAGAAATCATGCATGTGAAAATACAGAGATATGAAAATCTTTTCATTCATCTGTTCAACAAATATTTATTGAAAACATATTATGTGCCAGGTGTTGACTATGCCAGAAGTTGGAGGTTCTGTGGTAAGTAAAAATGACAAGAAACTTGCTTTCAAAGAGCTTATATTCTTGTGGGGCTTATGATTAAACAAGCAATTAAAATGAAATCAAGTATTCTGAATATTATGACACAAAAGGAGAGGGTCCTACAGAATATGGGCATAAGGGAAGTAAGAGAGTGCTTTTTGGAAGAAGTTATATTTAAACCTAGACCTAAAGGACAAATAGGAGTGATACATGCAAAGAGTGTAGAATGAATATTTCAAGCAAAAGTGTCCTTATGGGGTAAAAGCATGCAGCTAAATAAGAAAATGAACTTGAACTTGAAATCCAGTATGGCTGAATTTGATCTGAGGGGGTGAAAGTGAAAGCAAATGAGCTTTAAGGGGTTAATGGGGTAAGATCATGTTGTATCTTAGAGACAATGCTTGATGGTCTGGATTTCATCATGTAGAAAATAGGGAATATTAAAAACTTGAAGCACTTGAGCAAAAAGATCATATTTTTAATTTTGAAATGACAGCAGTGACAGCAGTAAGATTTTATAGGGGAGGAGCAAGATGAGAAAAAATTGTAGTAACTGGGAGACTCTTGCCTCCTAGCAGTGGCAGCAGAAATGGAGAAAAGAGAAAAATGTAAGTCATTTAAAAGGTAGAGTCAGAAGGTTTGTGCCTGATTAGGTGCTGGTAGTGAGCAGGAGGGAAGAATCTTGGTTGACACCTATGTTCTCAGTGTGGGTCATAAGGTAGATGTTGGCTGCATAAACCAGAATAGAGATTATAGAACAAGGAGGAGATGAAGAAAGAGGAAATTGAGAAATAAAGTTGAGTTGTCTTTGGGGTGTGTCTATCCTTTTACTCCATTGGACATTTAAATGAAATTTTTGGATACATCAGTCTAGAACATGAGGGAGTGAGTTGAAGTCTCAATATAAATTTGGATGTCTTTAGTTCATGGATGACCATCAAACCTTGGAGTGGCTGTGATCACCCAAAAGGTGTGCGAGGAATGAAATAAGAAGAAAGATAAGGCTAAAACCAACACTGAGGGAGGAAGCAGATGAAATTACATTTGCAAAGAGGACAGAGAAGGAAATGTAAAGAAGCGAAGTTAATCGTAAATTATTAGTGATGGTACACAGATGTTCAAATAAAGTAGATAAGATTGTATTTTGTTGAAGTTTATTTATGATTTCCATGCAAATGTTCTGGTATCAGAAAAATTATGTAAACTCTAACTCTGGAATGCACTCAGTTTTTATTATTTTTTTTAGGATTTTGCTGAGATACAAGTAATCTCAAACAATGAATTAATTTTAAAACCATTTCTTTGTAAACCTTAAATACAATGACAGAGACGTACTCATAATTCCACCAATATTACCCAAGTAGACAAAATATATAGATTTTTCTATTAAACTTCTATGACCTATACTGCAAAGATGTCTTTCAACTGACAAAAACACAATCACATATGCCCGCCGTGAAAATAGACATCATTTTATAACATCTCCCCAGCTTCCACCCCACTTGGCTGTATGAATAGCAACTGGAAGCTGGCTGAACAACTAAGTAAAAAAATCATAGTTAATCCAAAGAACAAATCAATACATCCAGAAATCAAAAATAAGCACATGTAAAAAAACAAGAAACTAGGATTTTTTTTCCCCCAAGTGTTGAACATGCTCGGTTTCACTGGGGTCATAACAATGAGTTTCCAAATTTTGGAACCCTTTGGACCCCTAGCCTGTCTGATTTTCTGACTAAGCTACAGTCTTCTGGAGTTGATTTCATCAGTGGCTGGTGAAGCATGACTTTGTTTTTTTATAAGTTTTTCTTCTTAAAACAACAATTTGATGAGCTCAGCATAAATTAATCAGAAACATATGGATTAAATTGACTCCAAAATACATATGGGTTTAAAAAATAAGAAAAGGACTTGGGGCAAAAACACATATAGGGCTTTATAAGCCTAATATGTTACAAAACCATGGCAAGAGGATTCCAAATATGACATCCCCTTATCTCTGTCATGGTCAGCAAAGTCTGTGCTATCTTCTCACAGAAAAAGGAAGTTAAGAAACAGATGAGCACTGTGAGATTTTTTGGCCTTACAGCCTGCTCTCTAAGGCCAGACACTGTGGTTTCACTCTGTCTGGCTCTTTCACTCTGTGGAAGAGGGGCCCTTGAGAGGCGTTTATTTGCTTCTGTGACACTGGTATCTATGACCACACCTTTAGGTTTATCCTCTCCTTTGAAGACACAACAACTTCACTGTACACTTCTTCTAGGGCAATTCTTCTCTTAAATAATTTGTTTTCATCGTTAAATCAACATATAAATATAATGAATTTACTATCTCTCCCTCTCACTTCCCCACTTACTAGTCTTCCAGGCACTAAGTCTTGGGGACATCTTTGACAACTTTGTCCTCTTAATTCCTCATATCCAACATCTGTCAACAAGTCCTGCCAAATTGTCTTTGAAATCCATACCCTCTCCATCTTGATTGCTATCACCCTCATCCAGCCCTTCATCACCTCACACCTGGATTACAAGAGCAGCCTCTATGTTGACCTTACTGATTTCTCCTAACCTCTAGGCCACCTACACACTACTGGCAGCCTAATCTTCTTTAACCTATGCTTTCATCCTATCACCCTTCCCCTTCTCCTCTTTTATTTGTCCTATATGTCAAATTTAAATTCTTCTGCATTCCTCCCAAGTTTCTTCATAACATGATATACCCTACCTCTCCAAGCATGTTTACTATTATTGCTCGTATTGGCTCCTTCTCAAAGCTTGGCATCAGTGCTATGCTTATGTTCATTTTATGTTCCAGTTTACATTCCCCCAAATCTTTCCCTGACTACTTATTTCCTCACTTTTATTTACCTTTCCTCTACATTTTTATGGCATGATATCTATATCACATAATGTGAGCAACCTCACTAGTGTGATCTTTAAGTGACTACCCAAAGGATGAAAAGAACTCAGCTCACAGAGAGTGAAGGGGAAACAGCTTGTACCAAGACCCTGTGATGGTTTGTGCATGGGGAAAGGGGGAGGAACAGTTTTGTGTGTTTGAGAAATTGTAAAGAAAGAAATTACATGTTAAGAAATTTTGTTTAAGAAATGTAAAAGGCCATTGTAGCTGACATGTAGCTTAAAGGAGGAAATGGGTGTGTGAGAAGAGATTGGACAATAGTCAGAGGCCAGATTGTGGAAGATCTTGGCAGCTATGCTACAGAGTGGATTTTGTTCTAAATTCAAGATGCTCTAAGGTCATTTACATTAAAGAGGAGGAGGTCATTTACTGGAAGATAACTTGTGCTTCTTTGTGAAAAAAGACTAGTAGTAAGGAGACTGGTATAAAAGTTATTTCAATAAAGTAGACAAGAGAGAGAAAGGTGAGTTGGACTTGATGGTAGCCATGGAGGCAGAGAACACAGTGGAAGGAGAATTGGCCGGGTACACTCATGAATTGGACATGAGACTTAGGAGAAAGTGACAAATTAAGGATGATTCCTACATTTCATGCTTGAGGAATTCAGTACACTTCCTAAAATAGAGAAGACTGTGAGAGAAAGAATAGGTACATTGAATTAAGATATCAGATTCGGATTTAGCTCCAGGCAAAAATGGATTAAGTACTTTTGACCCATTTCTACATCCTTGAAAACAACAGGAAGAGCTGAACAAGCTAGTTTCAAATCTATTTAAAGGCATTGGAGAGTTATTTAGAGGGTTCATAATCCATAAAACAGAGGACAGTCCAGAGACATGATCCAGGCATGTGGTTTCCACTTTTCCCCTCAAGGCTTTTGTTCATTTTGAAAGTGGAAGAAGAGGAGCTGAAAAGCTACAGCTTTCAGAGATTTTGCTAGATTTATATTGTTAGGAGGACAAAAACGGGAGTACCTTGCACACCAAGGAAGAAGATCCTTGGTAAACACCCTGTCTTCTGGTTGGTACCTCAAAGACCACACCTAAGGGAGAAGATGAAGTGGAAGTAGCCCAAACCTCACAGAGACTGAATCCAGATTCAAACCATCTCAATTCCTAATTAGATTAAAGTGATATAGGATTGTCCCTATCAAACTACCACTGGCATTTTTCACAGAACAAGAACAAAAAATTAAAAATGTGTATGGAAACACAAAAGACCCCGAAGAGCAAAAGCAATCTTGAGAAAGAAAAACGGAGCTGGAGGAATCAGGCTCCCTGACTTCAGACAATACTACAAAGCTATGGTCATCAAGACAGTAGGGTACTGGCACAAAAACAGAAATATAGATCAATGTAACAGGATAGAAAGCCCAGAGATAAACCCAAACACATATGGTCACCTTATCTTTGATACAGGAGGCAAGAATATACACTGGAGAAAAGATAGCCTCTTCAATAAGTGGTGCTGGGAAAACTGGAAAGCTACATGTAAAAGAATGAAATTAGAACACTCCCTAACACCATACACAAAAATAAACTCAAAATGGATTAAAGACCTAAATGTAAGTCCAGACACTTTCAAACTCTTAGAGGAAAAAATAGGCAGAACACTCTATGACATAAATCACAGCAAGATCCTTTTTGACTCACCTCCTAGAGAAATGGAAATAAAAACAAGAATAAACAAATGGAACCTAATGAAACTTAAAAGCTTTTGCACAGAAAAGGAAACCATAAACAAGACAAAAAGACAACCCTCAGAATGGGAGAAAATATTTGCAAATGAAGCAACTGACAAAGGATTAATCTCCAAAATTTACAAGCACCTCCTACAGCTCAATGTCAAAAAAACAAACAATCCAATCCAAAAAATGGGCAGAAGACCTAAATAGATATTTCTCCAAAGAAGATATACAGATTGCCAACAAACACATGAAAGAATGCTCAACATCAATAATCATTAGAGAAATGCAAATCAAAACTACAATGAGATATTATCTCACACTGGTCAGAATGGCCATCATCAAAAAATCTAGAAACAATAAATGCTGGAGAGGGTGTGGAGAAAAGGGGACTCTTTTGCCCTGTTGGTGGGAATGTAAATTGATACAGCCACTATGGAGAACAGTATGGAGATTCCTTAAAAAACTACAAATAGAATGACCATATGACCCAGCAATCCCACTACTGGGCATATATCCTGAGAAAACCATAATTCAAAAAGAAACATGTACCACAATGTTCATTGCAGCACTATTTACAATAGCCAGGATATGGAAGCAACCTAAGTGTCCATCAACAGATGAATGCATAAAGAAGATGTGGCACATATATACAATGGAATATTACTCAGCCATAAAAAGAAACGAAATTTAATTATTTGTAGTGAGGTGGATGGACCTAGATTCTGTCATACAAAGCGAAGTAAATCAGAAAGGGAAAACAAATACCATATGCTAACACATATATATGGAATCTAAAAAAAAAAAAAAATTGTCATGAAGAACCTAGGGGCAAGATGGGAATAAAGACACAGACCTACTAGAGGATGGACTTGAGGACACGGGGAGGGGGAAAGGTAAGCTGGGACAAAGTGAGAAAGTGGCATGGACATATATACACTACCAAACGTAAAATAGATAGCTAGTGGGAAGCAGCCGCATAGCACAGGGAGATCAGCTTGGTGCTTTGTGACCAGCTAGAGGGGTGGGGTAGGGAGGGTGGGAGGGAGGGAGATGCAAGAGGGAAGAGATATGGAGACATATGTATATGTATAACTAATTAACTTTGTTATAAAGCAGAAACTAACACACCATTGTAAAGCAATTATACTCCAGTAAAGATGTTAAAAAAAAAAAAAGTGATATAGGAATTGTTTGTGACTAATTTAGCTGTGTACCAGAAACAAAGAGAAATCCTCTCTAGAGAAAGACAAAAATCAGCCAGGACGCCAAAACAGCTCTAAAAATTATCAAACACAATATCTTGCATTCAGAAACAAAAACAAAAGCTAAGCAAGGATACCAAAGATAAGATGACCAAAAAAAAAAAAAAAAGATGACCAAAAAATGCGAGGAAATAGATAACAGAAACAGACCCACAGGATATCTTGAATCTGAAGATGTCGGACATGAAATTAATTATTAGTGAAATACTCAAGAAATTTTTTTAAAAGACAGGAAGAAAAATTTTGGAATAGAACAGGATTTTTTTAAATTAATTAATTTATTTTTTAACATCTTTATTGGAGTATAACTGCTTTACAATTGTGTGTTACTTTCTGCTTTGTAACAAAGTGAATCAGCTATACATGTACGTATATACACATATCTCCACCCTCTTGCATCTCCCTCCCACCCTCCCTATCCCACTCCTCTAGGTGGTCACAAAGCACCGAGCTGATCTCCCTGTGCTATGTGGCTGCTTCCCACTAGCTATCTATTTTACATTTGGTAGTGTATATATGTCCACGCCACTCTCTCACTTTGTCCCAGCTTCCCCTTCCCCTTCCCCGTGTCCTCAAATCCATTCTCTACATCTGCGTCTTTATACCTGTCCTGCCCTTAGGCTCTTCAGAACTTTTTTTTTTTTTTTTTTAGATTCCATATATATGTGTTAGCATATGGTATTTGTTTTTCTCTTTCTGACTTACTTCACTCTATATGACAATCTCTAGGTCCATCCACCTCACTACAAATAAACTATAGAACTTAAAATATACAATAACAGATATTAAGAACATAATGCTTTTAGTAATATTGTTAAAAGTTGAAGAGAGAATTAATGAAATTGAACATAGATCAGGAAGAAACACACATAATGACACTTGAAAAATTAATGAAATGTAGAGTAAAGAAAGTAAAAATCATATGAGTTATTAAAAGGTTCTAACATACAAGTATTTGGAATCCCAAAAGAAAAGGAGAGAATGTGACAGAACAGTATTTGAAAGATAATAGCTAGGAGTTTTCCAAAGTGACAAAAGACCTCAAGCCATAAATTCAAGAGGCACAAAATACGAGTAAATAAATTCAGAGACACAGTTTTTAAAGAAAGACAAATCATCAATACTAAAATGTAAAGTTAATTTGACATTTAAAAATCAATATATATAATTTACCACATTAATGGAAAAGACGAGAAAGTAATATAACATTTCAATAGATGTACAAATAGTATTTGATGTAAATGGCAGAAGTTTATAATAAAAACTCTTAGTTGACAAGCGGACCAAAAAATTAGAGTGTAGAGAGCACACATATACAACATGATTAGCAAGACTGACCTCACTTTTAGAACACTGCACTCCCAAACTGCATAAATCACATCTTTCTCAAATATTTACAGGCATTTCCAAAATGATATATGTTGGGATATATAAGAAATCTCATCAAATTTCAAAGAATTGAAATAATATAGAGGATATACTCTAATCACGGTGGAATTAAGCTAGAGATCATAAAAAGATAAGTAGAAAGTCTCTATTTTGAAAGTAAGCAGTACACCTCTAAGTAACCCATAGGTCAAAAAGAAACAATGAAAATTAGAAAATATTTTGAAGGGAGGCTCAAGAGGGAAGGGATATGGGAACATGTGCATGCATATGGCTGATTTGCTTTGCTGTGCAACAGAAACTAGCACAGTATTGTGAAGCAATTATACTCCAATAAATATCTATTAAAAAAAGGAAAAGAAAAAGAAAATATTTTGAACTGAATTAAAATGAAAATATTGTATATAAAAACTTATAAGCTGTAACTAAAATTGTGCTTAAAGGGAAATTCATAGCCTTAAATGTATATATTAGAAAAGAAGAATGGCTAGAAGTCAATAATCTAAGTGTCCATGTCAAGAAGTTGGAAGAAAAAACAACATAGTGAACACAAAGAAAATAGAAAAAGGAAATAATAAGCATAAATATATAAATTAATTAAAACAATGGAAATACAAAGCTAAGTGGTGACTCTTTAAAAAGAGTAATAAAATATCCTCCTGAAGAGACTGATGGAGAGAGAGAGAGCAAGAGAGAGAGAACCAGAAAGGGACAGAGGAAAGGAAGGCGAGAAAAGGCAAATAATTTAATTAAAATTAAATTTTAATAACAAATAATTAATGTCAGTAATGAAAAGAGAACTTCACTAAAGATCCTAAGACATTAATAAAATAATAAGGGTATAATAATGTCATGCTAGTAAATTTTTTTTTTTAATTCTTAATATAGCCAATTTTTTTTTTTTTTGGCTGCGTTGGATCTTTGTTGCTGTGTGGCTTTCTCTGGTCGCGGCGAGCGGGGGCTACTCTTTTTTGCAGTGTGCGGGCATCTCATTGCAGTGGCTTCTGTTGTTGTGGAGTAAGGGCTCTAGGCATGCGGGCTTCAGTAGTTGTGGCTCGCGGCCTCTAGAGTGCAGGCTCAGTAGTTGTGGTGCATGGGCTTAGTTGCTCCGTGGCATGTGGGATCTTTCCAGACCAGGGATCGAACCCGTGTCCCCTGCACTGACAGACAGATTATTAACGACTGCACCACCAGGGAAGTCCCTCATGCTAGTAAATTTTAAAATTGATGGGAAGTGAATATATATCCAGAGGTATACAACTTATTAAAATGAACAAAAGGAAAAATAGAAAATATGTTTGTAAATGAATTATTTAGGTTTATAAGAATTTGACCTAGCTTTCCTTAAAGTGTGGTGTTCCTGATCTCCTGATCGCCTACAAACAGGATCCAAGAACCTTCCATGAACTGCAAACTCTGAGTGATTCCACCTAGATCTAATTTGCTGTTGTTTTTGTTTTCCTCAAAATTGCCTCTTCTTTAATCATAGGTGAAAAGCCTTTGAAACCATGACTCTTAAGACTCATGAAAAGATTTGAATGCTAGATTCATTAGCAAATATCAATACTGGGTTCCTAGAACATTCCAGGGGACCTCGCTTAATTTTCAAAATGTGGGATGGACCTATGTATGCCAAGAATTGAGTTCTCTCTCTGCATATAATAGTGAAGTCATCAGAATGGCCTTCACAGATAACCTCAGAGGTTAATTGTTATCTGGAAACCACCAGAAATTTAGTAACATCTAAACTCTATATAACTCCCAGAATTCCAGTCAATTTTGAGCTATATTTATTTCCCTGACATCTGCAAAGTGCCTGGCACATAGTAGGCCCTCATTAATTTCCCGTTGATTGAATATCACATACCAGTGAATGGGGAATGTAAGCTAAGTAGTTTTATGCTTCAACTTATAATATCATAACATTTTTACCAAGTTGTGAACAAAATACAACTAGTCATATTTTCACTGCCAGGGGTAATAAGTCTGTTGCCCCATAAAGAACTAACTTGTCTTCAATTCATGTTCTGTCACTTCATGAGATTCAGGTTAGTATAGTTTCACTTAAACCGCTGAATACTTAATTTAGCTCAGAATTCTTTCAAACCCCACTTTCCCAGACCCCAGAACACATTTCAGACTCAAGGCTGACTGTCATCGTTTCTTCCTCCACCCAAACTAATGAGCCAATCTTTTCCATAGCAACGAAAAAAAAAAAGGGGGAATGGAAAATGGAAAGGAGTAAAAAAAGTCCATAAAAGTTAACACAATTAGATAGATATGTAGACATGAATAAAATTGGCAGTGGGGTGATTAGTATAAATTTTAATACCACAACTTTTGGAGGAATTGCACAACTTTGTCACAGCCTCACCACTTGTGAACGATGTAGTCATTGCTGGTCTGTGGCAGGGAATAAGCTTCATAGCACCCAAACACCATCAGAGGTTCTATATTTACCTTACATCTGCCAAAAACCCATGTTCTCGCATTTTCTGTATAAAAGAGCTCCATGTGGGCCAGATTTAATTTGATGCAGAAATACTATATGTCACTTCCAATAAAAGCAAAAAGGAAAGAGAGATTCACACACTAACTTATCAAGGATGGCAGCTCATGCTGGTGTTTGGAATAGTTTGGAGGTATTGTTTTGTTTACTGAGCTGTCAAGTTCAAAGGAAGGTGCACAAGCCTGATTAGAATGGCCTCCCCAGATCTGTTTTCCAAATAGAAAACATATGCGCCTGTGGAGTGAGCTCTTCATTCCCAGCTCCAAGTGAATTTGAAAACAGTTTGATTCTGGGGAAGGAGAACATAGTGTAGCGTCTTTCCTTGCATAGTACTGTTCTGAGGTAAGACCAGGGCAAACTTCTGATGGCCAAGGTAAAATGCATACCAAGTCTGACCAAAGGCCTTTACTTAATGTAGAAACCAAGGGGAGCCTTAGGCACTGTTATATTCAATCCCCCGTAGATTCCTTCAGGTGCAGGTACTGACACCTAAAGAGATCACCTGATTAGACTTAAAACTACACAGCAAATCTGTGGCCAAGTTAGAGTCCCAGTGCTGGTCTCTTGATTTGTTTTTTAACTGAAGTACAGTTGATTTACAGTGTTGTGTTAGTTTCAGGTGTACAACAAAGTGATTCAGTTATACTCGTATATATATATACTCATTTTCAGATTCTTTTCCATTATAGGTTATTATAAGATATTGAATATAGTTCACTGTGCCATACAGTAGGTCCTTGTTTATCTATTTTATATTTAGTAGTGTTATCTATTAATCCTATTAATTTATCCCTCCCTACCCTTCCCCTTTGGTAACCATAAAATTATTTTCCATGTCTGTGAGTATATTTCAGTTTTGTAAATAAGTTCATTTGTATCATTTTTTTAGATTTCACATACAAGTGATATCATATGATATTTGTCTTTCTCTCTCTGATTTACTTCACTTAATATGATAATTTCTAGTTCCATCCATGTTGATGCAAACGGCATGATTTCATTCATTTTTATGGATGAGTAATATTCCATTGTATATATATACTACATCTTCTTTATCCATTCATCTGTTAAGGGACACTAAGGTTACTTCTATGTCTTGGCTATTATAAATAGTCCTGCTATGAACATTAGGGTGTATGTATCTTTCTAATTAGAATTTTTGTCTTTTATGGATATATGCCCAGGAGTGGGATTGCAGGATCATAAGGTAATTCTATTTGTAGTTTTTTAAGGAACCTCCATACTGCTCTCCATAGTGGCTGCTGGTCTTTTAGTTTATAATTCAGCACTCAGTGTTACATCATGCTGGGCATCAGAATAAATTTTTAAAACTTCACTTAGATTTAAAAAAATATAGGAAAAGTAACTATAATACTTGAAATGGTGATAGGACTGAAAAGATATAGAGATAAGTCATTTAATACAGAGGAAATGCTTACATATAAGTCAAATTAACATTTTTTTCTTTTATTCATATCAGATTCCAGGTGTAAGAAGAATTGTCTCTTATTTTGCAGTACAGCATTTTCATTCTTTTCCATTTAAACATATGGTAAGTTATATTCAAAATTTACTCAATTAATTTGTTCTGGATAAATGAAAGGTGGTCATGTTATATAAATATGTATTATAAAAAAACAAATAAAATAATAATGATAAAATAGCGAGTCATGAGCTCTTTTATGAATGTAATCAACTTACACACATGTAACAAATGTACTCTTGTTTATAAAATGTGATTTCTTTGACTGAAAAACAATGATTTGAAGTTGTTTAAATGCTCCAACTCTGAAAGGAATGCACTTTCCATGGCTGTTTCACGCATCAGAAAAGCAAGTCCATTGTTTACAACCCATCTTTTTGTAAGGCACCTTCAAGCTCTAAGAAATCTGAATTTCTCTCTAGATCTGTAAGTCCATATAGTCTGCTGATAAATATCCTAAGATTTTTTTTATTGTATTGTTACATGCACACACACATACACACAAACAAAACAACAACAAGATTTGGAGCAGGGCTTCCCTGGTGGCGCAGTGGTTGGGAATCTGCCTGCTAATGCAGGGGACAAGGGTTTGGGCCCTGGTCTGGGAGGATTCCGCATGCCGCGGAGCGACTGGGCCCGTGAGCCACAACTACTGAGCCCGTGCGTCTGGAGCCTGTGCTCCGCAACGGGAGAGGCCGTGGTGGTGAGAGGCCCGCGCACCGCGATGAAGAGTGGCCCCCGCTTGCCACAACAAGAGATAGCCCTCGCACAGAAACGAAGATCCAACACAGCAAAAATAAATAAATTAATTAATAAAACTCTTAAAAAAAAAAAAGATTTGGAGCAAAGTAGATGTAAAATAAAGATTTGTTACTGGAAGACAATCTCTCTCCTAATTCTGAGTAATGTCTGTCCCTATTCCATTCAAAAGCCTACCAAGAAAGTAATAGACAAAGACATGCCAGGTGAAAAACATCATACTCCAAAACCATACCTGAAGAAACCCAGAAATCACTTCATCCAAACATTGACTTATGACAATATGTTGGGCAATGCAATATATTTTATTTCATTAAACTTGTTTTTCTCCATTTAAAATTTACATAGAAGTCCATTAATTTAATAAAGAATTTACTTTCATAGAAATTCTATTTGTTTGGCTTTGGCCATGGAGACATTCTGGGCTTTCTCCAGTTTAGCTCCTGTAGACATGAATGTTGACTCAAAAGTCAACTTTCTTTGTCTCTTGCTCTACTGGATTCAGTCTTTCTCTTTGCCAGTACCCCCCTGGCCTACACTGATGATATCACTCTGAGTCACTAAGAGGCATGCACCCACATGGTCAGACACAATAATGATGTTGCTGATGACAGCACCACTGTTAATAATCTGACCACACAGTGATAGGAAGCATTACCAGGCTCTGCATTTTAACAATTAAAACATTCTTCCTAAGCACAGACCATCTAGGATTAGACCACACCTGCTTTTGCTTTCTTAACCTTATCTCTATCTTTGTTGTACATTCTTGGCCAAGATATAAGAAGGAAACCTGTTGGACATTTCATAGCCTTTGACCTCTTCTGACTAAATGAACATGTCTAGGACAAACACGGCTTACATTTGACACCATCTCCCCTTGAGGTATGAAGTTGTACCTGAATGACAAAAGATAAAAACTAACCTTCACGAGTCTTCTCTTGGAAATGTACCGAATTGTTCTGAAAGTTATGTTTAATTTTGTTTAATATTGATATGGCTACAATATTTTCTTGAGAAGTTTCAAAGGAAAAACTATGCTTTACAGATGTTATTTCTGCATAATTTGTATTCCCATGTATTTCCAAACGGGAAATAGCACTGGCATTTTCCAAAAGTTCATAGGAGTGAATGCATAAGAGGTACGTGGATGATGACTACATATAGTGTTTGCCAAGATTTTAATGCAAGATTATTGCATCTAATAAATGCAAATATAAGATATTAATCTTAAACTAATATTTAAACATAGGCATCAACTGAAGAGAAGTAAGCATTACAGTGGACTCTACAGACAGCCCCAAGACTTAAGCCAATGGTCATATCAGTTAAGCTAAGAAATCAGTTTGTTGAGTTATAGAGAGTCAGGGGCTAACACAGGGAAAGTCACAGGCTTGATCCCTTTGAGAATCCCCTGGTTCTGTGTAGGCAAAACTCTGTTGCTTGGCCTCAGATTATGGTCTTCTCTACTGGACAGAGCTAACTATTAATCTACCAAGTATAATTGCAAGTCAATAGATAACGTCTACAATCAATACACTAACACATTTCAGTATATGCATATTTTTAAGAATGTCTACCTAAAAAGCAGAAGGAAAAGTCAAAAGAGTTGAAAATAGGAAAATGACTAAGGAGTGAGGAACTGGTATTTTCTTCATTAAACGTTTAAAAAATGTTTTTATCTGTGTCCATATATTGCTCTGATACAAATATAAATTAAAAAATTAAATTATGAATTGAAAACAAACACGTGCTTACTATTGCCAGCTGAAGGAAGTAGATGGGACACTGCAAAGCATTCAGTATAAGCAATTCCCCAGCACAATTAGATGAGAGAAACCGTTCATTCTTTCATACATTCATCAAACAATCAAGGAGCCATTACTATGTATCACTCATGGACCAGACGCTGTGGGAATATGCAGGTGAGTTTGTCACAGTCTCTCTTCTCAAAGACCTCACAATCAAGTATGAAGAGAAAGATATGCAAATAGCTAATCATAATAAAAAAATGAAAGCTATATGGAGACTTATTCATGAGTATAGAGTACAGAGGGAAGACCCATGGATATTCATTGGTAATATCAAGACAAATGTCACAGAGAAAATAATCATTTGAATTCAGCCTTTAACAATAACAAAACTATCTAATATGTTATAATAATATTTCCTCTTTAATAGGGGTTACAGACAGAGTTTAGGTTAGTAGAGAAGAGAGGAAGGTTTTTTTTTTTTTTTTTTTTTTTTTGGCCGTGCTACACAGCTTGTGGGATCTTAGTTCTCTGACCAGGGACTGAAACCATGCCCCGCAGTAAAAGCGCCAAGTCCTAACCATTGGACCACCAGGGAATTCCCGAGGAAAGTATTTCAGATTGGGGGAGAAGCAGGAAGAAAGGTGGGAAGATGTGCAAACTCATAATACTGTGTGTGTGGATGGGATGGGGAGGGAAGACAGAAGAGTTAGGAGGGGAACCAATGGAAGAGGATTTAAATGCCGTACACTGATGCTTAGTCTTTATTCTTAATGGTTTTTTAAGAAGTGAAATGGCACTTGCAAAGATTAACTCCAGTGACCCTCTGAAGGACAGTTTGGAGAGTGAGAACCAGAGGTATCAAGAAGCTGGTACAATAGGAACTGGGAGCACAAGGACGTGAACCATGGCATTGCCAGTGTCGGTGGAAAGAAAGGAATACATGAAGAGGCAGTGTGCCAGGGGAGAGATCAACTAAACTTAGCAACCAATTAAATGTGAGAGGTACAAATAATAAGGGATCAAATATGGGAGGTTTTTGGTTTGGACAGTTGAATTAATGATGGTATTAGTAACTGGGACAGAAAACATAGAAAGAGATATAGGCTCATGGAGGGACTATAATTAATTCCATTCAGGACATCTGGGCTTCAGACACTTTCAAAACAAGCCAAGTGAAGGCTGACATTGACAAGTGGCAAATATTCCTGTTTACTTAGAACAAAAACTTGAATCATGGACAGACATTATTAAATTTGTACTAAAGGCAAAGTATTGAAAAAGGTCCTATGAGTGAACAAAGCAGCTTATACTATAGTCTCTGACCATAGGGGCTTGATAATGTGGGTAAAAAGACATCGTAAGGGCGTGGAAATATAAGAGCTATTCCTAGGAAATTTAATGGGAGAGATAGAAAAGAAACCAGGCTTGGAAGATGGATAGAAGTGGAGGAAAGGGGAAGGGAGGGATGAGTTTCCAGTGAAAGCACGGAGGGGATGCTGAGAAAGAGGAACAGCTGGACTGGAGAAAACTTGAGAGAAAGGAGGGGGAAGGGCACGGCTGGGAAGTTGGAGTTAGCTTCTGTGCATTTTTAATATCAAGCAAAGCTGCTTGAATTTGATAGAGATAACAAAATGGAACTTTGTGAAGATTTTCTAACAAGTGAGTAAAATGAACACAATATTGCTGCCTCCCGTTTTGAGATATGCTCGCATTGTTTACTCCTTTCTCCATTCTTTAAACAATTTTTTTTTAACATCTTTATTGGAGTATAATTGCTTTACAATGGTGTGCTAGCTTCTGCTTTATAACAAAGTGAATCAGCTATGAGCAGCTATCATGTATGAGATGCTATGGACGAGGTCAAAACTGGATCAGAACTGAACAATTCTCCCAGGACTTAACCTTTGAACAAGACATAGGGTGTATACTCATGGAAATAGACATGAGTTTGGAGTCAGAACTAGTCTTTCCGTTCAGGCTTTGTCCCTGAATAACTGCATAACTTCGGGCAAGTCGCCAATCGGTCCTAAATGTTTTTCCCGCTGTTATTCCATTTGTTTTTATTTGGATGTTAGGCAGTCTTCTTGAGACTCTTCTTTTTTCTGGTCTCTTTGCCTTTTCCCTTCTCTCTCTCTCTTTCTCTTGCTTACTTATCACCAATTCATAATTTTTATTATTGCTTAACAAAATTGGATCATATTGACAGATTTCTACAACTTGCTTTCCTCCATGGAAAAATTTGTTGAAAGCTCTTCTAATGTACAACTAATTCATATTTTAAGACTTTTCCCCTAATATTGGATATATTTATTCAATATTCTGTTATGTCTTCAACGTGTTTTGGGATTTGGCCTTTGTGACAAAGCTGCAATAAATATCCTTGCCCGTATATTTATATTTCCTAGTACTTCTTTCTATGGGAAAGATCGTCAGACTTAGGGGTGCTGGGTATATGTATTTGTAATTTCATTAGGTTTTGTCAACTTGCTTTCCAAAATGTCTGCAACAATTTGTAGGTCTACACAAGAGCCCTGGTTCTCAAAGATTCACGTGCATTATAATCACCTGGAAAGTTTGTTGAAACATGGTTTCTTAGGCCTCCCCTCTAGGATATGACTACTTGTATTCAGTGATAATGTTATTTTTAACTGCTGGCAGTAGAACAGATATGAAGTACATAATACCTTATTTTACTTGTTTGCACTGTATTGGCTACTAATAAGCGTGAGCATCTTTTCAGACATTTGTAGGCCACTTGGATACACTCTTCCATGTATTGTTTCTAATGTCCTTTGTCCGCTTTTTTCTATCAAGTTGCTTGTTTTTTTCCTGAAATAATCTCTCGCAGAGCATCAGCTGTTTCTTCAGTCTCTGCATGTTCTTCCCAGGCTCGATCATTTTGAGGGGCTTAACTGCCTTTCTCCCTTCCTGCTAACCCAACTATTGAGGAAGATGCAGATTCAAAGCTCCTTTCCACGAGGGGAATGAGCAAGCTTCACTTGAAACCAGAAACTCGGCATTCTTAATTAAATATTATGGCTGAGGTATCTTTCCCCATCTGTCTTGTCACCTCCCCAAAGGAAAACAGTAAGCTAAGATCTATCTGTATATCTTCCTTCTTAGATTAAAAATTAAGTGATGAAATAAGTCATTTCTCTATTTACTAGATTCAGTTAAAATATTTGTGACAGGAGAAAACTTATTATAATTTTCCTGAGTCATGTGAATAGAAATTCTTTCATAAGGACTCAGAGTTTGAATAGCTCTTATCACAGACTGACTTTTGTCCCTTTGAGAGAAGGAACATATTTTATATGTATTTCCAGTCATTACAGTATCCAGGACAATATTCTGAACTTAGTACATGGCCAATTAATGAATGTATATCATATTATCTATTTATCTTGATAAATTTACTTACATACATAGAGCTTACAACTGAGCCTGAGGAGGGCAAGTCTGTTTTTTATAAAGTGAGGTTTACTATCTGTGTATTTCAGAACTGGACAGTCTTTCCTTCATTTCACACTGTGCATGAAAGACAGTTAGTCATCTCTCTACTCTAAAGGAAATTTCCCTATATCATCATTTCAAACTAAGAGTATTCTGGGAAACAGTCAAAGCCGGGGGTCTGGAAACTGAGTTCCAACCCCCTTAAGTGATTCAGATTGTGTTCTGTCTGCAGGGACATGCAGGGGCACAGTGGAGGCTTTCCTTTTTCCAGTCAGAATTCCCACCCCTGAGGCTGACCACCATTGAACTGAAGCTCTCTATTATGACGAGGGCATAACCCAAGTTCAGAAGCTGCCAGAAGCTTCTGGCACAAATGTCTGGTCACCAAGGGCAGAGATCCCCAACCATCTGGGGACTTGTGGTTCAACGGGCAACGTACTTTCTAATACTGCTCTAAAGTGATTTATATTTGAACATCTTGTCGAGCAATGAGTATGCTCCTGCTATAGAGGTAGGAGTGTCCAGTTAGTTTGTTTTGGTTGTTATTTGCTTTGGTTTAAGTCTGGGTATGAATTCAAGGCCATGCAGTCCACAGTTTGCAAGATTACATGCTTACGGGAAGGTTGTACTTGATTGCAAAAATGACCAAAATTACTTTGCAGTCCCTTCCTTGGGGAGATGGAGCCTATTTCCCCACTCTTTGGATCCAAGTTGGTCTGTGACCTGCTTTAGTTAACAGAACACAACAGAAGTGATGTTGGGAGAGTTCCAAACCTAGGCCACAATAGGCCCTGTAGCTTCCGTTTTTGTGGCCTTGGAACCCAGAGGCTGCATGGGAAAAATCTCAAGTGAGCCTGCTGGATGAGGAGCTGTCTCAGAAATATGTACTGCCCCAGGTGACAGCCAGCCAGAAAGAGAGCCACCTTGCTAAATGGCAGTTGACCATAGACGAGTAAGTGAGCCCAGGTAAAACCAACAGAACTAACTGCCCAAATAAGCTCACTAAATGACCGACCCTAGAATATTGAACTAAGTAAACAGTTGTGATTTTAAGCCGTTACGTTTGGGGGTTTTTGTTACATGACAAAAGCTAACTGATACATAGGTACACATATACAGACAAACAGGGTAATAAAGAATGGTGAGGGCTGTGGTGCTGTGGTAATGCATGTCTATCCAAAGGAATTCAAATATAGATTAAAAAAAAACTTTGCTTGCCATGGGAAACACATCTGGAAGCTGCCTGCTGGCCAAGCGTGTTTGCCTTTTGATCTAGCCAGATCCCTCCTTCTTACAAATGAGAAAATTGGTCCAGAAAGTGACTCAGTCAGATTGCTATGGCTAGTTGGTGCCAGAACAAAAATAGAGTCTAGGTCTTCTAGTATCTTATGCCGGACCTTTTCTTTAACAACGGCTGGCTTTTTCTATCTGAAACAGGTATGAGTTGAAGATAAGAAATGACAGCATAGAACTAAGATTGCTCAACTCTTTGAGAGGGGATCTTTTAATTTTCTTTCATGGAAATCGTTTCAATGGAAAAGAACAGATCCTGTGATTTAATTTTAAGAAAAAATATTCTAAGAAATGTTTATTGAGCTTAACATTTTCTGTCCAATGAACACATCACTCTCACTCATTAATTATATTTTTGTACGTTCTGGAAACCAGGGAGAATAACAAAGTTCTCAAATCTTAAAATGGAGGGAAAAATAGTCTGGTTACATAACTCTTTGAGAAACTAACCCGTTAGGCTATGTAAGGAATGATAAAAACCATATTTCAGGTCCTCTAAACATATAATGCCACCTTTTTGTAGATTGCAAATCACTATCCTTAAAATGAATTTCATCATTGATGATATACATCATATCATAAAGGATAAACAGATGTTTTGACAGGTATCTGGCATTTGACTGCAAAAAAAAGCGAGTTCCAGAGTCCATTTTCATCCTTTTCCCTTTCTGTGAAGTTAACATAAACCAAATGATTTCTCACAGAGTATGTTTATTTCTGCATGGAGGTTTACTCTTTACCCGTGATAAAAGCCTCTCTTGCACAAAGTCTCCAAATCAGGGTTAGGATATGGAGAAGTTTAATCTAAATTGACCCTTCTCCATCTGGGTTTTGCCCATCCTGACATGGTCATGCTGTTATTCCCAATGCAGCCTAAGAGTCAAAAAATCAAAATTAAATTTTTAAAAATTCAGTGTGGTGTTGGCATCCTTCTATATGTTTTACATCTGTGCATTGCAAAGACCTTTTAAATTGCCATTTGGAACATATATGGAAACAGGTACACCTAAGTTCATGATGGCGACATGGGAAGCACTGTGAAGAAAAATGGGCTGGGAGGCGTGAAACAGAGAAAAAGGGCACAACCCAATTCCCATTACTTAATACAACACATTGTGAGGCCAGAGCCTTGTGGGAGCCAATCACCAGCTGACAAAATTAGATTCTGAATCATGCTTTGTAATTCTTTCGAATGCCAGCCAGGGATGAGAGCCTTCCCTGGGAACGGGTTCCTCCCCGGACCTACCCCCTCCCAGCATTCCTTATCAGCGTCCAGCCAGCTGCCAGTTCTTAAGGTTGTTGGACAGGGAATTTAATTCTCAAGGTTGTGCATTAATATTCAAATTCCTTCTTATCCATAGACTGTGACTTAAGTATGAACTTTTTTTTTTCCATCTCCACCCTCTTTCCTGCATGAATTTCCTTCCATAGATTTACCCAGAAATCTTTGAATTGAATGGATATAGAAAGGAGAGCCATTTACAAACCTTGTACTGACTCAGTTCTTCTGCAGTACAGGCATTACCCCCCAGAGCAATGCTTCTTATTTCCCAATTACAAAAAAAACTAATCTTATTCAATATCCTTTGAAATACGTCCCCACCCCCTGAAGCTGCTTTTCCCCTCCAGCAAGGGTTCAGTTGATGTCTGAAGTTGTTGGCAAGTAAATTGGAATTAGTTACAGTGGAAAATAGAGTTATCAGAATGTAGCCAGATATCTCATATTGCTTAGGGTGGTCCTCGTGTTCACATGGATGCCTTAGAGAATCTGAAGATTAGGCAACACTTCTCAAATGATCTCAAAAACAAAAATATACCTGCAGGTTTATTAGGAATCACACAACAACAAAAAAGAAATATGTACTGTGAAAGACATAAAGGCATGTGCTGTTTTGTGTCAGAAAGCATTTTGGCCTCAACTACCGGACTAACTAAAAGAAAACATGATGGGATTTTAGTTTGGTCTTAATTAATGCAGTGTCAATTACCTGTGCAAAGCATCTTAATGTTCCACTTTACTTTGCATTTGTGGGACAATTCACAGCATAATGTAGGGGAGTCCCCTTCACTGAATGAATAAACATTTGTCAGTGGCAAACTGTACACAAGGCACTTAACAGATACCAGGGGGATGTCTGCTCTCATGAATTGTTTTATTATAAGGAGTCAGATAGATCTTTTCCAAAATCTTGTCTAGACCCTCTACTAATCTTATGACTTTGGGCAAGTTATTTAAACTAAGCTTCGGTTTTCTCATCTCTAAAACAATAACCTCAGTTGTTATTGTTAGGCTTAAAAAAACCCAACACATGTACACTAGATTTAAATGTTTTTTATGTACTGTCCAAAACACAGTAAGCAGTAATTAAATGTTATCCTTTTAGCTGTTCTAAGAGAGAAGATAAACTTATCTTTAAATACTAACAATTTTAGGGCTTCCCTGGTGGCGCAGTGGTTGAGAGTCCGCCTGCCGATTCAGGGGACACGGGTTTGTGCCCCGGTCCGGGAAGATCCCACATGCCGCGGAGCAGCTGGGCCCGTGAGCCATGGCCACTGAGCCTGCGCGTCCGGAGCCTGTGCTCTGCAACGGGAGAGGCCACAACAGTAAGAGGCCCGTGTAATGCAAAAAAAAAAAAAAAAAAAACTAACAATTTTACATCAGAGCATTTTGGGGGTCAATCTTCAGTCACTCTCAACTCCCTACTTTGATCAAAACTCACCTTATATGTGTGTCATAGACTCCAGGCTCCACTTTCTTTCGTGTTAATATGATAAAATAAACCAAGCAAGAATGATGATTAGGTCAAATGGGTTTTGTATAGTCCCTCATGAATAATAGATGAAATTTTAAATATCCTCCAGGAGGTTATGGTTCAATTCTAAGTACAGAATAATGGCAGGAAATTTAGGTACTGATATGATCTCTAAGGTAAGGATTTTAGAATAAGGGAAGGATTGGGTACCCCTAAAACCACACTGAAGGGCAGACCTCCGTTCATTCATTCCACTGTATAATGTAGAACTGACATCTCATTTTAAAAAATAGAAACTAATACAAACCTAAAAGTCAAAAACCAGAATGAATAGAACCATCTCACTTCTCTTAAGCATAATCTTTCCCTAATTTGGGGGGAAATGACAAATAAAGATCACCCTATAGCTAATACAAAATCAAAGCAACATTTGAGAAAATTAACTAACTTTACTTTTATATAATGACATGATAAAATGTGCCTAGATTCAGTCTTCTGATTTCTTAACAATAGTAGTATATAAAAATTTTAATTGAATTTTAATCTTCGATTACAGAAGCTATCAGATTAGACCTCCCTAAGTTCTCATCACTGCAACTCCTCTCCTACCTTCCCATGAGCCCATATAGTCTATTTTCTCTCCTGCTGCAACAGTAAACTGTCATGTATCTAGCTAAGACCAACTCTTTCATTCTCACCCACTAGAGGACATTTCTCCAGCAATTCACCCCTCTTTCTGCTAAATTGAACATCGATTGTTCCTCTTTTATGGATCATTTCTTTCATCCCAGAATCAGGCACTTGATATCTCCCATCATTACAACAACAATAACAATGACAACAAAAACTAATAACCCCATCTTCCCCTCCAGAAAACACCCCATTTGTTTTCTGCCCTTCAGAGCAAATTTTCTTTAAAAAAAGTTATCTGTATGCCCACTGACCAGTTTTTTTTTGTTGTTCCATTCTCTCCTGAACCCACTCTACTCAAGCTCTTATCCCAGCTAGTCTACTAAACATGAAGGTTATCATGACTTAAAGTTTTCTAAATACAATAGTTAATTCTCATCAAATTCAGTCAGTATCATTTGATAACTTATCTTTCTGAACTACATTGTCTGTTCAGTCAGCTTTACTGGTTCTTCTTCTTTTTTTTTTTTTTTTTTCCGGTACGTGGGCCTCTCACTGTTGTGGTCTCTCCCGTTGCAGAGCACAGGCTCCGGACGCACAGGCTCAGCGGCCATGGCTCATGGGGCCAGCCGCTCTGCGGCACGAACCCTTGTCCCCTGCATCGGCAGGCGGACTCTCAACCACTGCGCCACCAGGGAAGCCCTACTGGTTCTTCTTAATCGTCCTAAACTCTAATCACTGCAGTGTTTGGCCTAAGCCCTTAAGACTTCTATTATATGCCCTTTTTTTTTGGTGATCTCATCAAGACTCAGAGCTTTAAGTATTTCTAAGCTGGACCTCTCCCAAGAACTCTAGGGTCATATATCAAACACCCTACTAAATTTCTCCACTGGATGTCTAATAGGCATCAGAATTGAATATATCCCAAAATTAAGCATCTACATTTTAATCCACCTAAACCTTCCCTTTTCTCATTCTTCTCCATCTCAGTAAATGTCAGTTTCACCTTTCAGATGAAAGGTGTTATTCACCTTAGTTATTCAGATAATTTTTTTAACTGCAGTCACCCTGATTTCTCTCTCTCATACCCCATATTTAATCTGTCAGCAAATTCTATCTGCTCTACCTTCAAATTAAGAGAATCCAAACTCTTCTCATCACTGCCACACATCCAGATGTCTTCCATTTTCCCCTCCACCCTTCTCCACCCAACTCTCTAAATCTGCTCTCTTACCTCCTACCTGCCAGTTAGGTTCAATCATGGGGAAGCATTGACAACAGTTTGAGAGAATGGAGAGAGGCTGAGTTCCAGGGATTATGTTCCTGGCTTCCATCACGCAATCCCCTCAGGCTGGCATGCCTCTATTGAAGGTACCTATTCCTCTCAAGGAGGACCTCCTTGAGTGTACCTCCTTCACACATTTTTCTCCTTCTGGGTTCAGGTTCTTCTGGCCTAGCAGTAACAAATCCTCTGATCATAACAGTAGGTCATCACACTCTTCACTGTAGTTTCCCTATATTCCACCTATACTTCTGTAAATAGTCACTTTGTAAATAAGCCTTCCTTAAATTATCCTAATTTGAATAGGGCACTTGTTTCCTGATTGAGAACCCAAATGACAGTAATTACTACCAAAAGTATCAAGAAATAGATCTTTGAAGTGAGGTTCTGTAATTGGGTTGCACATATACCAAAGGAAGAAATGGAACAAGAGATATCCAGAGCAGGTGGTGGCATCATACCTACTTCACTTAGCATGTGCAAGTGTAAGGCAATAGCCTGGTAAATTGGGTGCAATGCTATAGATGGAATATATGCCTTAAATACAAGGGCAATACATATTCCTTCATTTCTGTAACTTATCCTAAATGTATACATCCAGGAACAAAGTGGTAGCATGACCCCTCTCATTATTTTACCAATCAACTACTTGACAAAATATTTTCCTCCCACCTCCACAACTTAAGGTTCACTGTGTTTTGAGGCCCTGGTGTCCACCTCAAATGCTTCCACCAAGAAATAATATCATTGATTCAATGATTGGAAACCAAGACTTCACCCTTGTCATTTTTGTTCCTTGTGCCACTGAGCCAACAGTGAGAGAAGAAGGCCCTTGTTCTAATGAACGTAATTGATCTTGATTGACCCTGATCACTAGGGGGAAAATGAGTCACTGCTACATAATGGGGGCAAGAGGATTATTTTAGGAACCCATGCATTTGGTGGGGTACCTATTAGTACTCCTTTGGCCAAAAGTCCTTGACCAGTGGAAAAGTGTGGGAAGACCAAAGAAGATAAGACATCAAGGGCTCATATATCATATGAATGAAGTTTTTTGTCATTCTACCAGGTAAAGAGCCTGATTATATGGTGCTGGCCAAGGAGAGAAAAATATGCAATTGATTTGTAGAAGATAATCATGATTACCAATTTTGGCTCATGATCAAGTACAGTAGCAAAGACTGTGTAAGCTCTGTTTCATGTCATTTCTTTCTTTCTTCTATTTTTCTACCACTTTATATGAATAACACAAGTGGTGCTTATCATGATATATGGTAGTTAGGAGGATTACTGAACAGACAACAACCACAGTGTTATGGTATCTGATGGGATTTCATGCTTTCCCTAGTTTGAAGACATAAACATAAACTTTCCAGAAGAAAGGAGAAAAAGCTGAGGGCAAGGGGAGTAGATAGTGGTGGGTAACTTATACTTGTCTCTCCAGCCAGTTTGCTTTCTGCCCCAGGAGTCTGAACTTATAAGGACATGGATGGTTTCCTTGCCCTCTGGCCCCTGACTGGGTTTAGTCAATGGGGAGCCTTTGAGGAAGACTGGGTGGATGGAGGAGAGTGAGATCATGGTATCTATTGCACTGGCTCACTCTGTGAGGTCATTTGGGATGGCCATATCTCTGCCCCTCTCAAGAGGACCTCCTCTACACAACTTTCCTCTTTTGTCAGATTCTGGAACTCTTTTCTTCCCTTATTCTTTTTGGCCCAGGCACAGTAAGAATTACTCATCCTGGGTTACCACACCATCCCATTTGTTTCCCCTATATGCCACCCACACTTTATAATTAATGCCTTTGGAAAACAAACTAACAAAATTCACTCTTTGAATTATCAAAATTTAAGTGTGCCACCTGTTTCCTCTTGGGGCCATGACCAATAACTCTCACTAATCTGATCCACCATCATCTCTACCAGGATTATTGTAATAGCTTCATAACTGGTCTTGCTTCTTTAGCCTTTGTCTGCCTCTAGTCTATTCTCAACAGGGCAGCCACAGTGATCTTTTTAAAATGTGAGATCAAGACACTTGGCTATTAAAAATCTTCTAATGGCTTCCCAACTCACTCAGAGTCAAAGTCTTGTTGTCGACCCACAGGCCCTACACAATCTGCTCCCTACTTACCACCTGTTTTTACTCTGCCCTGACAGCAGGAGCTCTGCCCACAGCTCCTACCATGGACCAGTTGTTTCCACCTGGAATGCTCACCCACCCAGATATCTGCATGGCCCCATCCCTCACTTCCTTTATGCCCTTGCTCAAAGAGCATCTTTACAGAGTGACTTTCCTGAACCACAATATCTAAAATTGCAATCCTCCTCCAAGAAGAGCTTTTCTCCCTCCCTACTTTATCTTTCTCCTAACCTACTCTTAAGCTTATTTATTTTTTTTCCTCTTTCTCTCCCTCTAAGATGTAAATACCTGGAGTGCAAATATTTTTTGTACAGAACTGTTACCAAACATCTGGAAGTGTACCTGTCACATATTAAGTATTTAATCAATATTCAGTGAATTCAGTTATTCATTCATTCTTAGTTCACTCAGAGTAAAAGCCAATGTTTTTTGGCTCAAATGCTGACTGAGTTCCTAACCAATCTGAATTAACTTGTCTTAATTCAGTTTGTATCTCAACTTGTGATGCATCTCAGTTTGTGAGCTATGGAAAAACAGAGAGACATTCGCCTCTTTACAAAAAAAAATAGCATTTCCCCCATTTGATCATCAGACTTTTCATAATCACCTATTTTCCAAAGGTCAAATCTCCCTTTCAGGGGATGATTTGTTTACTGTCTAGGCATGATAAAGTGATCATGCCCAAAACAAAATATAATTTTATAAAAGGAAGTCACAATTGTTGTAAATGATGGCCACATTCTTTAAATCTGTATAAAGTTCCTAAACTGACAACGTGAAATGACAATACGAATTTAGAAATGAAATGGAAAAATAAGCCTCATTACTTTACTATCACAGAGTTATAAATATCCAGATCTTATAATTAAATTTGAAGTGGACATCCTTAATTTATGCTTGAACAGAATTTGAAGATTTTGAAGGGAGGGATCAAATCTTCTACAATCATGAAGCCTTCTCCTGTCCTACAAAAAAAGTTCAAGAAATGCCCACAAAAGTAAACGATTGTCAGAAGGTGTGTAGACTACAAATATCCCAAACTGGGATATTTTAATTTAAAAACACCCTTTTTAGTCTACTTATTTTTTTTCTCATTACCAAAAGTCCTATCATTACTGAGAAATAACTCTGTATCACCTCTGTTTACTAATGGCAACACAGGGTTATGGCACCAGCGTTGCTTAAGTATTTCAAGTTTGGAATTGACTAGGTGCAGAAGGGTGAAGATGCTTCTGTAGAGAAAACTAGATAGTTGGGTAATTGACCCTGATTTCAAGCAAAGGTCACAACTTCTATAAAGTGAAAGCTGAAACTCTACCCATAACTTTCTCCCTCTTTGAGTTCACATCATTGGTAACTTTTTTTAATTAAAAAAAGAGTAACTTTTATTTATACTTACCAAAAAAACCAAAAAAACAAAAAAAGAAGTGAAATATATTAGTTCACCAAACGCTTCCTGGAAATGTAGTACATCAAGAATAATGAGTATTTTAAATACTGACCTCATGACATTTACTCTATTATGTAGGCCATATCCTTTTGCTATTTAGTGTTTTCCCTACCTTATCAGAGAGTTATGTGTATTTTCAATGGCCTTTTCAACTAAATAGTTTTATTTACAAGGTGACATTTAGAATAGGGAAATGACCACACTGTATATTGAACTATTCACATGTCACAGACACTCAGTGAGCCTGGGAGACGCCAGAGTTCTCTTTGGGCTCCAAGGATGGATTTCAATCCAACAAGTGAAATGTATTTTCCAAAATCCATCACAGCACGTACTAGGAATTTCATCAGTATAATATGGGAAGTACAAATGTCAGATATATATATATATATATATATATATATATATATGTGTGTGTGTGTGTGTGTGTGTGTGTGTGTGTGTGTGTGTGTGTGTATAATTTAATTATAAATAATAGCAAATTGCTAGTTTAAAAATGTACCAGTAACCCATGAAGTATTTGTTAATAGGGGAAAATTTTGATTTTGTGATTCAGAACTAATAAGATGATTTTATGTGGAGTGAATTGTGTAAGTCCCTGATGCATTAGTTCAATACTTTCAACACAACATCCCTATTACCAAGGCATACATTTCTGATATACCTACAAAGAGGAAATAGACATATGACAGGGCTCCATTGATGAAGGAACATTGGATTTTCAAGTTGATATAATAATGTGATTATCGTAGACTTTAGAGTTCGTTATACTATTTGCCAAGTGTAACACTATGGAATGATGGATCCGGTACTAGAAGTCTTTCAATTTCCATTGAAACGTCCTACTAGTTGAACCACACATCACTAGTCATTATTGGAGCCACTCTAATGACAAAGTTTATGGGCAAACACTTTGGAAATCTGTGCTACCTTAGAAACATAAAATATTTCTCTGCTTTTTGCATCTTCTTCCTCAATGATAATGTGAATGCACAGATTTTGGATTTCCCTTTTTGGGTAATTTTTTCTGATACCTGACCCACCCCTTTATGTCTATCTCCTGGTGGTGGGTTAGGCTTTAGGTAGGAGGGCTAGGAGGTCTGGGGAGAGGTATGACTTCTCAAAAGATCCTATTGTGGAATTCAGCCAAAAAAAGGTGGGGAAAAGGAAGAAATGCTTTCTTTGAAAAACTAAAGATAAGAAAAGAAACTTAATGTTGTGACTGGGCAGAGCTCTGTTTTAAAATATCTACTGTCGATACTTTATACAAAGATGAAACAATACTTAGGCGTTCTCAGGAAGCTGGATGAAGGGGTTTTCCCTGCTCCTCCCCCATGTCCCCACCCTGTGTTTATATGTTAGCAATACCTTGGTCTCCAAGATCCAAACTACAGCCTTTAATGCTTTATTTACTATCAGTCTTTGGTTCAAAGGTCTTTTTAACTTTCTCGTAAAAAAATTAAAATTCTCAAAGGATTTCACGGCCATTAAATAATTCTTTAAAATGGTCATTTTACTAGTTTATTGTAAAGAAATCAGAAAGAGATGAATTAATTTTGCTTCAAAATATATTTGGTTTAAAAGTACCTAAAGAAAAAATAATACATTTGGTCAAATGTGTTGAAGTTTTGCTAAAAGGCTTATATTTGAGACACAGTTGAAGGTGTTAGCCAATCTGAAAATCCAGTGTCTTTCTATAGCAGATAATTTCCCCCCATGAAATATAATTTTTAATGGAAAATAAAGAGAATGTTGATCTATTTCAAAGAATAAAAATATGATTTTAAATCAAATATATCCGCCACATGTTGTACCGTAAATATTGGCACCTATCCATGGTGAACACAGGTTTAAGGAACATCCTAATACAGCATTGTAAATCGACTATACTTCAATTAAAATATGTATATATACATATGTGTGTGTGTGTATATGTGTGAGATAAGCACAGTGCTACTCATTAGAATATCAATATGGCCAGAACTCAATCTTATCTTTAAGGCAATTTTTTTTTTTTTTGACTGCGTTGGGTCTTCGTTGTTGCACACGAGCTTTCTCTAGTTGTGGCGAGCGGGGACTACCCTTCGTTGCAGTTTGTGGGCTTCTCATTCCGGTGGCTTCTGTTGTTGCAGAGCACAGGTTCTAGGTGCGCGGGCTTCAGTAGTTGCAGCACGTGGGCTCTAGAGTGCAGGCTCGGTAGTTGTGGCGCACGGGCTTAGTTGCTCCACGGCATGTGGGATCTTCCTGGACCTGTGTCCCCTGCATTGGCAGGCGATTCTTAACCACTGTGCCACCAAGGAAGCCCAAAGCAATTTTAATTTAAAGGATTTATAAAATACAGAACCATGTCCAAATGGTATACATCTTTCAACAGCTATTCATCAGAACAACGGTAAGCCAGTTGCTCCAAAATGTTGATCTGATCATGAATGTTAATTATTTCAAACTGGAAAAAACACTGGAATTATACTCTGGGCAGCTACTGCTGTGGGAGGTAAAGAATGGATGCCCTCTCCAGATAACTTAGTCCAAAAATTACCTCTCTGTGCAAATATGGTTGTCTCTGCTTGAGTGTGTCTGGGTCTTAAGTGATTTGAATACTAGCTTCACTATTGCAACTCCAGGTGTGTATAAGAATAAAAGATAAATTAAAATCGGGAAGCATCTGGAGCAGTGGTTCTCAAACTTCAGTGTGGAATAGACCCACCAGAAGAACTAATACAGGACACTGAGGCCCAGGCTCCTTGAAGTCAGATGGGAGCTGGGACTTAGTCTGAGAATCACTGATCTAGAGTTGATCTCTATTCTTAGCTTGAAATTGGGTTAGGATATTTTATATTTATATCCACATCTCCACTGATGTACATATAAGAATTGAATAAGGGAGACCTGACTTGAGAGAATTAATTTGAAGACAATCTGAGGATTTAACTGATCCTAAAATTACCAGGAGGTAATACCGGGGTGCTTCTGCTCAGAAGAAGTCATAATGTGGGGGGCTGCTTCATCAAATGTGTGTGTCAGAACTTAATATCTGATAAAGGAAGAAATTCATAACTCGGAGTTAAGGATACAACAGTCAATCAACAACCTTGAGGAAACTGACTTATGGGGGAAGAACATATCACCTGAGAGCCATTCAACCCAGTATTTGCTGAAATAAACTCTGACATATTTTTTAAAATGTAAAATGGAAGAAAGAAAATCATGTTAAGGTAATAGAAAATATGGAAATATATGTGAATAAGTTTGCAATGGAAAGTAATCACAACATTCAAAAGATTTGACTATTTAAAAACTTAAAACTTTGGTGAATTTATAAAAAAAGTCATTGGGAAAAGTAAAAGCTATTAATAAGTGAAATACATGATGGATTATTATGCTTCCTTAATCCTACCTACCTCCTCTCCAAAAACACCATCTTTTTTCTTTTCCCTCTTTTTTTTCCAACAAACTTCTAAAAAGGCAGTTTATTTTTCTGCCCTTACTTCTTTCTACCTCCAAGCCGCAAAAAGCCTTCTTTCCTAGGCACACTCCAGCAGCGATTCTCAAACTTCAGCTTGCAACAGAATCCCCAGACTGATGGGTCCTCTTCTTCCTTGAGTTTCTGATTCAGTAAGTGTGGATCAGGCTCTAGATTCTGCATTTCTAACAAATTTCTAAATGATGTTGATGTTACTGATCTGTGGACCACACTTTGAAAATCACTGTCTTACAGAATATTCTCTTACTGTTGTAGCAGAGCTTTAGTAACTGAAATCCAGTGGTCTAATTTCAGTCCTCATGCTACTTAATCGCTCATACTTTGCCACTCCTACCTTTTTGAAAGTCTCTTCTCCCTGGGTTTCCATGACATGGATTTTGAATTCTGTTGTTTGCAACTCAGAACTTTCATTTATATACCTGGCATAACATAAATGTCTTCTTTAATCTAAGCCTTATTTATCATATAACCTTAGTTGTATTACTTTCCCTCCCCCATCCATTCTGCACCCACACTGGCTCTTCCCTTCAAGCCTCGACAATGAATGTCCTATTAGACTTCTGTGCATTTGCATAGGTTTTTTCCTCCCCCTTTTTTCCCTGACAAATTCTCTATTTACATTTCAAGATTCAGCCCAAATGACTTATGCTTTGAGAAGGACTGTGCCAGATGGAGTTATGTTTCATGGACTTTTCTCAGCATTTTATAGATAACTTATTATAGTTCCTAAGGTATTTAAGCCTAACTATTTGTTTATAAATTAATCCCATTAAAATATGAACTCATCACAGGACTGTTTGTTATGCAAGAGCCTCACACAGTGTTGATTCAAGGAGGCTGCCAGTGTTTCATGAATGAATCAATGGGCCCAAGCAGTAGTGGCAAGCACTGTTTGATCCAATGTTTAGGTCAGAACTGTTTTCAAACCCATCCTGTTTTCAGGCTGCAGAACACATTTCTATCAGCTGATTACAGGATCTGATCAGGCCATGAATAATTAACTTATTTTGCCAAGTACCTGGCACAGCAGTACCCACAAGAAGGTATTTAATAAATTCATATGAGATGAGAATGATAAAACAGATAACCTTTTCCTCTTAACTTGTTAGAGTATACACACTATTAATTTCATATCAATGTTGACTTCTAGTAGACCAAAATGAGAAAGTAGGAGGGTAAAATTGAGATATTTGTAATTCAGATATATTGCACATTTTGAAAATATACATTAATCTGAGGAATTTTCCACAGGAGCAATACAAGTTAATTTTATGAAAGGTTCAAACAGTTTTTCCACAACCTTGGGAGCACTTAAACATACTTCATCGTTCTGCAGAAGTATATATTAACAAAATAAATCTCAAAAGTTTCCATCATTGTTCTGTCTTAAAACAAACAAACAAGCAAAAGTTTCTGGAAGTATCAGATTAAAATACATGATACTTATTAATAAGAGATTGGTTAATATCCAAACTATACCAACATACAACTCAGCATCAAAAAAACAAACAACCTGATTAAAAAATGGGCAGAGGACCTGAATAGACATTTTTCCAAAGAAGACGTACAGACAGCAAACAGACACATGAAAAGATGCTCAATATCATTAATCATCAGGGAAAAGCACTCAAAACCACAGTGAGATATCACTTCACACCTGTCAGAATTGCTATTATCAAAAAGACAACAAATAACAAGTGTTGTCAAGGATATGGAGAAAAGGGAACCCTTGCGCACTTTGGGTGGGAAAATAAATTGGTGTAACCACTAAGGAAAACAGTATGAAGATTCCTCATAAAATTAAAAATAGAACTACGATGTAATCCAGCAATTCCACTTATGGGTATTTTCCAAAGAAAACAAAAACACTAATTTGAAAAGATATATGCACCCCTACATTCACTGCAGCATTATTCACAATAGCCAAGATATGGAAGCAACCTAAGTGCCCATTGATGGATGAATGGATAAAGAAGATGTGTAATGTTAGTCATAAAAGAGAATGAAATCTTGCCATTTGGACAACATGGATGGATCTAGAAGGTATTATGCTAAGTGAAATAAATCAGACAGGGAAAGACAAATACCATATGGTTTCAATTATATGTGGCATCTAAAAAACAAAACAAATGAACAAACATACCAAAACAGAAACAGTCTTAGATACAGAGAACAAACAGGTGGTTGCCAGAGTGGAGGAGGGTGGTGAGATGAATGAAATAGATGAGGGAAATTAAGAGGTACAAACTTCCAGTTACAAAATAAATGAGTCATGGGAATGAAATGTACAGCATGGGGGATACAGTCAGTAATAATGTAACATCTTTGTATGGTGACAAATGGTAACTAGACTTATCATGGGGATCATTTTGAAATGTATAAAAATATCAAACCACTATGTTGTGCATCAAGAACTGACATAATGTTGTAGGTCAGTCATACTTCAAACAAGCAAACAAACAAATGCCTAGAAAAAATGATCAGATTTGTGTCTACCAGAGGCAGGGGTGGGAGGAGGGGGAATTTGATGAAGGAAGTTAAAAGGTACCAACTCCAGTTATAAGATAAATACGCATGAGGAACGTAATGTACAACATGATTAATATAATGAACACTGCTGTATGTTATATATGAAGGTTGTTAAGAGAATAAATCTTGAATTCTCATCACAAGAAAAAAAATGGGCTTTTTTCTTTTATTTTGTATCTATGTGAGGTGATCACAAAACTTAGTGTAGTCATCATTTCATGAAATATGTAAGTCAAATTATTTTGCTGTGTACCTTAAACCATACAGCGCTGTATGTTAATTATATCTCAATAAAACTGGAAGAAAAATACATGACACTTATTAAGAGAAATTAATGATAACTGCCACAATAAAAAGAAATCACAGTTTACCAAAAAAAAATAAGACAGAATTTTGTTATTCTGCACACATAAAAAATGAATGATTATTTGTTTTTTGAAATGTGGAGAAAAAATATTTTCAAATTTTGGTTAGAAAGACATTATCAGAAATTATCATTATTTAAAATATTTTTATGTTTACTGTGTTTTTTAATGACTTCCTATACATATTAAGTTAAAATGTTAATTTAAAAGTTCTTGTCTACACTGACAGAATGCCACTATATATAAAGTAGACAATAAGGATTTATTGTATAGCACAGAGAACTATATTCAATATCTTGTAGTAACCTATAATGAAAAAGAATCCAAAAAAATACATATATATTATATATGTATAATTGAATCACTTTGCTGTATCAACTATATATCAATTAAAAAATACATTAAAAATTTAAAAAATAAAAGTTCTTGTCCAAAGCTGTGTTAGTTATGATTGAATACATAGTATTTTTTTCTTTTGACATCCATTATTTATGAGATTTAAAAAGTTTTCAGCATAGATGAGTAAGAAAATACTTTCAGACAAATATGCATGTATATAAGGGCACAATTTGCTTGGGGGACTTCTGTTATTCATATTTTCACAGGAGCATATTCCTGCATGCAGAACAAGGATTTGAAAGAAATCCATCAGATAACATGCAAAGGATTCTTACACATGACAAAGGACATAACGGCAATAACTGTTTACTTTTCTAAGTAGCCGGGCATCTTCAATGTTTAATTCAAATATTTTGAGTAGCAAGCCCCACATTGACTTTTCATACTATGCATGAAATATTTTGCTGTGGTTACTTGGGTATAAATTGGGAATTCTTTAGTCTCTGTTCTAAATTCTTCATTTCAACTTTGACAATCTTAATGAACTTCTTGATCAAAACTTCCCATTTGTGTTCCAGCATGCAGTGAACTGAAGTGTGCTTCCTAATGTTTTGTCATCCACGTTTGTGGATACATGAGTCACTTAGACACCATAACCCCAATTTTCTCTTTGCTCTTTAATTCTTTTTTTACATCTTTATTGAGGTACAATTGATATGCAAAAAGGCTGCACTCATTCAATGTCCACAATTTGATGAGTTTGGCCATATGCAGACACCGATGATACCATCAAAACAGTCAAGGTACTTTAACTCTTTATTTAGTGTTGACTTTATTTCCTTCCATTTTCTTCCTACTTTTTTCTTCAGTTCTGATTATTGATTGTCTTTCTTGATGGCTTCATTGTTCTTACTAACTCACCTTCCTCCCCTCTACATCACTTCTACATTCCCCCTACATCACATCTGGGTATTTATTTGGTTAGCATCTCACAAAGGACCAACCAATAAAGAAAGAAAACTGAACTCTCGTGGTTTCATTTCTTTGCTGCTATCTCGTAAATATGCTCTCTTAGAGAAAATCAACTTTTTCCATTGGCTCCTGCTTTCCTAAGCAGGAAATTAAATAAGGGTTCAGAGGATTACACCCCCCCACCTCCCCTTGCCCAGCCATGGCTACACACATGTTGCCCTGTCTACACTCCAGAATCATCTGCACTGACTTTGATTACTGAGTCACTCTTTAGCACTGTCTCTTGCCATTCTCAGCAACTATTCCATGGTAAATTAATAAACACATTTTCCTTATCTATTGCATATTATGAGTGCAAATTTCAGGTAGTGTTACTTCATTTTCTCCATGTCAATTTTAAATGGCCAGACTTCTAGAGCCTTCTTTCATCCCATCCTCTAACCCTCTGCTATGCATCATGTGGTCCAAAGGACAGCAGCATCAGTATCACCTGGGAGCTTGAAAGAAATTCAGAGTCTCCTGCCTCACAACAGACTCTAAGTCAAAATCTACATTGTAGCAGGATCACTGGGTGGCTATGTGCACATTATATTTGAAAGACACTGCTCTGAATGTCTGTAAATGCCTTTTTTAAATCCATTAATGCTGCCTAGATACTTTGCTGGAAGTGCTTTCAAACTTATACTTCTCAAAGTGTTTTTTCACTGATTTTACTACATCTTACTGGCTTTCAAATATTCTACAATGTCTTCTCTTTCTCCTGGGGTCTTAGCAGTGCTTCTTAAACTGTTGTTCCAAATTAATACATATTTAAGGTGTTATTGCTCATGAAGCATTCTCCAGGGTAGATCAAATCTTGGGTCATAAATCAAGCCTTGGTAAATTTAAGAAAATTGAAATCATATCAAGTATCCTTTCCTACCACACTCTATGGGACTAGATATCAATTACAGGAAAAATAAAACTATAAGAAATACAAACAGATGGAAGCTAAACAATATGCTACTAAATAACCAAGAGATCACAGAAGAAGTCGAAGAGGAAATCAAAAAATACCTGAAAACACGATGACCTAAAACCTATGCGATGCAGCAAAAGCAGTTCTAAGAGGGAAGTTCATAGCAATACAATTCTACCTCAAGAAACAAGAAAAATCACAAATAAACAACCTAAACTTACACCTAAAGCAATTAGAGAAAGAAGAAGAAAAAAACCCCAAAGTTAGCAGAAAGAAAGAAATCATAAAGATCAGATCAGAAATAAATGAAAAAAAAAAGAAGGAAACAATAGCAAAGGTCAATAAAACTAAACGCTAGCTCTTGAAAAGATAAACAAGATTGATAAACCATTAGCTAGACTCATCAAGAAAAAAAGGGAGAAGACTCAAATCAACAGAATTATAAATGAAAACAGAAAAGTAACAACTGACACTGCAGAAATAAAAAGGATCATGAGAGACTACTACAAGCAACCACATGCCAATAAAATGGACAACCTGGAAGAAATGGACAAATTCTTAGGAAAGTATAACCTTCCAAGACTGAATCAAGAAGAAAGAGAAAATATGAACAGACCAATCACAAGAACTGAAACTGAAACTGAGATTAAAAATCTTCCAACAAACAAAAGCCCAGGACCAGATGGCTTCACAGGTGAATTCTATCAAACATTTAGAGAAGAGCTAACACCTATCCTTCTCAAACTCTTCCAAAATATACAGAGGGAGGAACACTCCCAAACACATTCTATGAGGCTACCATCACCCTGATACCAAAACCAGAAAAACATGTCACAAAAAAAGAAAACTACAGGCCAATATCACTGATGAACATAGATGCAAAAATCCTCAACAGAATACTAGCAAACAGAATCCAACAACACATTAAAAGGATCATACACAATGATCAAGTGGGGTTTATCCCAGGAGTTCAAGGATTCTTCAATATACACAAATAAATCAATGTGATACACCACATTAACAAACTGAAGGATAAAAACTATATGCTAATCTCAGTAGATGGAGAAAAAGCTTTTGACAAAATTCAACATGCATTTATGATAAAAAACTCTCTAGAAAGTAGACATAGAGGGAACCTACCTCAACATGATAAAGGCCATAGATGACAAACCCACAGCCAACATTGTTCTCAATGGTGAAAAACTGAAACCATTTCCTCTAAGATCAGGAACTAGTAGACAAGGTTGCCCACTCTCACCACTATTATTCAACATAGTTTTGGAAGTTTTAGCCAAGCAATCAGAGGAGAAAAAGAAATTAAAGGAATCCAAATTGGAAAAGAAGTAAAACTGTCACTGTTTGTAGATGACATGATAATATACATAGAGAATCCTAAAGATGCTACCAGAAAACCACTAGAGCTAATCAATTAATTTGGTAAAGTAGCAGGATACAAAATTAATGCACAGAAATCTCTGGCATTCCTATACACTAACAACAGAAAATCTGAAGAGAAATAAAGGAAACACTCCCATTTACCATTGCAACAAAAAGAATACAATACCTAGGAATAAACCTGCCTAAGGAGACAAAAGAGCTGTTTGCAGAAAACTATAAGACACTGATGACAGAAATTAAAGATGATACAAACAGATGGAGAGATATACCATGTTCTTGGATTGGAAGAATCAACATTGTGAAAATGACTATACTACCCAAAGCAGTCTACAGATTCAATGCAATCCCTATCAAACTACCAATGGCATTTTCCACAGAACTAGAACAAAAAATTTCACAATTTGTATGGAAACACAAAAGACCCCGAATAGCAAAAGCAATCTTGAGAAAGAAAAACGGAGCTGGAGGAATCAGGCTCCCTGACTTCAGACTATACTACAAAACTACTGCAATCAAGATAGTATGGTACTGACACAAAAACAGAAATATAGATCAATGGAACAGGATAGAAAGCCCAGAGATAAACCCACACACATATGGTCACCTTATCTTTGATAAAGGAGGCAAGAATAAACAATGGAGAAAAGATAGCCTCTTCAATAAGTGGTGCTGGGAAAACTGGACAGCTACATGTAAAAGAATGAAGTTAGAACACTCCCTAATACCATATACAAAAATAAACTCAAAATGGATTAAAGACCTGAATGTAAGGCCAGACACTATAAGACTCTTAGAGGAAAATACAGGCAGAACACTCTATGACATAAGTCACAGCAATATCCTTTTTGACCCACCTCCTAGAGTAATGGAAATAAAAATAAACAAATTGGACCTAATGAAACTTAAAAGCTTTTGCACAGCAAAGGAAACCCTAAAACAGATGAAAAGGCAACCCTCAGCATGGGAGAAACTATTTGCAAATGAAGCAACTGCCAAAGGACTAATCTCCAAAATATACAAGCAGCTCACGCAGGTCAATATCATAAAAGCAAACAATCCAATCCAAAAATGGGCAGAAGACCTAAACAGACATTTCTCCAAAGAAGACATACAGATTGCCAACAAACACATGAAAGGATGCTGAACATCACTAATCATTAGAGAAATGCAAATCAAAACCACAATGAGGTATCACCTCTCACCAGTCAGAATGGCCACCATCAAAAAATCTACAAACGATAAACGCTGGAGAGGGTGTGGAGAAAAGGGGACCCTTTTGCACTGTTGGTGGGAATGTAAATTTATACAGCCACTAGGGAGAACAGTATGGAGGTTCCTTAAAAAAACTGAAAATAGGACTACCACATGACCCAGCAATCGCACTATTGAGCATATACCCTGAGAAAACCATAATTCAAAAAGAGACATGTACCACAATGTTCATTGCAGCACTATTCACAATAGCCAGGACATGGAAGCAACCTAACTGTCCATCAACAGATGAATGGATAAAGAAGATGTGGCACGTATATACAATGGAATATTACTCAGCCATAAAAGGAAATGAAATTAAATTATTTGTGGTGAGGTGGATGGACCTAAAGTCTGTCATACAGAGTGAAGTAAGTCAGAAAGAGAAAAACAAATATCGTATGCTAACACATATGTATGGAATCTAAAAAAAAAATGGTTCTGATGAACCTAGGGGCAGGACAGGAATAAAGACACAGATGTAGAGAATGCAGTTGAGGACACGGGGGAGGGAAGGGTAAGCTGAGACGAAGTGAGAGAGTAGCATTGACATATATACACTACCAAAGGTAAATTGATAGCCAGTGGGAAGAAGCTGCATAGCACAGGGAGATCAGCTCTGTGCTTTGTGATCACCTAGAGGGGTGGGATAGGGAGGGTGGGAAGGAGATGCAAGAGGGAGGGGATATGGGGATATATGTATACATATAGCTGATTCACTTTGTTATAAAGCGGTAACTAACACAACATTGTAAAGCTGTTATACTCCAATAAAGATATTAAAAAACATTAACACGACATTGTAAATCAACTATACTTCAATATTTTTCAAAATATTCTACTTTCTAGAAGATTTGCTCAACTTGCTTTTTAATTCCTTACATTGAATATTTTTATTAATAAAATAATAAAATGCATAGACCCCAGACCACTCCAGTGAGCTGGATTTAGAATCTCTTGGGATAAGGCTAAGGAATCTGCATTTTAACAAACAGAGCAGGTGAATCTTATATACATTAATATTTGCTGAAAACTACCTTCAGAAAATCAAGAGACAGCCTGTCAGGAATTGGCTTTCTTGGGCAGTTAGCATTCTCTTCCTCTCTGATTCTTCCATCCTTTCTCTTTCCCCCTTCAAGGGAAAAAGACAAACAAACAAACTCAGAAGTATCTTTCAAATTTAAATAAATAAAAGGTTCCATGCTTGGCTCATTTTCTTCAATGCATCACTCATCTGTTCCTACTTCTTCTTGCTTCTATTTCTCAAATTTTATTACTCTGTCCCATACATTCATGTATCCACTTTCTCCTCATCATTTCCTGTGAATTTCTCTCTGACCTCCCAGGTACACTGGGCTCAGTGTTTGACCCACAAAGGTCCAAGGCAGGTGGTGATGATCGCCTCATTCCACAGCAAGAGAAAGTGGATTCAGCAAAATGAATTGCCCCAAACCAAGCAATTGGGCTTTTATCCAAACAAAATCTGACTGCATGAATGTCTCATTTTGCCTCTTTTATATCCCATAAACCCATGAACTAGAAGCACAAGTATGCCCTGGGAGCAGAATGTCGGGACCGACCCCAGACCCACCAAATCAGAACCTGAATTTTAGTAAGATCCCCACATAATTTTTGCACATATTAAACTTCAAGAAGGGCTTATACTGTCAAAGTTAACAGAAGAATTAAATCATCTATTTGTGAACCCATCAACAAAATTTAAACAGTGGTAAAATATTTTTCATTTGTATCAGGCTCCCATATTTGGAGGAAGATGCATTTATCTTTATAGGCTCTAGATGAAGCTGATATTTTTTTTCAATTTAGCAGGTTGAAACATTCTCTAAGTATGTTGAAATATGTAGGGAAAATATTTTCATTTGAGAAATGATAGTAGCCATCTTGATGGGTGTTCTTTCCAGGCCTAACTTCTAGACCGGCTGAATCTATAATGAAAAGCAAAGGTCATTTAGAGTTAGGATTTTAGATTATTCAATTTGAAAAGGATCTTAAGTCACAGAAACCCAGATCCACCATTTTAAAAATGTGGAAACTCTCCCTTGGATTCCAGACCCCTCTATCTACCTCTCTAGTAGCCATCTACCCCTAGACATCCCTCCGACATGTCACACTGAAGATGCTCAGACTGAGCCCATTACACCATCACCCTCTCTCTTCCTTCTGTTCTTCCTGGCCTTTATCAACCAAGTAACTTGAGGCAAAATCAGGGGATCAGGCGATGCTTTCTTCTTTCACTCTCCAATGTCAAATCAGCCACCGAGATCTTTACACTTCAAGCAACACACCTCTAGACTTTGCCCCTCGGATCCACTGTTCACTTGGATTATCACATCTTCCTAATGGGTCTTCCCCTCTCCTATCTTCCTATTTCTCCAAAACACCCACTATCACACTGGTGTCCAAGGGACCTCTCTAAACCCCAATTCTGAATACCTCAATCTATCATACATCTCCTCCATGGGATGCCCTTTACCTAGAACACTGATCTTCAAATATTTATGGTGGAGATTATAACTAATGCTACTGATGCCTTGCCTTACAGCCACTTGGCCCAACTCTGTTTCTACCTGTGACTTGGGACACAGTACCCAGCATGCTGACATGACTGCCCGCACAGGCACTGTGTCCTCTGCTCGCTGCATGGGAGCTTTCCCCTAGTCCTTCCATCCTTGGATAGAGGGATCTCACAGCCTCATGGAGGGACAGCTTGGAAAATCCAGTGATTAAATGCCTCCATGTGTAAAACTCAAAAAATGAGGGCTGTGAATCAGGGGAAATTACCCCAACAATCCTAGCTCTCAGTGAGCAATTCTGGGGTGCATTCGGGTGGTCCTTTAGATGGTCCCCAGCAAGACTGAGCACAAGCTGTCCACCATACTCACACCCTTTATTGGCATTTCTCTCTTCCCTGTGTCACTTCCTCACCCTCTTATGTGTCCTTCCTGAAATCACCTCCCAAGCAAACTACCTACCCTGGTCCTTGTTTCAGAGTCTGATAATGAGGGGAGAGAATTTTAGCATTTATCAATAACACATACATATTTTTATATGTGTATATGTGTGTATGCAAACACATATGTATATGTATTTGTTTATAAATTATATACGTATACTGTACTAATATATAATTTGTATGGTAAAACAAAGTCAAGAAACAGAAATATGAAAAGGAATATGAAATAGTATGCTATTTCCAAAAAGCTTACTAAAATTATTTTACATTATGAACAGCTATCATCTCAAGAAACAGTATCCTCTTGAGGTATGGCCTGAACTACATTTTCAGTAATAGTGGCTTTAATCCATACTTCAAATAGTCTTCTTAATCATTTCTATTTTTCTGCTTTTTTTGGGGGGGACTTACTTATTAGTTCATTATTTGTAATCTCATGACAGGATGGATGAAGCAATCGCTCTAAGAGTAGGGTAAAAGTCAATGCTGCTGGCATTGCTGTTTTCTTATCATTGCTTAACTGGTATTATCTTCAAGGTGACAGTTCTTTTCAGGAATCTTTTTTAATGCCCTTGTCCATTTTGTAAGAAGAAGTTCAATGAAAACTCCTTAATTAAGTCCATAAATCCACCCAACCAGCTGCACTTAACCAACGACACATTGCAACAGGCTATGAGAACAAACAAGAGAGGGTGTCCCTACCACCACACTGCTCTGGGGTGCTCCTACCCTTTCTACAAGCGTCCTCCCACATCGTGCTTGGCATTTTCTGTGTTACTGGGACTGAATTCCAGGGCTGAAGCCCAGCCATGCATTACATAGTTGTCAAGTTCAATTTTTTTCCCTTTTTAGGATAAAATATACATAATTAAGAAACTCCACTTTGGACACTATTGACCTAGACTCTGGGCTCTAAAAATATAAAACTCAAACTCCATAGAATGACTCTTGTCTTCATAATTTGTCTTCTGCTTAGAATACCCAACTTGACTTGACTTGACTCATCATTTTATATCCAACATCAGAGACTTCCTTAAATTTCTAAAAGCAGCCTTGCTCTTTTAGACCATCGAGCCTTTGTAAATGCTCTTCTCCATGTCTGTTTGGCTTTTTATTCTTTTATCAACCTAAAGAGTCCTAGTTTCCATCACGTTCTGTAGCAAATGCCTCTGTGACTCTATCCCTCAGCTCAGCACCAATGGCAGCTGAGTCTGTCCTGGAGACTTCCAAGTGCGTCCGGATCTACCTCACTACACGTGGCTCCACCTCAAGCATCCCAGCAGGCATCTTTTAGTTCTCTGCCCCACGAACTTCCCTATGCTGACTCCCATAAGCACACACAGTCCCTGGAGGAAACTCTCCTCCAGTGGGGACAGGAGCCAGTGGATAAGTGTTCCAGTTTCCTGTCTTTCACGTGGACAATTTTGGAAGGCATTGTGTTTGTTTCTCAGGAAGTCCTGGTGGAACCAAGCCCCACTGCCCACAGGGGATCCTTGATAAGACACCCTTACAGTAGCTTTCCCTCTTCCCTGCCTCTCTAATGCTTCCTGGGACGTGCTCCCAAATAAAGCAGTGTGCACCCAGATCCTTACCTCAGGTTCTGCTCCCAGGAGAGGACAAACTGAAACACCTTCTTCTGTAAAACCATCCCTGGAAGCCTGGTGCATCCTCCCACCCCTCAAGTAGACTGAGGTACTTCTGTTCTCTTTGCTGCTTTCCAACCTTGTATATATCTTGGCTGTTTCATTCATCGCAAACAGACACAATGGTTGGTTATCACACATATTCTCTGGCCTTTCCTCTAGCGCCCTGCAAGGGAATCATCCAACCGGGTAGAATGTCACATGTGCTCACACATCCCTGTCCAACCTGGCTCCTCTGCTCATCTGATGTAGTATTCTGGGGTCCTTAGTGTCACTGTGCCTCATGGGCACGTGGCTTTCCCCTTGACCCAAGTCTACCCCTCCAGGCACAGCTGCCCTTACCAGGCTCAGCTCTCCTTCCCGTTGCCCCACCAGGCAGAGCAGCCAGGCTGGTACCCATGGTTGGCCCTTCATCCTCCCTGCTCAAACCTTGGACCTCCAGGCTGCTGCAGCTCTAAGCTGCCTATGGGGGATTGCTTAAGCCCTTGAGTTTTCCCACTCACTGAAACAGTTGTTCAGTTTAAATTCTCTAAGACACCATCATTCCTTCAAAAGTTTAGGCAGGGGATGACTTCAATCAATAGCTATCATTCTCCACTTAAAATGACTACTGTCCTTAAATGACTAATACTTTCTCACTAAGGTAAATTCAGTAATCTCTCCCCCACTCCTACCGCCAATAACCTATGTTCCTTAATCACGTTATTTAATTCTCCAGGCCTCAGAGTTTTTGTTTGTAAAATGGGAATAACAGTTACTTGCCTACTGAAAGCGGACACAACGAGATTGTCTCCTGAGTTTTCTTAGAGCCCTAGGCTAAGGTTTATGATTTTCAACACCTAACTATATGATCTCAAGTTATTATTCTAGTTTCAGTCAAACACACACATCCCCCCCGCCCCCGCCAATGTCCCCCTCCAGCCTGATGCCTTTATCCTTTGAAGGACATTTTGGGTATACACCTGAAATGGATGCATAAATATAATTGCTGACATCGATTTATCCCCCCCAACACCCGCAAAACCTATCACAATGGTGCAAGTGTGTAGCTCTCAATAAAGGATGTGACAATTACGGATATAAAGTCAAGTTTTGGCATGCAAGAGTTCCAGCATCCTCATATTTAGACATCAAACAAGACTTCCGTGTTGTACAAAGAAAAGGAACAGGAAAACGTAGACCACTCAGCATGACTGCACTGGCTCCAGCGGGTCAGGAGGCTGCTTCTTCAGAGGATGAAAATACTCCATGCTTCCTGTGTTTCAGGAAGAAACTGGGTCCATCTTGGCGACATAAAACTCTGTGGTGCTTAAAAACAAGTGTGCTTCATATCCACACTGTCAGTTCTGAGATTGGGGGTGGGGAAAAAAGGCTTTGGATTCCACTGCGGGGGAAAAAGACATCAAGAGAATTAAATCATTAACTGTTAAAACAGTAAAAAGTTAGGAGCAGGAATAAGGATGAGTTTTTCATTTACTCATCCTGGTTCATTTACTCATGCCTGTGTTGGGATACTTTTGCTCTGAAATCATGAGGAAAAGAAAGGCTTCATCTAACCACGAGCTCAGGGCAAAAATATCCATTTGGCAGAATGGTTGTGTATGTAAAATATATTGTGAAGGAGACCATCAGCATACAACCATGTCATATGAAACACAAGGAAAATTTTTTAAAATTTCAAGGGATGAGGTATGGCAGAATGGTCATTAGTTATTTATTTAAAACATTTTTACCGTGAACATTTCAAATACACAGACACACACACATACATACACATACACACAAACATATAATAAACGTCCATGCCCCACGTCCCCACAGCTTCAGCAATTATCAGCCTGGTATGGACATTTTTAGAGTTACAGATATTTAGGCCATACAAAGCTTAGCCAAGCCTGACAGTAGTGCATTTGGCATTCTTTAGCATATGATTCTTCTTTTCTTCCCCTGCCGTTTGTAGCCACTATAAATCTACCAAAGGGAAAATGGGCCAAAGCTATGTGAGTGTGTGGGTGTTTTCCCATGCACTCTTTGTTTATTCACATAGTCCAGTCCTCAGGGAATTTAAAAAAAAAAAAAAAGCTAGTTTCACTCTACAAGATCCAAAGAACTCAGCATTTTACAAGCTCTGGGTCATTAAACATTATAGTTACTGCCCTATGACGTCTGTAAGTGGGAAGTGTTATTATCCCCATTTCACAGATGAAGAAACTGAGGGCTTTTATAATTATATGTATCAACCAAAGCCAAACTGTGCTGGCAAGAGAATCAAGGACTTCCAATAAAGCACATTTATTTAACTTCTAGACAGCACTGTCCAATAGAAATATAATGTGAGTGATGTGTGTGGTTTAACATCTTCCAGTAGCCACATTAAAAAAAGTAACAAAAAACAGATGAAATTATGTTTGATATTATAGTTGATTTAGCCAATATGTCTAAAATATTATCATTCTAACAAGTCATTTTAAAAATTATTAATGCGATAGTTTACATTCTTGTTTTCATACTAAATCTTCAAAATTGATGTGCATTTAACAATGAAAGCACATCTCAGTTTGGACCCACTGCATTTCAAGTGCTCATTTGCCATGGGGTGGCTGGTGGCTCCTGTACAGGACAGCAGAGCCCTTGACCATAGTTCTTCTCTCACAAGGCCATACTTCCTCTCACTAGACAGCTTATCCAAGACATGCCCTGCCTTTTTTTGACTGTTTGGGATACCTTCAGTTTGGAAAGTAACATGAAGTCCAACTCTAAGAGGAAAGGTGAGAAACCGCCCACAAATTTAGAAAGTAGATTTATTGTATACTGAATTCAAGTTCTTATAGTTGAAGGGTTTAATAAAATTAGGAATGAGCCTGTGATGGGCAAGCAAATAAATTGCTCATTGTAGTATAAGAGCTGTGAAGCTATGATTTTTGAAGTTAATACACAAATATTTTAAACATTTTTTTCTGTTGACAACTCAATAAATTCCACAAATTACAATAGTGACATAGTTACTGAATAGTATGATTTTAGGGGAAAAAAATAAACCCCATTTAGCTCAGTCCTTAACGGTATTCACACAGACAGAGAGCGCTTTACCTCTTCTTCTAATTAGAGTGTACTTGCATTTCCCATGGTAGGGGGTTGCCCTTTGAACACTGACCTTTATATACCACACAAAATCACAAGCAGATTCATCTGAATCTCTCATTTATTTCACTGGAGGTCCCTGAATGTGGTGGTAACATCAAACAAAAAGTCTGAAATCTCAAAGTATTTCACAAAGTCAAAAATTCATGACAACCTAAGGGGAACTTAGCATTTAGGTCAAAGGGAGACAATGCAACGTTTCCATAGGCAAAAAAATGTAACTATAACCTCTATCCCACAAGTGTGTGTCACTGTGATGAATGAGAGCCTAAAGTGAAACAAATCGTTTGCAATCATCTAAAACACCTGACTTATTAGTGAGTGACTCTAGGGTTAAGGACACCATTACACAAGAAATTAAAGTCTTGTAAGGTAATGCCAATCACAGGTTTAGAACTATTGGCTATGGCTAATCATCAAAGTATCTAAATATGAGGATATACGTTGAATCTTCAGTTATTTCAGAGAATTATTTGAGGTAGACAGTTTATGAGTTGCCCCTATAAATGTTCAGTAGTGAAAACCAATAATTTCACTGTATTTATATGTCTATCTATATATCTTTCCATCCATCATCTATCTATCTATGGATTTACCTATGCATGTTCATTCCCAAACATATAATCATAAAACTATACTAGAGGGCATATGAATAGATTAGAAAAAATATTAATATACATATACATGAGTAAAATAGAAAAAAATACGCCCCCTTTGCTGAATAAAGATCTATTTGTTGGATAAAGAAAATGTGGTAGATGATAGATAGATTGATAGATAGATAATTATTCCTCATTGATAAAGAAAGAAATCCTACCATTAGCAATAACATGGATTAATCTTGAGGACATTATGCTAAATGAAATGTCAGACAGACATTTATACTTCATCATCTCATTTATATGTGGAATATTTAAAAGCCCAACTCATAGAAAGTGGTTACAAACTTCCACTTTGAAGATAAATAAGTTCTGTAATGACTACAGTTAACAATACTGTATTGTATGCTTGAAAGTTGCTAAGAGAGTAGATTTTAAATGTTATCCCCAGAACAACAAAAACAAATGGCAATTATGTGTTAACTAACTTTATTGTGATAATCATTTAGCAATATATATATGTGTGTATCAAATCATCCCATTGTACACCTTAAACTTACTCAATGTTATATGTCAATTTATCTCAATAAAGCTGGGAGATGGGGGGGAAGATCCATTTGAGAGACACATTTTCTAAACAGCCTTCTTTTGAGCAAGGTTGTTTTTCAAACTCTTCAAATAATTCTTTTATTCAAATCACTTCAAGAAAAACAGCTCCAGAATTCACATCCATTTGGAAGGTCTAGTGATGAATTATGTAACTACACACTTATTTGAAAGTTCACATTAAAGGCTAATCAAGCAAGGCTAATCCTTTTTGTTCACAGGATTCAATCCAACACTGTTGCTTTAGCTCTGATTCCCCAGACTTCTGCCAGAACACTACTATCTAGTTGAAGACATTCTTATTCCAAACAGCTTCATTTTATAAGAATCCCAGCATGAAGTGAAATACATGCACCCACAAGAAATATGCAACACACATGCATCTGCACATGTCACACACCAACCTGGATAATCACCAATCCCAGTGGTGAAGCTGATGTAAACCTTACCTTTCCTGGGAGGCCAGTGAGACAAGGAATAGCCGATCTTGCCCATATATTTCCTGCTTTCTTCCCAGAGGATCAGATCATCAAAGCTTTAGAATTGCCTCTTTGGGGATTTTCCTGATTCCCACTTGGACAAACTCTGGCCTCTCAGAGACTGTCTGAGAAGTCACCCTGATAAATCAATAGCTAAACAATTAGAAATTGCTCCTTCCTAGGTAAACACGCTAGAAATTGTGGCAAATTACCACATCATCAGATTATTGACTTAATGTGTTGCTCTTATGTTTGTGCCTTGTAAGAAAGAAAGAGAGAGAGAGGGAGGGAGGGAGGAAGGAAGGAAGGAAGGAAGGAAGGAAGGAAGGAAGGAAGGAAGGAAGGAAAAAAAGAAAGCCTTTATTTCCTCTTTCTCTTGGATGAGAATGTAATATTTATTTTGTATTTTGTCAAGCAACTCATCATTTTCTTTGAGCACACATATTACCATAAAACTGCATATTTTAAAGCATTGTGCATTTAGTAAGTTTATGGAGTCTGACAATGGCAAATAAAAGATCCCTAAATCCTAAGGAAATTTTCCACCAATAAAAATTTTGCTTTCACTGGAGCTGCCTTTTCTCCCACAGACATTTCATAATCTGAGGATAGGAAATCAAGGGGCCATTTGATGAGGCTGGATATCAAACAGATAGTCTGTCCCCCCCTCAGGCAGTTTACTTGGTGGCCCCACCTCACATCTGGATTGCAAATCTTCCTCCAGCCTGGCCCTTATATTCAGGCCACCAGGTTTACACAAAGAGACCGCCCAGCTGCTAGCTGGTAAAAGGCTCCCGGAGTCTCACGTGGTCTTTGACAGCTGCGTAATTCAGTGCAGAAGCCGTCCATGCAATTACATGTCCCTGTAGATTACAGTGTAATTACATGGAGGAGACGGAAAAATAATTGCTTGTAACTTACACTGTGGTTGAGAAGGCATAAATAATCACGTGTGCACTATGTAATGATGTGTGATCACTTTGCCACGACTGTGTCACCGCTGCCACATATTTAGATGATCAGCAGTGAGTGACTTCAGAAGAAAAAAAAAAAAAAACACGAAGTTTTTTGTAAACTGAAATGTAAAGAACCGAAGCCCTGACAGCTACACCTTGCGTTTTCAGAGCATTGCCTCCGGAAAATTTTTATAAGCCCTCCCCAGCTCCAAACTGCAGGCACAATGGGAGTAAAAGTGAGTAGTGTGATAAAGTGTTGCTTGATACGCACATTTCAATTTGGCTGGTGCCCTCTGGCCCCAATTTCCCAGACCCTGACTTTTGATCTCTAGAAAGGTATAGATAAAACTATCCAAGTTTTTAAAAATTCAACCTAATGCAGAAATGATAAATGAAAGTTTTTAAAAATTCAACCTAATGCAGACCCTGACTTTTGATCTCTAGAAAGGTATAGTTAAAACTATCCAAGTTTTTAAAAATTCAACCTAATGCAGAAATGATATTTAAATTTAACTTTTAAATTGTTTTACATGTTTAATTCATAACATCCTGGATATGATTTGCTAAGATTAAATCCTAATTCCCTTCAGCAACAATTCCTCAGTCTCATTCATTGTTTTAAATAAAAAAATAGAAACATTCTATGTCCAAACAACAACATGTAGTTTTAAGGAACTCTGCTGTATATGGGTAATTTATGCATAATTCACAATCAGCCACAAATTACTTAATCTACTTAGGGATAAAGTGGGGAAAATGTGTATATCTTTGCATGTTTTCTTCCAGATTTAAGAGTAGTGTTGTTTGACCTCTTTGTTTTAATAGTTCTTGTCTCAATAATTGGTGAAGCATGAGAATAACTCCAGTATTAAATTAGAAGCTTTAGAATCCCATTTTAAGGTCCATTTTGATAAGATATTAAATTTATTCTTAAAAAATAATGATCTTTCCATTGGCGAATACAGCATTCTAATTATTTTAGAAGAGCAATAAAAATTCCTACAAGAAACTCAAGCTTAATCTCTCTTTCTAAAGGAGGCTGACATAGAAAATCAATGTTAGTGAGCATGGTAGCTGGAATTACAATGAAAACATTGTTAAAACTAGTTTCAAAGCTACATAGTTGAAAAGAAATAAATATTAACTTCTAAACAAAACCAAAACATTTGAAGCTGTTATTTAGTACAGGGGTTCAGACTCCTTTTTGTGCCCTGAGTCTTGGCAATCTGAGGAAGGCTATGGACTCTTTTCAAAAAAAATTTTTTTTTAATACATCTTTACTGGAGTGTAATTGCTTCACAATACTGTGTTAGTATATACCCTGAGAAAACCATAATTCAAAAAGAGACATGCACCACAATGTTCACTGCAGCACTATTTACAATAGCCAGGACATGGAACCAACCTAAATGTCCATTGACAGATGAATGGATAAAGAAGATGCGGCACATATATATAATGGAATATTACTCAGCCACAAAAAGAAACAAAATTCAAAATGTTTTTTAAAACATAAGATAAAATACATACAAATACAAAGGAAACCAATTTTATGAATGCAATTAAACAAAAAGATTTGTGATATAGTAAAACACATAGTTTTTAAAAATTAATGAATTAATATGTGACTATTAAGTTAAATGAGTCTATTAGCTACTGCATTTCCAAAGTGGTGAGAAACATATATGAGATTTTAAGATACTGTAACCACTGTCACAAAACATGAAAATATCTATATTCTGGTACTGTGAGGTGTTGCTCACATTTATTACTGAAAGTAATGCTCTATTCTAGATAGAACTCAGTGACAATAAAAATGTAACTTCCCCCATCCTAATTCACAGATCCCCTGAATTCTACGTGTAGACCCTCTCTGGTTCTGCACTTACTAGGTTGAAGGCACCTGATTTTATACTAGTTCCTAAAACAGATGAAGTACATAATTGTTTTAGTGACAACATTTCATTCTCACAATCCCTGAGATTAAAAGAAAGAGCAGAACTATTTGTTTGTTTTACAAAGTTATTGGGAATAGAAAAACATTTAATGAAGGATCCACCACCTGTTATCCAAGGCAAGAGGGTATCTGGTACATAAAGCCTACTTTTCACAAGTATAAATTGTAAGCAGGATGATAAAACAGTATAGGGAATGATTTTATTTCCTCACACCTTTATTCCTTTACCTACAAAATAAAGCAATTGGAATGGATGACCCTCATCTGATATGCTAATTTTAATCTGTACTAATCTGAAATTGAGACCAGAAGGAAGCTATTTACCCATTCCTTTCTTTCCTCCACCACCAGGCTGCTTATTTAACCACTTCAGTGTTTCCCTTACATTTTAGTACAAATTGACATTTTATATACTGCAGGTACATAACTATAATGCCAACATTTGAACTTTCCAAACTCACTGAAAGATGTGAAATGCTATCTGCTTATATAGTCAGTCATGTTGGCAGGTGAGGGAAAATTCCTTTTCCCATATATAAATACCCCCTTCCACAGGATATTTTCTCCTGAAACTTCTAAGTGCCCATCTCTTGATCATTATGCCATTATTATTTATTGAGCTGTGAGAAGTGGTTTTCAGTACACACAGCAGAGAACAGATTTGCAATTTTAACAAGGCCCACAGATAATAAAAACATAAAGTTTCTTCTTCTAAAGCCAGGACAGAATGACTTTTTAGCCTGCAATATGAATGACTAAATGCTTTCATGTCTGAATTTATACATGGCTGTAAAATATATTCTGACTTTTTTTTTTAGTCAACCCTTTCATTTGTCTTAATTTCCCCAGGCAAAAATTAAACATCCCACATCATGTTCCACTAAAAATGGGAAGTTCAATCAGGCTGTAGCTCCATCTATTTCTTTTTTGACATCTGTCCTGAACACCATGTTCATAGTCGCTTATCTGCTCATGAAAAAATAAAACCAAACTACATCTTAGAATAGCTCCATGTATTTCTGCAATCCTTCCTCCAAATAAGGCAGGCCCATGTCCCTGTGAGGTAAGCAAGGGTGAGAATGACTAATTTCATTTTATAGATTCAGTCTTGTAGTCAATATATTTCTGGAGTTCTTACAATGATCAGTTCATTTAGGAACATAAAATATGCACAGCACATGCCTTTTCTCAAAGAAGACACATCTAGTTTGGAGCATAACACAAAGAGATGAGTGCAATGCAAGGGACTCTTAAAAGTTAAGAACTGATATTAAGGAAGTTCTAGAAGAAGGCATGGGAAAAAAGAAACAATTTCAGCTTTGAGGCATCAGAAAAACTCATTGGCAGTAATTAAATTTGAAAAAGGCTTTGAAAATTAGGAGATATTCATCAGGCAGAGAATGGAAATGAGCATTGCAAAAAGAGAGAACAGCATAAACGAGGCTGGTGAGGGGAAGAGACAATATGTATCTAAAGAACTTAAAACTGCTATTATTGAGGGATAAGTTTAGGCTTATTATTCTTTAGGGGCATTTGGGAACATGCGGTTAGATCATGGAGGAATTTAAGTGCTAGAGTTAGGAGTTTGAAATTTAGTTGCTAAGTCATAAAGAATCATGGATATCTTAGGATCTAGGGAATGTCATGCCAGAGTGGGTTTGGGTGAGACTTCTGAAAGCAGGAGGTCAGTTAGGAACTGACCTAACCCTAACCCTAAGCCTAAGGAGGAGATAAGGACTTGAACCAAGATGGTATTGGGAATAGAAAGGAATAAATACCAGAAAGATACGTAAAGTACAAGAAAAAGGAGTGCAAGAGATGTTAAAGGACATGGTCAAGATAATATAGAGTTAGGAGGTGTGGGCGTATCTGTGATTGACCCAGGAAATACAGGTGGAATCCATGAGCAGTGATTTCCATTAACATACTCTTAGTGGTCCATTTCCCTGTACAAAGAATCAAGATGACTACAGAATATCTAAGATGTAGATTCCATTTAGAGGCTGCATTTTCAACTAATGTAAATGACAATCCACAGGAAGCTTTGAACTACTGTAAACATTAGAGTGGAAAAAAAAATAAGTAGCACAAGAGGTGAAAAAACAAAGTTATTCAAGAGCATTATGATACAGTGACTACCTGAGGAAATACAAAATATAATTTTAAAAACTAGTGCTATGTCCAAGTAAAATCATCTAGTGTTAATCATAATCAATACACAGATTTATCATACTAACCGTGAAGACACTTATCTTTTCCCAAGATTTATGCCTTGGTGGTGTCATAGTTGACATGCTCCATGGAGAAGACAGGTTTTAACTTCAGCCTTCAAAGAGGTTGGGTGACAGGGAGTATAGTTTTCTCAATGAGAAAACAAAGGCAGGCAACAACTATAAGACAAAAAGCAAGGAAATATTGGTCTAAATATAAAAGCTAACTAAAATTTGTTCATGAAGAAGCATAGATTGGAGCACCCAATTGAGCATAAAAAGCAGTGACTGTTTTATCTCTTGGCACTAGAAACACTCTCCAAATAGTAATTCCAAATGATTTTAAGACCTTGTACTAATAGAGGAGCAATTGTAATTATAACTCACTCTTTGGTTCTATCATGAACAAGAATTACTTTATAATTATGTGTTTTCACCTGTGATACTCAACATATTGAATACATAAAAATTAAAGAAAACTTAACTATAGTTTCATAATATAATATAAATGTTATCAACCTTGACAACTGTCTCTCAGAAAATAGGAAGTAGAAGTGGTGGAAGAAGGTGGTAGAAAAAGTAAGAACAAAAAGTGTATCTTACATAGAATCAAAGAAATATTCATAATTAGGGAAAAATAAAAAATGTTTAAGTATATAAATTAAAGATGTATGTAGTTAGTCAATGGAATTAAATAAGAATTAAATAGCTACCAAAATCAAAAAGAAGTGGAGTGGAGAGTAGCGTGATATGTAAGAACTATATCCTTATCTTTCATTTAACAAAAGAATTAGAGAGTTTAAAGTTAATAATTCAAGAATAGCAGTATGACCTCATTATTTAAAGTTATGAAACTAAACACTGGATACACTTGAACAGAAATTTTAAAAGAGATTGCCCCTGGGAAATGAAACTAGGAGAGAGGTTAATTGTGAGGGAAGGGGCAGTTTCTTTTCATGATAACCCTTCGATTTGAGTGTTACTATGTAATATGACAAAATTAATTATAAATTAGTAAAAATGACACCTTAAAATTATAGAATGGAGAGGGATGTTTTTCTCTCTCCAAAGAGAGAAAAACATCTATTTAGCTTTTAAATCACAGGGGATCTTTTGGGAAAGGAGTAGAGGAAAGAAATACAAAAAAGACCAGACAATTTTCTGCCAATGCAATTGCCTTTTCTACTGAGGAAAAAGAAATGAAATGAAGTAGGTAATGAGTTGGTGGAAGGGAGAAGTATAATGGAAGTATTCTGAGTATGAACCTGAGAGAAAGTATTTGAAATTGCAAGGTATGTGTGTCTAAAATTATTTGGTCTAAGACAGAAATCTATTTCTGATGACAGCACATGAATAAAAACTCAAAACATGATGCTTGAAGAGGGTCTCAGAAGATTGGTAGATTGCTACATAGATCTCCTAATAAGCACCTATCCTATTCTTTGAAGTCTTTAAAACATATTAACCTGTAAATAGAGTGCAATACCTATTAAATCAGGAATCTCTTCCCTATTTTTAAGCCAAGCCCTATGGAAACCTAAACAGAAAAGATAATCTCTTCTCAGAAGTGGATTGTTGGGTTAAGGAGAACAGGCATTTGTAATTTAGATAGCTGTTGCCAAATGCCTTCCATAGGGATTGCATCAATTTACAATCCCTCTTGCAAGGCATAAAAAAAAAAGAAAAAAAAAAACTTGTTTATCAGCTTTATCAATATAGATTTTGATTTTTGGAAGTTATTCATTGCAACATTGTTTACCATTGAGAAATATTGGAGGCATTCTAAATGTCCACTAATAGAGAAATTATAAAAATTATAATATAATGCACTATAAAAATATATAATGCACTATAAAGAATGAAAAATATTTTAATCTATTGAGATGGAATGATCTTTAAGATATATTACTAATGAAAATATAAAGTGCAGAAAATGTGTGTCCTATTCTATCTATTGTATAAACAGGGGAGGGAAGAATAAGAGCCTTTATTCATAGTTATCTGTACATGCATGTATACTCTGCAAGGACATACAAAAACTAAAAGACTGCTTTGGTGGCTACCTGTGGAAAGGTGACAGGTAAGGGCTGAGTCGATGGGTACAGAAGAGGAAATGAGACTTTCCCTATATACCTTTAATGTTTTTTCTTTATGAACCTCATAAATGTTCATAAATTACTGAGTCAGGAAATAACACAATACCACTAGGTAGGTCTCTGGACTTGCTGTGGACACTGTGGGCCAGCTCAGAAACTAAAAGTTAATTGGTAATGAATTAATTGAAGATACAAACACTATTCTAGAAATTGGTTATGAATCACTCAAATTAGGGACATTAAGAGGCAAGTACATTATGGTATTCTGGGTATTTTGCTTCCTTTTTCACTTGTTTTTATTATTTGGGTTGATATATTTATTTCCAATATTATTGGATTTTTTCTCAATTCTTTATAACTTTTTAATGAAACTAATCCATCAGGTTATAATTCAATTTGGGAAATAAATAGACAATAAAATATTTTTGACACACACAGAATAACACAAAAAGAAAAATACAAGAGGGCAATAATACATTTTATTAAGCTGCATATATTTTATACAGTAAAAAATCTATTTAGTGTTTCTGTTCATAAAATAATCAATAAAAAAAGGCTATTACAACTTAATAAAAATGTCATCCAAAATAACTTGGTACAGATTTTTCAAACACACACAAACTTTCAAAAGTCAAATACTATGAGTGAATATATATGTTTATATACTAAGTGTAGATTTTTTAAGTGACTAATTTTAATAAATTTATAATTGTCTTCATAGTAATAGTTCTAAAAATGAAAAAACTACTAAAAATTTACCAAAATACAAAACGCTTCTGATAAAAACAATCAACACAATAGTAATAGACAATTTCCTAACCTAAAAAAAATATATTATTTCAGTCCAGAAGCCAGCACCATACTTAACAGGGAATCACTAGAGACATTCCCAGAAATGTCAGGAAAAATACAATGATGTCCATTATCACCACTAGTGTTTAACATTCTACTGAATGTACTCATTATAATTGTATACATGGTTAGACAAGAAAAAAAATTAGCATAAAAATTGAAAAAAGGAAGAGGAGGGAAAATCATCACAATTTTCAGATGAATTGACTAAGTAGCAGATGAAACTCAAGGATTCAACTGAAAAAGTTATTGAATAAAGTAGTATTATTTCATGGAAATTAATACTTTCATATTCACAAATAGCAAACATTTAGAAATTCTATTGGAAAGAGCCTATGAACAATGGCAATAGAAAAGGTATATTAGCTAAGAAAAAAGAAATGTGCACGATCTTTTATGAGGACTCAGTTTTTGCATCCATTTTTACAATTCATTAGGCTTTATCATTTGTTTACAAATCAGAAGCAATCATATTCATATGAAGATGAAAAATAAAATCAATACACAGATGAGAATTATTACATGGGTGTAGCGGATACTCTGATATTAAAAGAATGAAAAAATAGATCCTGATTGAATGACCTTATTTAAAAAAGCAAAAATCATTTAAAATCAATAGGGAGAAGCAAGAAAGAATCCTGAAATTTGAATGGCAGGGCTGCAAAGTAGAAAGAACACAATCTACCTTAACCATGAAACTTCAAACTGTTTTGGTGAACTTTGCCATCTCTGTCTGGTCAACATCTTAAGAGTTTGTTAACTGTGACTAGATTGAACTGATGGACATAAATATTAAAAGCTACTATCATTTATTAATACATTGCTATGTATCGAGGCCTTGGGCTCCTAAAGATTTTACATATGTTTCTTCATAAAATACTTACAATACCCAACATAAATACCAAGAAACCATTATTCTCATTTTGCAGATAAGACGCATGAGGCTCAGACAGATAAATCTCTTGGCCAAGGTCATACACAGGATACAAGCAGAGCCTGATCTCCAGTTTGGGTCTCTGCCTGACACAGCACACCTGTGTTCTTTCCATGTAGTACACTGCTTTCTATTTTAGTCAACTTCCAATCATTCCTTCACACATCTATTTTTTTTTTAACCCAGAAGTTCAAAACTAAGAAAAGCAGATTCAAGATTCCTCCCCTAGCCTTCCAGGCAACAAGAAGGATAGGAGACATCAAAGGTATAAAAGACCTAGAAACTCTACAACCTTGAGAGTGGGTTGTAGAGTTACCTAGAAATAACATTTCCTGCATCTTCCCACAATAACAATACAAACAGAGGAAATGATACACTGACAGCTTTAATCTCAAAAAAAAAAAATTAGAACCCTTTAGCCTCTACTAGCCTATACTAGATCTATCTCTGTTGACAGTCTCCTTTTTTTGTATAATTATTTGTTCTTAGGGCAATGCTATTTATATTGGAAGTATTATTGTTTATTCTAAATATAAGAATCACTATACTTTTCCTGTTGTAAAAGACAGAATCCCCATTATATCAATAGCATGACAAGCATATCTTAAGTCAGAGGGAGCATTTTTGGATTGGAGCCAAAAGCACCTTCCCAAGAAAAATGCTTTGATGAATTAGGAAATGATCATTTGTGCCTTTATATTTTTCTTGTACTGAATTGTCTTTGATGGAGCTGAACTCTGTAAAGCATTTACAGACTATGTTTATAGGTAGTGGGTTTAATATACAATAATATTTGATTTGATTTTTATTCTCCTCAGCCCCTTTAACCTCTAGACTGTAATGACTTCCATATGGCTAGCCAAGTCTATTTTTAGCCTGTTAATTATCCATCGCTATTTTTAGGCCTCTTCTTCCTTTTGGTTGCTGATTATTATAAGACTTAAAATTGCCTTCTCAAATTTTAACGATGTTGTTTTTCTGCCATATTAGAAGTCAATTCTGTCATTGAATACTCCTCTTTCCCTTCCCAATACCAATCTCCTCCACTTTAATTTTGCCCCCAGCAAATCAGCCAGGACAATATGGTTCAATATATTTGTCAAGGAGCTCTAAGTTATGTAATATGCTAGATAAATATCAAATAAGATGCATATTTTCAAAGAGATTCTGCCCATGTGGCTATCATTAAGTTGGAGAATAGTAAAACTGCCCATTACAAAACTTTGTAAAATTTGGGTTGAAAAATCAAGTTTTGCACATGTGAAGCAACCTATTTAGAATTCTTATTCCTTGCCCTAGACAGATTTTTCTTATTTTAAAATACAAATATGAAACAAAAGTTGCCTTAGAGATCAATGAGATGGTCCAATTTCAGTCTTTAGAGACTCTGGCTCTTGCCTTTGAAAATTCCCAAGTATAATAACATCCCAGATTAGTCAGTCTTAATCTGTTCTTTGTCATGTGAAATTGTCAGGTTGTTTTTTTTCCTCTTCTTGCTGCTTGTGTGAGTGTGTATATATATGTATGTGTGTTTAAAGAATGACGTAGACTAAGAGCACTTGGGATTTTTGCAAATAGCTAAGGTTGAAATCCAGAATCTCTTCTTTCATGTGCTTATTACCTACAGTAAATTAAAAGACATCAATATGTTGTGCTAAGAGTCATGCTGTACTCTAATCAAGTGGTTTTTAGAAATTAGTCTATATCCAAACAGGAAAACAGCAAGGAATGGGCTCTACTCTAAACCCACCCTATGTTACTTTGCAACCTTAAATCTCTTGTCAAAGCTGAATCCAACTGTCCATGTAATGTTTATCTGCCCTGTTTGTGGGGGAGGGAGGGTTGGGTGTTTTCATTGGGAATAACTGTGAAAGTGGGGAATTAGGCACCACTGTAGTTTATAAAACACATTTACTGACTGCCTTTGTCATTGCATTTGATGGGATTTTTGTAAATTTTAATTTTTTTGGAGCACAGTTGATTTACAATGTTGTGTTAGTTTCAGGTGTACAGCAAAGTGATTCAGTTATACATATACATATATTCATTCTTTTTTAGATTCTTTTCTCATATAGGTTATCACAGAATGTTGAGTAGAGTTCCCTGTGCTGTACAGCAGGTCCTTGTTGGTTATCTATCTTGGACCTAGAGATTATCATACTAAGTGAAGTAAGTCAGACAGAGAAAGACAAATATCATATGATATCATTCATATGTGGAATCTAATTTTAAAAAGATACAAATGATCTTATTTACAAAACAGAATCAGACTTACAAATATTGAAAACAAACTTATGGTTACCAAAGGGGAAATGTGGGGAGGAGGAATAAATCAGGAGCTTGGGAAAACCCATGCATTTGATGTTTTTCATTAAATACAATACCCCCTGAAACGTGAAGGAACTCTTCAACAAGGATGAAGTGTATGAAAATGCATCATAAACTCGAAAAGAACTCACAAATAGGAGGAATTACTTTTATTCCCTTTAGGGCTGCAAGAATTCAAAATTTCAATACATTGACAAAGGGCATTTCAACATGAGGACACAGTCATGGCAAAATTTTGAAACAAGGATATGTTTGCTTCTGCAGTTGGCTAATTCATCCTTGGTCTTTTAGAGAAATGTGCTTCAGTGGAACAAAATAACCACATGTCTCTGTGTACTTTTTATAAAATATTCATCCCATGGGAGGATACCCCTTTAAGAAAGGTATTGAGTGATCACATGACCTATGTGCCTTACATGGTCCACTTCAGGTGGTGTGGACTATAATATAAATCTTAAGTGTTTCTTTTAAAAAATTCCTCACCTAAGTCTTCATATGAAAGAGTACATAACACACAACACTATAAAAAGTGACCTGTCATCTGGCTAAACAATCTTTCCAGGACTGATCTGAATTAAAATCTGATAAGGCATTAATCCAAAAAAAGAAGGAAAATAAAAGGGGAGTTGGGAATTCTATCTTTGTTTGACTTCACTATGGGAAAAACAGTCCTCATTTTGTAAATTTAAGATTTCTAGTAAGGAATGTTTTAGAATAAAATACCTTATTACAATATCTTACTTTAAATGAAAATTTAAATCTGTCCCTTGACAAAAACCCAAGGAGATGATACAGACACCAAAGAGAAAATTTTAACATTTTATTTCCAACCTACCTGTCCATTAAAAAACATAATAGGGCTTCCCTGGTGGTGCAGAGGTTGAGAGTCCGCCTGCCGATGCAGGGGACACGGGTTCGTGCCCCGGTCCGGGAAGATCCGACATGCCGCGGAGCAGCTAGGCCCATGAGCCATGGCCGCTGAGCCTGCGCGTCCGGAGGCTGTGCTCTGCGACGGGAGAGGCCACAGCAGTGAGAGGCCCGCGTACCGCAAAAAAAAAAATAATAATAATAATAAACATAAAAAAGAGTGAGTTTAGGTCTAAATTTAATCTGTAAGAACAAAATGCATGACTAATAACTTTCTTAGATTTTAACTTCTCTGTTTATACAGCAAGGGTAAAATAGACTAATTTTCATTTTGACTGCACAGAGCATGATTTATTGCACAATTCAGCTTTGCTGTCACATATTTTCTGTCAGTGGTCCACTGGGTGAAATCCCCAATTACAGGAATATTAATTTATGCATCCATTTATCTAGCAAATATTTAGTAATGCTCTATAATCCAAAAATCAGCACAAGGAATCATTGGAGAAATTCAGGCAATTTCAGAAAAAGATTGAGGAAGCTTCTGGAGCAGTATACTGCCCCTAAGAAGAAATGGAGGCATACTGTAGAGTCACAATGATAATTATACCAGTTGCGATTACTTAAGAAGCTTCTATGTCGTTTATAATTTATCAGTATTTCTAATGCTCACAATAACCCGGTGAGATATGTATTATTATTCCCTTCTTTACAGTAATAACTAATAACTAATGCATAGGATTTGGTAAACCAAATAAAGGACAGTGACAGGTTTCAAACTTAGGTCTGTCCTCAAGTCTGTGCCTTTTCCACTATACAATACTATTACTGTAAAAATAAATATGTTATGTCTTACTGGTCACATACTCTATAATAGACACTCTACTAAGTGCTTTAATTATTTTATCTCATCTAATCCTTCCAACAAGGCTGTGAATTAGGCACCATTATCATCATGTCCATATTTATTATAGGTGATGAAACAGAAACATGGAGACATGGGCCAAGGTCACACAGGACGAAGGGAAGTTGGAATGTGAACATACGTATCTGGCTACAAAATCCTGTGTTATACTGCCTTCCCAACAATGGACATGATAGATGTAACTGCATGATGATAACGCCAGTATGAAGTTGGAAGTGTGATTCTGGTGTGCTAAATTATCTTGCAATGAACCATATTTCTTTCCTCCAGGACAGAGACAGTAGCGTCTGATTGCTTGACATATCAAATCCAAACACATCTATGACATATGTGAGGTTCACTGCCATACTCACCCCATCCCAGATCCCATCAACTTTATTTCTCAGCACTGCTCCCTTCCAGAATTTCCCAAGATCCACTCTATGGAATATCAATGTGACTCAAGATGACTGAACAGTGTCCTAGTGGCAAAAGATTTCGTAGTCACAGAAGTTTGGGAAATGCTCAGCTCCACACCTTGTTTTTGGGGGATTGTTTTATTTAATTTTTATAAATAGCAGTACTTCTCGGGGATCTTTAATCTAATGTAGGCTATGAACTTCTGAATTCTGAAAATAATATGCAAATTTCTCAAAGTTATTTAATCCCCAAACTTTATCTACTTATCTACTGTTCATAGGATGCTAATTTCTGCAGGACCACAGTCAAGTATGTGTTCGTCTATGTGTCCACACTTACTTATTTATGCTCTTGAGCCCTGAGCTCTCTCTCTCTCTCTCTCTCCCTGTTCTCTATCCATGAAATGCCTTTGTCTTTTTCCTCTGTCAACCTAGGTCTTTCACCTCTTGTTAAATCTCACTCAAAATCTCTCCTGGAGAAAACCATCCCCGATGCATTTTACCTCTTGGCTTCCTGTTTGATTCTCACAACACCCATACTTTTTCTGTAAAAGGTTATTTACAGTGTCCTGTGACTAAGGCAGGTATACGCATCTTTAACCAAAGGAGTGTTCTATATGAATTTAAGAAACATCATTCGGCTTTTTTTAAAAGTGATATGCTGTGCCTCTATTGTGAAATATCCAAAGAGGATAAACTCTGGACTGTAGGTTCCTTTCCAGGAGAGGTGTCTTCTCTTTCGATGTTGTACCCCCAGGCCCTGGCAAAGAACTTGCCATAAAACAGGGGCTCACCATATTTGCCCCAACTTTAAAAAGCAAATTTTTTTCTTAGGAGAGATAGAACTATATCTAAATAACCATGATATGAGGCAGCAAGTCATGTTAGAAGGACGATCTCTGGGGTCTTTGTTTTGTTTTGCATTGTGTTGTGCTGTTTTATGGGAGGCTGGGTTCCCCTAGAAAGCAGAGGCTGAGACAAGAACCTGTGTGCAAATAGTTTATTTGGGGAAATGATACCAAGAATGGGAGGAGAAAACTGGGAAATTTTGGTCCATAGTGCATTGATCACTGCTCTGACCACCTGGGGCTCAACCCCACTGGCAAAATTTGAAGAGCCTGAGAATGGGCTTCAGAATGGTCTGCTAAAGAGATGCACTAGCTTTTGTCCCCCATTGGCTAAGGGCTGCCCCACAGGGTGTAATCATCTGGCCCTTCCAGGCAATGCACATTTTGAGTACTTTGAGGTTCTTGTCCCAGGGCAGAAAGCAAGAAATATGTGATGTAGCTGAGGTGGACACCATCAAATTAAGCCTGCCCAAAGCCAGATGCATCAGAAATGATTAGAGATGAAGGTGGACTGAGGGTATGAGAGAGTGCCCAAGAGATGGCTGGCTTTATGTCGCATCTGCTTTCACTAAACAAAGCACTGCCCCTTTGCAAGCCTTGCCTGGTGAATGGCATTGGCAGCTGAAAGAGTCTTACCTAAGCCAACAGCAGTAGAAGAGCATTGGATGAAAACCTCTGAGAAAGAGAAACAGTATTTCAGAATGACATTTAGCAAACAATTGCAGCAAATAAGTTGGCAGATGCAAGTACACTTCTGTATCACTGATTCTGTTTTGTGTTAACAGCCAAATACTTTTATGAAAAAGTGCATGATCTTATAAGGACCTGCTATTTGATAGTCAAGAAAAGTCCTAAAAGCAAAGGCAGCCCTCATGCATTTCCATAAAATTATAGACATCATTTAATTTTTTTCAAAAGGCAGAAAAATATAAGTTTATGTACCAAAGTACCCAAGCAGATGGAGAAATTACCATGAACTCAATTACATAACGGAGATTCTACTGACTTTAGCACAGAGGGAAATAGTAGAGACAACTGTCTTGTTTTGATTTTCTCTAGATGTCACAGAACATCTGGTAGATAAGAGTTTTGATTGGAATACCAATTTTTGAAATTTAAATGGAATTAAATGAGAAATCGTCACCCAGTCTATGTCTCCAAGGTGGAAAGACAGAGGTAACATGAACATTTTTTCATGTAAAAGTCAGGAGAGAATAAGAGAGAGAAATCCTCCAGAAGGGAAGAAACATCAGAGAAACACATGAGAGCCTGCAAGGACCCAAAAGTGAGAGAGAGAATAAAAAAACAACAACAAAAAACTTGCTGCTTATCCTTAATCACAAGTGACTTATTTAAATAGACAAAATGACAGGTTGACCTCTATCTATTTTAACTGCCAAATCCTATCAGCAGGGTGTGATTATCTCCCAAGACCACCTTCTGCGGGGGGTAGCGGGGGGTCTCAAGCGTGCCCTGAGAATCCCTGGCATTTCTTCCTCCATCCAGAAATCCGGAATCCTTCTAAGGAAACATTTGTGGCCATTAAACCAATTGGAGTTGAACCCATGTACTAAAGGTTGACAGGACAATTTATTAATGTGCTGTATAACCAAGTCTGGATTAAAAAAGAAGGTCTGGCACAGATTTTTTTTCTTCTTCCTTTTTTTTTTTTTAACTTTTGCAAGATGTTAGTACCTTTGAGATCTCTATCTAAAGGAAGACAAATAGCAGTTTCTGGCCTAGAAATTCCTGTTCTTAATTTAAAGAAATTCATCTTTTATTTCAAAAACAAAATTAGAAGTAATTAAGCCCCTGGAAAATTTAACTAAAATTGTCCCATGAGTTAAAAAGAAAGAGAGCCAGGAACATTATAAAATAGCAGATATACGTTTTGCAACCACATAACCAAAAAGAGCTAAAGTTGTTCCTTCAAATTAAAAAAAAAAGCCACAGTCTTATGAGCCAGCCTTTTACAGACAGATAAGTAAATAATTAAACTTTTCAGTGTGTGTTTGCTTGCTTAATGGAACAATTTTCCAGGTAAAATGAACTAAGTGTGTGCGTGTGTTTCTTATCTGGGAGAATAGAATATGTTGTAATGGCTTTTTATTTTCCAAAAAATTAAATTGGGAGGGCAGATATAAATATCTGTGAAGAATTAAGAAGTAAATAAACCTGCTATTTACTGAATATATAAAAATTTTGTTCTATGCATTCAGCCTCAGCAATTTCCAGGATAAAATCCAAACCAAGGCAAATGACTTTATGTATTAATTCAAACCTTTAAAGATGTATCCCTTTTCACATCAATCAAAGAGGTGTCTTGAGTTAAATTCCCAAGAAGATTGCTCTGCAAATCAGAAATTCATTTTCTGAATCATCCAAACATAAATGTTTAAAATCTTTTGTGAATAAGATTATAGGATTCCCAGGCATTAATTGGATAATTGAAATCTCTTAAATCAGTGATTCAGGCTACCCTTTTGGTTTCAAATGGTTCTCCAGAGCAAGGAAAATCTCTTAGACTATGATATAATGCCATCCTATTGCTCTGGCCTTGCCTAAAATATATTATCCGTGGACCATCATAATTTTTCCCTTAAGTATACAATTTAGCATTCCAGGCATTAATCTCTGTTGGATTAACAAAGAAAACACTTCATATTAAAGCAATGAAACGTTGTTTATGTTGAAAATGATGAAAAGGAAATTTTCCAATATTTTAACTTTTCAAGTCCCTGGTCTATAAAGGAAACATCCCAAGATAAAATGACATTTCACTTATCCTAAGTAAAAGGAGGGAAAACACACACATACACACACACACACACACACACACACACACACACACACACACACACACACACACACACACACAAGGGAAAGCACAATATATCCTATGTGGACTTCAGGGTGTTTTCTTTGTTCTTTTTAGTTCAAGATGAAACAGCTGTTCGGTGTTTAAAATAGCATCTCACATTTAGATCTTTTTTCGCGTCAAAAGGAAGCTATCTTATCCTTCCAGTTTGCCAATGAGGAGTAAACACTCATTTCCTACATATATTATTCATAATGCAGACTTGTGAACTTTTGCATCCAGAGTTGGACTCACCTCTGTCCTACTCGGTTTTGAACCTTCCTTCCCCTGACCTCATCAATGACCAGAGTAACCTGAAGGTCATCTTTTCCTTTAATTCATTTTTTAAACACTCATTTCCTTATTACAATCCAGCAGCTCTGACTAATCCAAGGGTTGCTCCTATAAAAGGTGGACATGACAGTTATTTTATGACATTTTATCAGTGGGCTGATATGAGTGTCTCAAAAGAAACTTCTTAATGGCAGTGAAATATTTACAAGGGTCTCATGTTTCCACTCCTTCATTCAGAGCGATGGTTCTGTAAGTACCTGCCAATTTGATTTGAAAATCCCATCTTCTTTCTTGGGAAAAAAAAAAGAAAAAAAAAAAACACTTTTATAACTAGCAGATCTCAAGCTGATAAATCTAAGTAGCTTGAAACAAGCTCAAAGACCCTGAAGGCACAAAGGCAGAAAGATGTATCTCTTTCAAAGGTGTCCTTTGAAATAAATTCTCTGCCCTTAATTTTGGGAAGATTTTGAAACCTGTCACACTAAAACTGAATGGCCCACTTAGGTTCAATGCAAGCTCCACTCTGCCCAATTCTCAGCTCCATTACTGATTTAAAAAAATAAAAAGTAAGTGCCTATTAAATTAAAATGTCCCCCCAGAAGAAAACAGCTCCTAGAATATAGGAATACAAGAAGAAACCAGGAATTTTTCTTCTCTCACATATTCAGGTGGCACTGCAGAGAGATCATAATGGGGTTGTTATATTTTGTTTTTCTAGAAATACAAATAGTTTCAAGACCTGTATTCAAATTATAAACCTCTTTTTTGAAATGTTAAAGCTGGGAAACAGTCATACAGTCCAAAGAACAAACTTTGGAAATTAACTAGTTGTAATCCATCAAGTTATAGATAAAGTCACTGAGGCCCAGAGAGATTAAAGGTCTGATCCATTGTAAATCAGTAAGATTTTGCTATTTGTTGAATGAATTATATGATTGCTCTTTCACTCTCTTGAATAAGAGAGAGCCTGGGACACTGGAAATAAGCCAGAATAATCAGAATTGTCAATTCAATTTTTTAAAAATTTTAACATTGAGATAATTGTTTATTCATCCTAGACTAGTTAAAACTGAAAAAGCTAAAGGATGAGGGTTTTTTCGTTTTTGTTTTCCAATGAGTTATTTTGCTTCATGTATGATGCCCTCAAACTTTATACAGTTCTACTAAGGAAAAGATCTTGTCCATTATTCCATATTTCCTGCCTACTTTTGAATATTTGTTCATTCAAATATAGCTTTCACATCTTCTAAGCTCCTCTATGAAGCCATTTCTTTTCACAACAAATGATCTGAATTTTATCTCCAGACATTTTAGGAGTTTGTAAAACATGAATATGACAATAGTCAAAAGAGAATGGGAATTCATTTCACAATGATGTGTAACCTTTCCCTTTTCCCATCTTTAAATACCACTGTTTTCTTCTGGCTACCAGTGCTGGGCTTTTATTCCCTATTTCTCATTTTGCCCACTAAGAAAATGGGGCAGAATCTAAAAGAATGGGCCATGTCTGAGATCTGGCTGGTTCCCACCCTATGGAGACCCTGTCTCGCCCACGCAAGTGGCACTCCATAACCTCATTTCCACTGACATTTTTTTTTTTTTGCATCTTAGAAAAACTGGACACTAGGAAGTATGTATACCCCCAGGATCTTGAATTTATCCAATCAGGCCTTACTCAGCAGCTCAATGTCTTAACGACCCTGGCAAAATGACATGGGTCATATTTTCACATGGATGAACTGTTCTCAGACAATTTCTCCAGTGTATGAGGCACAAACAGGCTTTTCTTCAACATCAGGCATGCATGTCTTCCCCGCCTCTTGCTTTATAACAAACATATGTATTGTGGCCAGTGCAAGAGAAATTCTATTCCCCATTAATGTTTGAGTTTCTCTCCTACTCAACCCCTTTCTTTACCCCCTTCAGATGTCTCTCTCTCTTGACATTTCAAGATATCAAAAAAGTGAAGGACCTCTGTCCTGATTTTTTTTTCTTTTTTTTTTGCCTGTGGAGATAGATAACAATGTGTAGCCAATTCATTTTCCCCTGCACTCTTTCTACATAGGAATCTGAGGCAAGAAGGAGTATCAGTTACCATAGTCATCTCGGCACTTAAAAATCTGCACCTTCTTCCTCCATGGAAGAGAGCACTGCTGTTTGGAGCCACTCCATTTCATGAGATGCCAAGTTTGGGGCATTGTTACAAATTAAAATTCTAGATATAACTATACCATAATTGCTGCTAGTTCTGCTTTCAAAGAAGAATGACATCCCCCAATAATCCCCGAATGTATCACCATTTGACATCTAAATAATACCACATCCTATACTGCACTATTGTACATAGTAGATAATCCATAAGTATTGTTGAATAAATGAATAAGTGAAGAGGAATCAGACAAGCAGGAATTTCTTGTTTGTTTTTCAGTTATACCACATGATCATTTCTTATAAATTTAAGCAACTCTAAAACACTCCTTCTTGGAAAAAGAACAGTTTAGTTCTTTAGGGGAAAAGATAGCGTAAAATATGTCACAGGGAATCAGACTGTTTACTCCCAAAAGTAACGAAAAAGAAGATTTTCCCATGACGTCATGCAGACAATGTGTTTCAAAAGATCATCCATCAGGAGCTGACTGAGTGCATGTACTTGATGGTTCGACTTGGCTGTCATTCAGTATCCTTGTTCACAAACTCTTTCTTTCATTTCAGTTTCCTTCTAATGTCAGCATGATTAATAATAGGAAACTGGTCCACAGAATCATTGATCTGAAGGGGAAAGGAAAGACAGTTGTCAGCCTTATAAGAAGTTATCGATTTCTTCTCCAAAAGGTAATTTGTTATGAAAAGATTGAAGGATCAAGCAAGACCGTCTCTCAAAAAGAAATTACAAAGTATGAAATCCAAGTGATGATACTGGAAAAAGAGTCTCAAGATCCTTTGTGGCTATACTACACTTATCAGTGTGTTCTGTTTGAATTGTGTCTGGAGTTTATTTTCTGGAAATAGGCATTTGCATCTGTTTTGAAATAATCCCCTGATAGGTTTCCCATCATCAGTTTAATGACCCAAATTTTATGACCCTCTGGGGGCCTGGAACACTGGGAGGTGCTTTAATATTAGTTGTGAAAAAGAAAAAGAAAAAGAAAAAGATCACATTTCTGTCTGCTCGAAACAGAGAAATGCCTTAATGGCATATCCTGTTTTCTCAATACCCACCCTACCCATGAGGAACTTTTGACCTTTCTAGGAAAAAGTGTGAGTACAATCTAATTCTTTCCCAATGATAAAAAGAAAATGATTGTTGGAAGCCAAGATAATTACCGGAGAATTCAAGAAGCCAATGAATTCTTCACCACATTTTTTAGAACAAAGGTGTACAGTCTATCTGGGGAACGACGTGAAATAATCTGAACACCTTTAAGATAACAGTCCTGAAATATGTAAATCAAGGAAGAAGTCCATTTTCAATGTTCATTTCAGTTCTTGTAGTTCATTAATGTTTCTTTTTAATAATACCATGAATGTGGGGTTCAAGCGCACTCATCCAGGTAGTTATAAATTATCACAGGAGTTCAAGAGTGGTGTGATGGTAACAATTGCTTGTCCATATCTCTGAACTAGACATGTCTCAGCCGACATGGCCAGAAGGTGGAAATTGAATCCATGAAGGATTGCTGCAGTAGTTTTATAAGTGCAACAAAAGATACAAACAATAAATGCTGGAGAGGGTGTGGAGAAAAGGGAACCCTCTTGCACTGTTTGTGGGAATGTAAATTGATACAGCCACTATGGAGAACAGTATGGAGGTTCCTTAAAAAACTAAAAATAGAACTACCATATGACCCAGCAATCCCACTACTGGGCATATACCCTGAGAAAACCATAATTCAAAAAGAGACATGTACCACAATGTTCATTGCAGCTCTATTTATGATAGCCAGGACATGGAAGCAACCTAAGTGTCCATCGACAGATGAATGGATAAAGAAGATGTGTCACATATATACAATGGAATATTACTCAGCCATAAAAAGAAACGAAATTGAGTTATTTGTAATGAGGTGAATGGACCTAGAGTCTGTCATACAAAGTGAAATAAATCAGAAAGAGAAAAACAAATACCGTATGCTAACACATATATATGGAATCTAAAAAAAAAAAAATTGGTTCTGAAGAACCTAGGGGCAGGACAGGAATAAAGATGCAGACTGCAGATGTAGAGAATGGACTTGAGGACACGGGGAGGGAGAAGGGTAAGCTGGGATGAAGGGAGAGAGTGGCATGGACATATATACACTACCAAATGTAAAATAGATAGCTAGTGGGAAGCAGCGGCATAGCACAGGGAGATCAGCTTGCTGCTCTGTGATGACCTAGAGGTGTGCGTTGCGGGGGTGGGAGGGAGGCTCAAGAGGGAGGGAATATGGGGATATATGTATACCTATAGCTGATTCAGTTTGTTACAAAGCAGAAACTAACACACCATTGTAAAGCAATTATACTCCAATAAAGATGTTAAAAAAAAAAGATACTAAAGAATGGTAACACAGATACCTTGTGTTGCCCTGAAACTCCCCCATATTAACTTCAAAATGTCCCCAGAGTACTCTTTGTCAAGTGAGAGGGAAACTGCTCACTGCCTGAGATCCCCACCTTTCAGGTCTCCAACACAGCCGGACAGAACATCATGCAATTACTATCCAGAGTTGTAAGTTGTGGCTGGCAAAATGGCCAGAGCCTACAGAAATGATTTCTTCAGAGAGCTCACAGTAAGGAGAACAGGGCAAACAAGTGCTTGGGCCCTTCTTCCATAACACCTGCAGCTAAGCACACACTGGGAAGTCAGAATAACTCAGAGCCCTTCTTCAGAAAGTCACTCTGTGGTCCTGTTTCCTCCCCTATCAAGCAATGATCAGACCACTAGAGTAGTGTACGTGTAGAGTCACCAGCAACAGGGATTTGTGTCCCACACAGTTTGATTCCCTCTCAAAAGTCATGAAAAAGTGTATATCAAGCAAATCTGGAAAGTTATCTGGCTGAATTCTTTAAAACATTGACTACGTTAAATATTTTTCAAGTCTTGTTTATTAAAGTCATCACCCTCAGAGATTCCAGCACAGTATGTCTGTTGATACAAAAACTTGGGAATTCCTTTTCAGGGGTCAGATAGTTTTTTCAATATTCTGCACATTGGTCAGTCTTCAAATGTGAACCTCGTTTTTGTAAGTGAACAGGCATCATTAAGTATCAATTGTGTAAATAAAGTGGGTGATGAAAGTGGGCAAAACTACAAATTTGGATCAAACATGAAGTACGACTATAAATATAACACAACTGATTTTCCTCTGCTGATCTCCAGCCAAGCCTGAGGGCAATTCCAAGGTTGAAGCTATGGATGAGAGGGTGATCTGACAGGGACAGCTGTCATCCATCAGCCCGTTGACCTTCAGGGTTAATTCACCTGATCTGGCTGGATGACTAAGGGTCATCTCCACTCGCCCTCACTACCCCATGGGCATCTCTTTTGAAACTCCTTGAATGATAATAAAAAGAAAAGGAGAAGAGAGCCCTTCTTTCATCAGGAATGGCTATTCATTCTTTCAACAAATGTTTATTGGGTTTCTTCTATATATCCAACATCGTCTAGTATGTGCTGGGGAACAAGACAGATTAGACTCCTACGCTCAGAGTAAGGACTCAGAGCATAAAAAGGAAGCAAAATTAGCAAAAGTTGTAAATGGCAATACATGTAATGAAGAAAAATATGGGGACCTCAGATAAAGAAAGCCATTACATTAGGAGGGTAGACAGAGCAGGCCTGTCTCTGAGAAGGTACCATTTCTGCTAAGATCTCCATGATAAAAAGGTACCATAGAAAATCACGAGGAGGATTTTCAGGCTGAGGGAATGGCAAGTCTAGAAGTTCTAAGATAGGATGAGCCAGGTGGGTTTTTTTGAACTTAGTAGTCAAGTACCACATGTCAGAGTATAATGAACAAGCCCTATTATACACAGAAGTAGCTGTATTCTCCTGCCACAAGCATTCTGGAAAGTCACTGGCATTCTCAAAATGTTTTGACAAAAATCAACATCTGAGCAATTAAGTATGAATCTTCACAAGGTAACCACTTGGAAAGGGACAATACTCCCATGAATAGAAATATTCTCTAGTGTTAGAATGAAAATGAGAGAGTCCATCAGAGTCATATCAGTAGAAGTTTAAAACGTTTTAAAGAAGACGATAGTGGCCAGTATTTAATTTGGGATTTTTTTCTAGGCCTACACATTACTTCCTGCTCAGGCAAGCTTGAGAAGATGGGATCAAGGGAGTTTTGTGGTCCAGTGAGCAAAGGATGGGAAAATCAGAAAGATTCTGAGTTATAATCCCAGTTGAGCTACCAGGTGACCTTTAGGCAAGTCATTCGACCTCCCTATGCCTCATGCTCCCAGCTGGAAAATTGGATAAGACCAGCAGGATATCACTGAAAACCAGATGCTACACCAAACCCAAGCTTTCCCAGCTAAATAAATTACCACGAAAGAGACAGGGGGGCGGGGAGGGAGGGGCAGTGTCCAATCTAACAGCCTATGTGAAATGTACAGTTAATGACATTTGGCCATTCTTTATATTTAAAAGTTATTAATCTCTCCCATATTCATCAAATCAGATTAATAAAATGAGTAGTTCAAACAAGAGTACTATTTCCTGAAATACTTAGAGATGTCATTCTAGCTGGAATCTACTTTGCCACAGCAGATTTGCAGGTTAATAATTGTTACAATTCCAGTCTTGCCTCGTTACACCTTCCCATGACAAGTCATGCCAGTGTCAATGACACACAGCTAGAACAACAAAGAGAAGTCCGAAACAGGAGTTTATTTCCCCATTTTTCAAACAAAGTAAACTTGCAGTTTCTATGTGAAACTGAACAATGATGTTTTGTGTCTGGGTATTAATATGATATTTAAATGGAGAGCAAAAATCCCATCACTCATTAGAATGTTTCATCTATATCAATAATGAGAAATTTTTGTTTACGAAGACCAATTTAAGAAATGCAAACATTTTTTAAAGTGGGATTTTTTTTTCAGTTTAAATTAAAACACCTTTATTAAGTCTTATGGGAAAAAAATATATATTCGTTCAGTTAAATTATCTACTTTACTGAGTAAAAGAATGTTGCTCAAGAAACTGACACTGCTTTACCTTGATGATAAAGTTAATATTTGAGTATATTTTAAAAACTAACAATGTTTTAATTCTACATGAAATTGGACCATCATCTGCATGTAGACCTGCTCAACACAGGTGTATATCATTGAAACCATCTGCATGTTTAGGAATATCCAGGGGCCTGGCTTAATTTTTAAATTTCCACTTGGATATTTTTGATGTCATGTGAACATTCATAGAAAGGAGATTAATTAAGCAAGCCGAAGGTACTGAAAATACTGCTCTGGGTGCCAGCATATGCCTAACATTACTCCAAAGGATTATACACACAGAGTGTATGTGGAATGAAAAATCATTTATTAAAACTTCATTAAGTGGGGACTTGGGGGGAAAGCAATGACATCATCTAGGATTGGGCTGTCTCGGAATATGACAGCTTTTGTGTGGTTGCTTTCCTTTGAGCTCAGCCAAGTGATACTCCAGGCAGATGCTAAGGTTGCTTTGTTTTGTTTTTAAATTAAATGTTGCTGCTGCTTCTTTGATCTTAATCCTGATAAAAGTATTTTTTTCACCTTAGAGCAAGTTTTTGTTTCTTTAAAAAATCCATGGACAATATTGATGGTGGGATGAGTGGCTGAAGTTTATGCAACTAAGTGACCTTAGTAAGGTACCTAATAACTCAGAGACACATTCTCACTCATTTATAGAATGAAGGTAATAAAATGTTCTCAACAGACTTTAATAAGGATCACCAAAATAAAAATGGTTTTCCAATTATACCATGTTATAGAGATGTTGCTTCTTATTGTTGTAGACTGTGGTTTCACTTCATGAGTTTGCCTTGAGGGGGTTACGCAACTGGGTAGCTCTTCTTCCCCCTCTACGTACAACCAAGTAGGTGCCTGACTGGACCTGAATCAGTAGCTCTAGAAGAAACAGACAGGCATCTTCTGAGATGCCCGAATCTCGGAGAGCCAGCTCGGGGACCACAGGGACCACACGGAGTCTGTGCATACACATCCTATCACCTCAACCTGTAATTATTAGCTATAGCCCTGCTTTCAGGAAACAGCAACAGTAAATAACCAGCATTATTTAATATGTACACAATCAAGTCCTGTATACTTTTCCCCTGATCATTTTCAGTGGGTCATTATCTGTTTTGTTCTTAAACACAGATAAAGATTTGGAACAAATCTTGCCAAAGAAAAAATGGTGATAATAATAACTGAGAGGGAGACAGAGAGGAAGAGAGAGAGAGGGGGAGAAAGAGGTAATTTTTGGAAGAGGGAAGCATAGGGAAAGGGAAGAGCAAATCCCTGCAAAATCATGAGTGGGTACACCAAGTGTACCTTTGGAGCTTGTATAGAAATTTATAAATCAATAGCAGTCATCTTCAGAAATCAAAGTACTCATCACTAATTATCATATAATACTATTGAGGTGCTTTAGGATAGAGAAGTGTTTTGTTGTAACCAACACTCCTATAGAAAGAAAAATTTAAAAATCTTTTGAATGGAGGTTCGAAACACTTAATATGTCCAAGTTTTTAATAGCCAAAACAATTAGGTAAGGCTTGGAGGGAAAAAATGAGTATGTTCTATTTTAGCATGTAGCTGGATGATCTCTTATGGCCATTTTTCTTCTCCCATACTAAGGCATTATCTTTTTAAGAATTTTTCATATCTCTCTCTATTTTCTTGGCTCTAAACCCATTACCACCACAGCAGTTATATATGGCAGCTTGGCTCAGAGCTATGGTAAATAATGCTAACGCATAATTCATTTTCAATGAAGAGTTGTTAAAATAAGTGGAATATGCGTATGTCATCATAATGGAAATTTCTGTGTAACACATGGACTTTAAAATCTCAGCATGGCAACATTTGATAAGACATAGAGTCACTCAAAAGAGGGAAAAGACATGGAAATTTCTTTGAAAAAAGTGAGTGTTGGATGTGAACATACAAAATGTATTTTTTCAGGTATTACGTTCAGATGCTACCAAAACAACTCATTTAAAATCTCTACTGGTTAAATCAACTGCTTAACATCACTTGGAGAATGAATTCAGTATTTTATTTCCCTTTTATAACTTATAATTATTGGAACTAGTTTTCAGATATGGACAACCTTAGTCATAAGGTTACCCATAAAAAGATATGATACATGACTCTTTTTGAATTATGGTTTTCTCAGGGTATATGTCCAGTAGTCATGTACCAAAATGTTCATTGCAGATCTGTTTACAATAGCCAGGACATGGAAGCAACCTAAGTGTCCATCAACGGATGAATGGATAAAGAAGATGTGGCACATATATACAATGGAATATTACTCAGCCATAAAAAGGAATGAAACTGAGTCATTTGTAGTGAGGTGGATGGGCCTAGAGACTGTCATACAGAATGAAGTAAGTCAGAAAGAGAAAAACAAATACCGTATGCTAACACATATGTATGGAATCTAAAAAAAAAAAAATTGGTCATGAAGAACCTAGGGGCAAGATGGGAATAAAGATGCAGACCTGCTAGAGAATGGACTTGAGGACACGGGGAGGGGGAAGGGTAAGCTGGGACAAAGTGAGAGAGTGGCATGGACATATATACACTACCAAACGTAAAATAGATAGCTAGTAGGAAGCAGCCACATAGCACAGGGAGATCAGGTCTGTGCTTTGTGACCAGCTAGAGGGATGGGATAGGGAGGGTGGGAGGGAGGGAGATGCAAGAGGGAAGAGATATGGGGACATATGTATATATATAATTGATTCATTTTGTTGTAAAGCAGAAACTAACACACCATTGTAAAGCAATTATACTCCAATAAAGATGTTTAAAAAATAAATAAAAATTTTAAAAAAATAAATAAAAATATAAAGTAATAGTGTAAAAAAAAAAAAGATATAATAGAACTTGGGAAATGCCCATCATGTGTTGTTCAGTTAGTATCAAGAATCTTGAAGAGTTCCCCCATCCTCAACCCCTTAGCAGTGTTAGTAAAGAATAATGTTTTCCTGGGGACATATGTGTATGTATAACTTATTCACTTTGTTATAAAGCAGAAACTAACACACTATTGTAAATCAATTATACTCCAATAAAGATGTTTAAAAAAAAAAAAGGATATCATGGAGATAAGTAATAATAAAAAAAGAATAATGTTTTCCAGTTGGCATGTCTGCAAACTTCTGGCATTTTGCTAAGAGCAAATTACATTTTTACTATATAAAGATTTTGATGAGACAGTATAAAGTAGTTCAGGGGTGCCCAGTATAGCCTCTTAGGTTAATAATGTTAATTTTAAAGCCTTCCAAAATAATAATAGACATTTTATGCAATAGATTATGATGACTCTCATAGCCTGCCTGGTCTAGTCGTTTAATATGAAGGATATCTGCAAATTAAAAAGCAACTAGTTTTCTTTAGTAAGAATTTGTATTTAGATGATTTATATCCAATACATCCTTAATTATTAATGTAAGCCTATGATGCCAAGTTGATCAACCATTATCTCAAAACAAAGTATTAAAATAAGTCAAATAAATTTCATAAATTCAAGGTACCTTGAATTAAAATGCATGGTGGAAGTACACGGGAAGAGACACAGCTATAGCCTGTAAAACTTGATCTGCTTCAATGACAAACTCCTAAAACTAGTTTATTTCATAGGTGGCCTACTAAGTAGGTAACTAGAATTAGCAGCAGGTGTTCGATAATATAACATGAAACACAAAACTCAACCTCCAACGGCATCCTGTATTTTCTAAAGCAGTTCGTTTCACGTTTGGTTGCTCTCCAAGTTCTCTGAAGTTTACCCAGTACTTAAACATGACTTTTAACCATGACTTCCATTCCTTAATACATATTCCAAAATTTACTTTCTGCCTCTGCTCTCTCTGGTAACAACTGCTCATTTGTACTGACTCATATTCAATATTTGGTCCATGATGGCTAATATTATTTTCTTACCTACTTAAAAGAAACCCAGTTATTCATCTTATTGCATTTTCTCACTAGAGCACTTCCCTAATTTCTAAAATTTTAAGGTAATATAATATTCTAGGTCTTCATTTTTATTTCTGGTCCAATTTGCCAAGAAGGTACCATCTGCATTTTTCTCCACCACATCCCCTGGCCTCTCATCCACATTTCTTGCAAAGGTAATTGGAAATCTTTCTATTTTTGGTAAAGAGAATTACAAAAGGAAACAATGCACTTGGCTTGGAATCTGTTGCCACCAAAAGATGTATTATTTACTTCAGGTTTATGGTACTGTTAACTTTTAGCCACTCAGGCATAGCAATGAAAACCGAAGTCCACGGTACAATGTATATGCCCAACTTCATCTCCAGATGCATTTATCTAACAACTTGGACATCTCCACCTGGATGTCCCAATGGCATCTCAAACCTAACTGTCTGAAGCTGATGCCCCATCTCCTTGGCACACTTGTCCCCCTTTCTGGTTCCTGCACCTCAGTGAATGGCACCATCAGCTACCAGCTGCATTGGGTGAAAATAGAGCAGAAATGTCCATGTCGTCTGACATTCAATCAACGATGATTCCCAACTGCTTGTAACTGTATAAAATCCCTTGACTCTCTCCCTTCATCTCTATGCCTCCGCTACAGCCTCTCTGTTCAGTCCCTTCCCATCTCTGCCTCCAGATTTCCTTGACTTGAGTCTCTGCCTCCGATCTTGCTGAATTCCAGTCAATCTCTCCACAGCTGCCAGACATGGAAATCTGTGTCCATCACTTCCTCTATGGATCCTCTAGTAACTTTCCATTACCATTGTCATAAAAACCAAGCTCTTTAGCATGACACAGAAGACTAAGTATTGGTTTTACCTACCTCCCCAGTCTGATCTATCAATGGTCCCATGGCCCCATGCAACCCTTTATAGCCTGCATTCTAGCCCTACCCATTAAATTCATAGTCTAGTCTCACACCTCTTCCCTGACACATATGGTATTTTAACTTCTTTAAGTGTCCTTATGCTCCTTCACCTGATTAATTCTCTCTGCTCTTAGAAATTCATCTCAGATGTCCCTTCCTTTGAGAAACCTCCCCTGACTTGATCCCTGGGTGGAGGAGGGGTACCTCCAGAGCCCTTCCTGCTACCCTCTAGCATTTCCATTTACTCTTTGCAATTAAAACTGTATGAAATTTTTCCACTTCTTTGAATTATATCCCCACTTGCCTGTCCTCATACACCTCCACATGACTGAACTGTAAACTCTTTGAGGTCACGGAGGATGACCATTCTTTTACATGTAACCTGACACCTCGCACAGTTTCCTGCACATGGAAGTGCTCATAAATGCTTGTTCCAGGGACAAATGAAGTTAACTGATGCATTTTTGACTATGTACAAACTTCCGGGGGTTTTGTTTGTTTGTTTTTGCATCTTTTTCAACTGGGATTTTTCAAAGAAGTTTTTAATGATTGGCTACATGAGCAAAACTAATTGGGGTCACTTTGTACTTTATTTGGCCAGTTCTTCAAAAAAGCAGCCTGGAATGGAGAGAAACTAAAAGAGAGAGAAAAAGGGGAAAAGAACGCTCAGGTAAGCTACAAATTGTCTAATAGCACTTTGCGCATTAAGAATGAACACACTTTTAAAGATGGTATAAAGTTTTACAGTCATAACTTTACTTTCCATGATCTGTGACGTTGGGGTCAGCTTCCAAGATGGACAAAATAGACAGGAGCCTACACCACATCATTTGAAGGGTTCTGTCAAAATTCCTATCTGTTAGCAACTGTCTTCTGTTTGCCCCTCCAGACCCAGGTTCTGCTCTATGTATAGTCCCTCACCCACCAGTTGAGTTCACCCAATGAGGAGCCCCCAGAGGAAAAGGGGGGAAGGAGGAGGTGAGGGAGGGCTTGAGCCTCTTGGCCCCCTCTCTGCAAGGTCACCTCAGGCGGCTGTTCCTGGGCTGAAGGTCATTGCCCCCGTCAGGGCAGCCTCCTCTGTGTGGCTACTCCTCGTGGCTCTAATTTTTTTTTCTTTTTATTGGGGAATGGTTGTTTTACAGTGTTGTGTTAGTCTCTACTATTCAGCGAAGTGGCGTTCCCTGTGCTATACAGCAGGTTCTCATTAGTTATCTATTTTATACATATTAGTGTATATCTGTCAATCCCAATCTCCCGATTCATCCCACCCTCCCCCCTTTTCCCCCCCTTGGTGTCCATACGTTTGTTCTCTACATCTGTATCTCTATTTCTGCCTTGCAAACCGGTTCATCTGTACCATTTTTCTAGATTCCACATATACGCGTTAACATGCGATATTTATTTTTCTCTTTCTGACTTAACTTCACTCCTAGAGACTGTCATACCGAGTGAAGTAAGTCCTATTGGGCTCTTGTAGCTGTTCTCTGTCCTCATCCCTTCAAGACTAAGGGCAGTTGTGATGCAGTAACAGATTACTAACCACAGGCGATTCCACTCTACCCTGTGTACCTCTACCTTTGTAAGAGAGTAAGTACATGCGACTCTACCTTTGTAAAGAAACCTTCCTCAGAGGATAGATAATTCACATAGGCCTCCTCTTTCCCATCAGGATACAGACTGACATACACCCTCCTCATTTTGTTAATGTCATCATTTGCGTCCTACCTCTGTATTAAGGCAGTTATCCAGGGGGGAGAAGAAAAACTGTGAAAGAGGTGCAGTTTCATCCCATAGGAGCCATTAATTATATGAATAGATGTGTTACATTTCCTGGAGACAATGGGATTCTTTACAGCAAAGAAGGCAGGACACAGATTGCTCTTGTCTTAGGTATAAGGTATGAAGGAGTTAAGTGGCTGCAGAGAGATGCTAGAATGGAAGGGGGATGAGGTAACAGGCAAACAAAAGTAGTTACCCTGTGTGTGTGTGTGTGTGTGTGTGTGTATGTGTGTGTGTGTGTGTGTGTGTGTGTGTGAGAGAGAGAGAGAGAGAGAGAGAGAGAGAGATGCTCTTAATTGAGAGAAAGAAAAGGTTTTTTTTTTTTTTAAGATGTAAAGGCATTAGGGGGAGCAGTTACCACTCTGTGCCCCAGTCAGCACCACTGTGTCTACTGTGTGCAAGTCAACCCCATCCCTGCTCCCAGTAGGCACTGCCACCTCTGTCCCTGGTGTCCTGCACACACACCTCAGGTGGTTCATCTACCTCCCAAGGGACAGGCCCTGCGGGGAAAGACAGGGTTTTTCAGATTGTAGAACCTCAGTTGGCTTTGGCCTGAAACAGCAATTTAAGTGTAAACTTCTTCCTCAATCCGTCTTCCAGGCATCAGAGGTGGTCTGATCTCAGGACCTGACTGGAAGCTCCTGGTGGCAAGTGTCAGGCCAGGTACAGGCTCGCGTTTCTGGAAGAAAACATTCGGGTCGATGCTCTAGAGATGTTGGCCAGATAAATTATTACCTAAATGGTTTCATTGTTTAAAGTTTGGGGGTTGTTTTTTTTTTTTTTTTTTTTTGCTGTTGTTGTTTTAGCCTGTGAAAATTGTCTTAATATTTGAACGGGGAAGGTAGGAAAGAAGGGGACAAAAGTAGTTGTGAGGAGGAAGCACATTTTTAGTAACTGAATTCTAGACGTGGTTCTGTTTCTTATGTGATGGTAGTCACATGTACTTACACTCTTCCTCTGTAAAATAAAATAATAACTCCCTTATAGGTTCATTGTATTAACTATTGATTTCTTCCTTTTCATTTCAAGCAGCCATCCAATTCTAAAATTCATAATGATCTTTTAAAAGACAGATTAATTCTTTCTTATTGTTGCATCAACACTAGATTTCTACTGATCTAGAAACCTGTAGTTTTATTTGCTCCACTCCCACCCCCAATAACTGATCACCTGTCAAAACCGTAGAATTATGTAACTGTATAAATCTGGGCTCTGTTTAAAGTCTGCTGGCACAAGTCTCTATAGGCCAAGGAGTTGCTTTATAAAAAGCACCTTCGGTTTAATTAAACTCTTCTGACAATCGACTTTGTGGAAGTGAACATTTTCATTTCTTCTGAAGCAGGAACCTCAGAATCAGCCAAAAAGCAAATTTTCTTGTGTTAGCCCCACAGGCAACATCAGAGGAGAAGTTGACCACTCAGTCGCTTGGCATTCATTCACTCTCTTGAATATACTGCCAACAAGGGTATACATTCTATTGGTGGTTTTTGTGAATTGGACTCTGGTCAACTGAGGTCTTGACTCAAACCACCAACTCATTTCACATAATTGACCGCTCAGCCCTCAATCTGCAATAACATTTTTCTGGGACTTACCTCGTTGGTATAGGCAAGATTTGAATCAGTGCCCTCAGGGCAAGAGGCTTCATAGTACATCATTAATCATCTCTGCATTCCATTCACTCAGATAAGGCCTTGTGGGCTGGGGAAATATTCACAGGTTTTATCTGTTTGGGTTGGCACCACTGTGCAGTCAAGCTTAGCCCAGCCAGTTCAGTTCACCCCAAGCCACGAGTCTACCTTTGGGTAAAAGAAACTGTGGGGAAGTAAACATAAAGGGAGATGTCACATATGAGGAAGCCACAAGTATCCCTGAAAAGGTGAAAGTCAGTGCTGTATAGCAAGAACTTGTCATTAAAAAGCCTGTCCTTGTTTTCATATTTGGGGCGTATTTGCTCTGTGGAACCGTCTCTAAAATGAATATATTAGAATATCACTACTCAAAAGTGGTGCAAGAATTGATCAAACATTTTTTTTTTTCTTCTAATGTCTGGAAGTTATTAGGGGAACAAAATCCCTGTGCACATGTGAGTGGCTTAAATGCTTTTTATTTATATTATATAAGAATCAGGCAAAAATTATAAAAAGAAAGTATAATTGTTAAAAGGAAGGGTCTTAATCATTTCTGACAGCATCAAGCCCTTGAGTAATCTACCGATGTTAAGAAACACAGCATAGCAATCTTAATGATAGGATCTGTCTTTTATTTATATGATTTTCTTATGTGCATGTGATTTAAATGAATGAAGCACTTAAACTTTTCCAATCTTGAGTACATCTGACTGTAGTCAACACCTAAGAACATTTTGTCAGCAGTGATTCAGGTGTTTTCTTGATGAATCTTTGGATTGTCCCCAACTCAGGTTTAATTTCACATTCAGCTCTACTGTAAACAACCATAGATATGCCAAAGGGCTTTTATAGGTCTTTAAAAAAAATTTTTCATTAACAATTTATAAAACTATAACTGAAATAGGTCTTGATCTTTTTTGATGATTGAGGTGTCTTCTTGGCAGCTGTATATGTATTAAGGTAAAACATGACTCATAATTTCTTAGTCACCCAGAATTGTCTGGAAAAATCATGTAAGGAGAAAAAAATAAAACTTTTAAAGTAAAACTTACTCCCATATTAACTAAAAATAAGAATATAAAAAAATTTTTTTTAAGTTAAAACTTATTTTCAGAATATTTTCTAACAATCAATTCTGTTAACCCCATTTTCTCTTTGGCTTTGGGGGCTTTATCCATTTTCTATTGTCCACAGCCCTTCTGATTTGCAATCTGGTATGTTGCCTTGTAAATTTAAAGCATACATAAACTGGCCATGTTTTCTATACCTGGAATACTCAATTGGCAATATTCCTACAAAATGTCCCATTGCTAAGAGAAAAAACAACAAAAAAAGAGATTTGATTCAATCCTCTTGCCTACTATGTGCATTTCAACCAATCTTTTAATGGATTTGAATCATTAACTGAATCTATGATCTTAGACTATAGTGTTATTAGTTACACAATGCAGTGCTCAATTTGGGACTCCTCATTAGATTAATCTAACTGGGATGCCTAAAGTTTAGGTTAGGGAAACGTCAGCACATATTAATTTATTTAATTTTAGAAGTACGTATCAGAGAACAAAGCAATTTGCGAAGTTAAATTGTCTTTCCACATATCAGATTCATGATCTTCTGGGTTCACAGATCAAGTCCCCTTCTTCCCATGCACCATGTGAAAACCACAAAACACTGTTTAGCTTACACAATGTGTTATACACAGCAAGGCTCGCTCCTTCAGTGGGCACAAAGAAGGTAATTCAATCTTAAAGTTCTACTGCTGTCATAAGTGTTTATGACATCACCAAGACCTAGCAGCTGAATCGTAGCTTTGTCTTCTCTCTGCCAACATGCATTATTAGAGATGGACCCTCAAAGTCTAAGAAGTCATTTTAACCCCTCCTATACAAAAATTGCTGCTTATGAAAATTCCCTGAATTGTCGGGATAGTAGAACAAATGACTGCTAGTCTTTCTAATAACCCTACCAATGGAGAGAGGCACAGCCCTTGCTGTTAATTCTGAGTTCACACACAATCGTGCTTTTCATTCCCAGACCTCCAAAGCTCTTACAAGTTAGTGAACATTTTAAGATCACCTCCCTAGGTCCAACCCTGAAGGCCCAGCTATTTCAAGTCTTACTTCCTGGATAAAGACAGGGTAGGCATTCGGGAAAGAACATGGGGTTGGACTTGGAGAAAAAATGGTTCAAATGCATTCTCTACCACTTACTAGTCAAGGTGGATAATGCCAGTCTCTGTTCCTTCTGCCATTTGTGTGGGAGCTAAGGGCTTTGGAGGTGAATGGCCCTGACCATGGTTCAAGGGATGACTCATGATCACTTAAACCAGACAATATAAGCCTGTTGTCATCATATCTTTTAGGGGTGGAGATAACCCAGCCTAAGCTAATTAGCATATGGCTTTCTCATAGCCATGATGATTGATCACCTTGTGATCATTGATCACCACAATATGTGGCCATGTGACCTAAGTTTGTTCTAGCCTAGTAGAGCTTAAACCTTTCATACATTGATTGTTTCCTTTTCTTAAGGGTGGTGTGGTATGCAGTTCAGAGGCTTGAAGCTCCTGCAACTACCATAAGATGAGACACCTGAAAGACAAAGCCAACACAAGAAGAAAGGCTGAACTAAAGAATCTCAAAGTGAAGGAGCCAAAGACCTGATCAAACCATACCTGAAGCTTACATTACCTCACCACTTTTCAATTACATGAGCTAATTATTTATATTGTTTAAGACGTTGGAATTGGGCTTTGTTTCTTGAAATCAAAGTACCTTGACTGGTTCACTGGCTTCCTAATCTTCAGCTTTGGTGTCCTCATCTAGAAAATGAAGATACCAGCAACTACCTTCTAGGGCATTTTTTGAGAAATAAATAAAGTGACATACGTAAAATATTTGGCACTTAGTAGCCCTTTTCTATCAGTGGCCCAAGTCAGTTTTCTAAATTCTTAAAGGACTTGCCTGCACTATGCATATGTATCATTCTGCATAGGCACTTTAAATTGTGTTGTTAATTTTAGGATTATGGATTTTTAAATTGGGGTGGGGATTGGCCATCAATAATCCCTTTGAGAACCAAAAGAGAGCCACAGATTCTATCAGAAAAATCAATCAATCAATCACTATGCATTGATGAAGAAAACAATTGCTGTAATACACAAGGAGGGATATCCTATAGTTAAAGAGAAGATTAACAGACTAGACAGACTGATGGAACTCTTCCATTTAATATCCATCCCCAACAAATATCATGACCTCTTTGAATAAGTTTATAAGCCCACTTTACATAACTCTGAAGTTTGTTAACCTAATGCTATAGTTCACCTCTCCTACTCAGTGTTGCAAGTTTTCTGCTACCTAAGTGACCCTGGTCCCCCATTTCCTCTGAATCACAAAACTTCCCCTCCGTTGCTGAAAAAAGTAATTTTTATGAATAATCTTAGTTGAATATGTGTTTTGTTTTGTTTTTTATAAATTTATTTATTTTTGGCTCTGTTGGGTCTTTGTTGCTGCACGCGGGCTTTCCCCAGTTGCGGCAAGTGGGGGCTACTCTTTGTTGCTGTGTGCAGGCTTCTCATTGCAGTGGCTTCTCTTGTTGCAGAGCATAGGCTCTAGGCGCTTGGGCTTCAGTAGTTGAAGCACGTGGGCTCAGTAGTTGTGGCTCACGGGCTTAGTTGCTCCACGGCATGTGGGATCTTCCAAGACCAGGGCTGGAACTCAGGTCCCCTGCATTGGCAGGTGGATTCTCAACCACTGCACCACCAGGGAAGCCCTATGTGTGTGTGTGTGTGTGTGTGTGTGTGTTTAAAGTCATTGATTTTGATATGCTAAGCTGTCAAAGGAGTTAATGCTGTCTAATTCCAGACACTGTACACTCTCTTCCTCCTAGAGTCAGTTGTTAGTAAACCACTAAGCCTTATGTTAAAGCTCATAGGTTCAGGTTAAGAACATTTCGATTAATTTTATACTATCTGTATCATTTAGGCTTTGCTGCTTCACAACCTACCCCAAATTTAATGACTTGAAACAATACTCATTATTTAGCTCATGGTTCTGCTGGTCAGCAATCTGGGCAAAGTTCAGCTGGTTGGTTCTCTTGTTTTCACTTGGCTCTCTCGTGTACCCACATCAGCTGTTGGAGTGATGAAGGGTTGCTGATCTAGGATGGCCTCAGCTGGGATCAGCTCTATCCCCTGTGGTCTTTCATTGTCCAGTAGCCTATGTTGAGCTTGTTCTCATAATGGCAATGGGGTCTGTTGGGCTGTACTCCACAGGCCTGCAAGCCTTGTAGTTGCCAGCCTCAAGACCAAAGAAAGAGCCCAGAGACAGTGACAGAGACATCAATGGTTTATTGGACAGGGGATCTTCCACAAAGTGTCCTGGAGCGATCCCCACTGTGTGTGGCGGACAATGGGCAGGAAGTGGCAGCAGTCTTTGCTACTTGGGGCAGGGGGCTACCATTTATAGGGGAACTGACATCAGGTGGGCTCATCAGTTATCAGGGACTAATTTAACCCTATAATTAAGAGGATTGGATAGTCATGTGAGTGAAGCAAGGACTGGCTGAGAAGGGGATGTACAGAGAGAAAGAGAACAGCCACCTTGAATAGCCTGACCATACAGGGTCCAAGAGAGAACATAGATGCACACAAGGCTTCTGGAGGCCTGGTTAGAGGATGGGCACCATGTCACTTCTGCCACATTCTGTTGATCCATTCAAGGCACATGCTAGTCCAGGTTCAAGGATCAGGAAATAACCCAACCTCTTGGTGTACAGAGCAGCAGAGACACATTGCAAAGGTGTATAACCATTTTTGCAATTAACCTGCCATACTCCCTTTCCCTTTCTACACCATAATTCCTCAAAAATTCTGTCATATTACTTGTACCCTCAGTGTTTATCAGTGCACTTCCCACCCAGGGTACTTCTCATATAAGTTCAATGCAAGTTCCCCACAGGACATGGTGATGGTGACTGTCTTAGACCATTCAGGCTGCTATAACAGAACACCATAGACTGGGTGTCTAACAAGCAACCTAAATTTATTTCTCACAGTTTTGGGGGCTGGAAAGTCCAAGATCAAGTTGGGGGCAGATTCCGTGTCTGGTGAGAGTCTGGTTCATAGAGGCCATAATCTCTCTCTGATTTCACATGGTAGAAGGAGCCAATGAACTCTCCAGGACCTCTTTCATAAGGGCACTAACTCCATTCACGTGGGTTCTGCCCTCCTGACTTAATCAACTACCAAAGGCCCTGCTTCCTAATACCATCATGTTAGGGACTGGGATTTCAATTTTAATTTTGAGGGGACACAAACATTCAGTCTATAATAGTAACTTCTTTGACCATTGTATCCATTTATGACAAAACTGGTCAGCCAAAAGATTTGTTCGTGTGGGAATAGAGCCACAGCCACTGCAAACAGTTAGGTTAATTGGTTACAAAGCAATATTTATCTCAGTCATTGCACAACCCTGGCTGCACAACAGAATCAATTGTGGTGTTTTGAAACTTATGGATGCCCACCAGGGACAATTCAATCAGAATATCTGAGGCTGGGGCCTGTACATATGTAAGAGCTCCACAGGTGATTCTACTGCACAGCTATGGTTGAGAATGATTGATTGAACTATCCAATCACCTACCCATCTATTAGAGCCATGGTTCTCAAAATCACCTAGAGATCCTGTTAAATACAGACTGCTGGGCTCCACAACCCAAGTTTCTGACTTAGCAGATAGATCTGTCTGACATGGGGCCTAGGTGATGCCAAAGAAGCCAGTCCAGGGACCACACTTTGAGAACCACTGTTGTAAAGGAATATGGCCCATTGGCATTTTAAAAGTACATCATCTCAGAGATGTATTTGTCCCCAGTACTGCCAAGAAGGTAGAAGTTTCTGTCTTATAGACCTGTAGTAATTCCAGGAGAGGAAAGGATGGTTTCTCCTACACCTATCAATGTGTGGGTCCCACATCCAGTGATTCTGATTAAATGGGGACCTAAGCATTGTAGATTAGAATTTGCCCCAGGTGATTCCAATGTGCTGCCAGGATTAAGAGCTACCAGCCTCCTCATTTTCTATATCTTGTCCCAAAATCAGCATCATCAACATCACCTGAGAACTTGTTCAAAATGCAAATTTCAGACTCCACCCCAGATCTATTGAATCAGAAATTTTGGGGGTGGGGCCCAGCGATCTGTTTTAACAAGCCCTTCAGGTGATTCTGGTAAATGCTAAGCTTTGAGAGCCTCTGTATTAGTGTATAGTAACAATGCAAGGAAGCAATTACTGCCAAGCGAGTGACAACGATTCCAAGCCCCATCCGACTTCCGAGAAAGTCATGCTAGGGAGTTCACCGGAGTTGGGCCACAGAGGAGAGGTAAAATCTGAGTGAGCAGAGAGAAGATGGACCTGTAATTCTCCTAGCCAAAAGAAGTATGTAATCACGTGGGCATGAGGGGGGTGGGGGGGGGTCAGAATCCACAGGTGGTCCCGGGGTAATTAGCTGACCACACTGGAGGTGCAGGTTGTTTATACAGTGAAGTAGAGGGACATAATTCCACGCTGGATCACAGCCTGTTCCAGAATTTCAAGAAGAGACGGAAAGCTGCATGATGTGGCTGTTCCAACACCCAAACCAAAGCAACAAATGACCTTCAGAACCCCAGGTACCTTCAGAGAGTTGGAAAGAAAATCAGTGGCAGAGAGGTGAATTCTCGTGCTATGGGAAAGAGGGGGAAGGAATGGCTCATTGTGAGAACATGATATGCCCCCTTTCAGAGAATAGATAATGCCAGGGGCACTGTTTCCTTTCCTCATTCAACAAGCCTTAGGGAGTGCTTCCCATATGCCAGGGATCATGTTAGTCACTGGGAATATATTTGGGAACAAAACACAATCCCTGCCCAGTCAGAGAGGACGAGTCAAAGGCACCCACAAAATGCACATTACTTCAAGGTGTTTCATCATATCCAAGAAACCACACTTTGCTAGCAGTGTCTTTAAAAAAGCACTTGTTCAGATTTAGATACCTAAATGCTATCCCTCATCCGTCTTCCCCTCTGAGGTTCCCCCAGGGAGAAACACACAATGAACAATTGCTAAAACGGGAAAAAAGTATGAGCATGCAGCCAAGCCTGCCCAACACAGGGTTTTCTGGGGAAAATGTAATCAAGGACCTAGATTCTTGGCCTAGATGAGTGTTTCTATTCTATTTCCTTAAATCCAGAAATACATATTTTGCAAAGGAAGCAGCAAAGGAAGCCCTATGCCAGTTAGCCAATCAAGTGTGGGAATGCCTCCACTACCCAGGATGGAACACAAGAAAAGAAAACATCACTAGACTGACCTAGACCACCCTGCCGAAGGTTAAGTCAATCCCTGTACAAAGGCCAGGCTGCCACATGGGAGAACATACAGGAAGTGGAAATATGGTTAGTTGGCCTCAAGGAGTAAGACCATCTTTCAAAATCAACCATTTGTGAAAGAGCAGTGAAAGAGAAGATTGAATTATGGGCACATGCCTTACAAAGCACAGTAACCCTGCCCCACAGTAAAAAGCATCCTGATCAATATCTGGGGGTACGAGCATCACCTTTTCTATTCTTTCTTCCTTAGAAAGGATGTAGTAAAGGGACAAGGGGAGCTGGATCTTACACAAGGAATTAGGGTGGTGATCCTCCTGACATCTAAACTATTTAGCTCATGATATAAATCTGTATCAATCCATACAGAGGTTCTTAACCGGGGCTCTTATCAAGAACTGGCAAATGTTTGTCTCCTTTATTTATTTATTTGATTGCATCCAATCTCTTGGTTTTAGTTGCCATTTTCATGTTAGTGACTCACAAGCATCCATTTCCAGCTCATACTTCTTCTCTGAACTCCAAACGTACATAATACGTAGCCTCTTCAATACCGCAGTTGGAAGGGTAGCGGGCACTGCAAGCTTACCTAGCCTAGAGCTTGGGATCCCTCCCCCCTGGAGCCTGCTTCTTGGAATGGCAGCTCTAATCATCCATTTATTCCCATGGCTTCCCAGGACACTTACCATAGAATCCTACAAGGCCCTACATGCGCTTGACCCCACAGCCTCACTGATCTTAACCTCTACCCGTCTTCTCCTTGCTTAGTCCAGCCCAGTGTCTTTGCTGTTCCTGGGCTATGTCAACATTCCCACCTTATATGTTTGGTTCTTCTCTTTCCTTCTTCTCTCATAGACCCATGTGGATTCCTCCTTCACTACATTAGGTCTCAGCTCAAATGTCACCTCAGTAGAAAAAGCCTTTCCTAACCATGCTGTCTAAAAGAGCTCTTCGCTTAATCTCAGTCCTTTATGCTGACTGAGCTTTTATCTTTTTTTTTTTTTTTTTTTTTTTTTGCGGTACGTGGGCCTCTCACTGTTGTGGCCTCTCCAATTGCGGAGCACAGGCTCCGGATGCACAGGCTCAGCGGCCATGGCTCACGGGCCCAGCTGCTCCATGGCATGTGGGATCTTCCCAGACCAGGGCACGAACCCGTGTCCCCTGCATCGGCAGGCAGACTCTCAACCACTGCGCCACCAGGGAAGCCCTTTGACTGAGCTTTTTTTTTTTTAAATTATACTCATCACCATAGGATATATTACATTAATTTGTTTATTGACTTAATGGAGTGTTTCACCCAACCCAAATATAGACGCCACAACAAGGAGGGCTTTGTTCTTATATCTCCACATAACTTGCACAGTGGCTGGCATATAGTAGATGCTCAGTAAATACTTGCCAAATTATCTTTACAAATCAGATCTGGGACATCTGAGAATGAGCCTTGGAGGAGTTCTGCTGTGTATACATAACATCCAGCTTTATGCAGTAAGGAACATATGACAACTGAAGAGCCCTTCAGCTCCATGGCTCTTAGAAATTTCTAGCTCAGCTCACCCTTTGCTTGATTCATCACTACACACTCACGTCCTCCTTATCTCCCCAGTCAAATGGTCTAAGAATGGTACCCATATCTTTGAACACCCCCCCATCCCAATGAGATGTGTGGTCTGGGAAATGACTGCCCTGCTGCTTCCAGATGTGGGATTCAGACTCTTCCACATGTGTGAGACTGCGTGAGTGAAAAAATATTAGACTATCTGGGACATTTTTATGGTCCCTGGGAAAACCATAACACAATAGTTAAATTGGCTACTGCCAAGGGAATACAGGTTGAATAATCATCATAATTCTAATGCTTAGATCTACTTAAAGCAAATTGAATAAACTATTTGAAAATAACACTGCTAAAGACAGCTAATAAAACTTGAGAGATCATGGATTTAATGAAAATTTGTTAACAATGGGTTTGCTGAAGGACAACATTTTGGTCCTTACATTTGGGAGCTCATTTTAGCTTCTTGTTGGAATAGTTGGCAGTACTGATGATTAGCCTACCCAAAATTCTTTTTCAGAATTTCAGAGGATCTAGAATGTGTTCAACTCTAATTTGACAATCCAATTTTCTATTTAAACTGGAAAATTATTTGCAAATCACTGGAAATAAGTATCTCAATTCATGGGTGATTCATCCGAATGAACCTCTCCGGTAATAAATAAGAAAAAGTAAACTCAAAAGTACTTTCTTTTTGCCAAACCCTCTCCATATGTATCTCGTCAGCCTCCAAGGGGTGACTCCAATCTCACTTTTAAGACTGTAGCCTCCATGCACTTCTGTCATTTGCTCAGTCTCCCATGCATAAAGAATAAGTACCAGTGACACTAATCTCTGGAGGGAAGGAAAAAATAATCCTAAAGGCCTTCATTAGGTTCCCTTTCCCTTTCAACCATCAAATCTAATCACCTCCCCCCTTCATTACTCCCTGTCAGAACCGTGAGTGATAACAAGTTTGATTTTCACCAAATATATTTCAATTTCACTCTCTGACATTGTAGTAGCAAGGGTCTTGGCAGAGGCCACAGTTTTATCTACTAACACTTACAATCAAAATATGAAGTCTCACCCACAGTAAGAATTGAAGACATACATGCTCTGATGCTTTTTTCCCTAATTATAGAGACACTCCATTTTCTCACCTGAATTTTTTTTAGCAAGGTCACATACACAGGAAATTCAGATTTTACTTGAGTCCTACATCTAAGTTTCATAAAGCCTTTTACCCATTGTTCTCTTCTTCCAACTCCAAAAGCTAAAAAGAACTTTTTCAAGGATATTTCTTTCTCTACAGTAATCTGTACTTTTCCAGTGCATTATCTCACAATCCACTGGACCTTTTGAATTTATAGGAGGCAAGAACATCACAAAACTTCCCAAAAGTATGACCAGAAATCTATGAGACCAAGAATCATGTGTCATCTAATTCACATCAAACCAAGCAATATCTGCTGATCACATACAATGGGCAATGTCCTGGGAAAGGCAGTGGTGAATATTAGACACCACAGAGACTCATAAAGCAGAAAGCTAGTGTTTTCTTATTTTCTTATAGCATCGGCCTCAGGCTGGTAGTAAGCAAAGGTGTCATTTAAGAGGTGTGATTGGAGCTTAGGGAAAAAAACACTTCATGCAAAATTGCCTTCCTTACCCAGGTGGCACAGATTTGGGAATGCCAGGAGATTAGGCCTTCAACTTGAATTCTTCTATAATTCTCATTCAAAGCACCAGTGTCCCTGTTCAGTGGAGAAGATGGAGCTAAACCACTCTGATGTCCTTGTCAATCAGAGAAATACATTTCCTTAATGAGAGAGCTAACCAGGAAAGTCCTAAGACCTTGGAACAGCATGGGGTCCACCCCCTTCCTCTCCTTGGCTCTCAAGGGGGAGAAAGTAAAGACAGCCAGCATTCTGAGGATTGAAGCTTTGGAAAGACAACCACATTTCTATCAAATTATTACCTCCCCATGATGGCTTCCTGCCAGAGCCAACTCCCACAAACGTACATCTGTTTCAGGTGGCCCCAAGTCTGCTACTGTGTGAGATTTCTTCCTTCTTTTTTTCTTTTCTTTCTTTCTTCCTTTTTCTTTTTAAACCTCTTTTTTTTTTTTTTTAACCTGTTTTGGAAAAACACAGCATAGAGACTGTTTCAAACCACACACTCTCTAGCTACCATGTGGAGAGACACACACTATATTTTTCGAAGATTATAAAACCTCGTTCTCAGTTGGCTTCTTTGTGTCTTAGTTTTTCGCAAACTTTTGATATTTTGTCTTATCTTGAGACTAGCTCCACCTTTTCCTGGTTCATGCAAGATTATTGAGGTCACCCAACTTCAAAGTCCCACTCTGTGACTCAAATGGTGAAGTTCTCCTGTGTGTGAGTGTCTAGGGGATGCCTAGGACGAAGGAATAATACCCTTCTGTAAGGTGATCTGGGCTAATGACAATGCCTCACTCTTTTTGCTGTGAATACCAATGGTGATTCAGCATCACAGGCAGCCCGATAATGTCTCTAAAAGGCATCAGTGTTCTCTGAGATGCTTCCCAGGTATCCTGTTGCAAGATCTAAAATGTCTCCGAACTGAATACAGTTGCCCAGTTTGTCCTTGGTGGTGCCAGAAATGCTAATCGATTTCACATACATTCCCTGGATAGCAGTGGAAATTTTCTGTTTCAAATCCATCCAACAAGAATTTAGTTGCGGGAAAGCCTGTCTGTTGCACACCAACTCTCCCTTCCCTTCCCTTCACCTGGTTGAAACCACAAGAGGCAACTTCCTGTCCTTGACCACCTAATGTAAAGACACCTGTTTGGGCTTGCGAATAAATCAATTCACTTGCAGCTGCCCCAACCTAAGGATTTTAGAAATAATCTCTTTTTCCTTGGAACTCACCAAGAAGCACCTTTAAGGTGATTCAAGGAGTGGATTTCTCTGATGCTCACCCCCTGCCCCAAACTGGACAAGTCCAAACATACAAGGCATGAAAGGGAGAAAGGAGGAAAGCCTCATGGAAACAGACTGTAAATCTTTCAGGGGAGAGCAAACAGAAGAATCAGGCAACCAAAGAGGCATTGCCTCCAGACAGAAAGAGGGTCATCTGGGCTGCCTGCAGGCCTGGAGTTGTGGCCACAGCAGGCATTGTGGCCAAAAGGGGGGCTTTCGCAGGTCTTCTTAAGGTTGGGAGCAGAGAGAATCTCCCTTTTCATTTCCCAAAAAATATATTTGCTTGGTTGAAAGGCCAAGAGATATCCTTCCATTCATTAACCAAATCTTCACTTCTAGTTAACTAGGTTCCTCATCTATAAAAGAAGAATGATAAGACCAGTACCTGCCTCCTGCCATAGCTGGAAGGCTAAATGTGATAACCTGCATAAAGCATTCAGCCCAGTGCCTGGCACATGGTAAATGCGCAATAAACATTAGCTGCTATGATTAGTCCCTTGCTATGATCTTGCAAGGGAAGGACAGAAGTAGTCAAAGCATGGACCAGACAAATCATCTTCGACAGTATTACTCTACAGAACTGCTCGTCTTGGTTCAAAGCATTTCTGTCTGTCTCCTCTGGAGGCCAAACATGATAATGGAGGAGGTTCCGTCCGAGGTGAAGGACACCCACCGAAGGGCTGGAGGACAGCATGTGTTTTCACTGGCAGGCTGCTCACTAGCCAAACCTCTGGAAAGTCGCAACACCCACTTGGCAAAGTAGACGCTGTCTGTCTTATTGAAAACATCTTAAGAGTATAATAAATAAAAAGCATTTTGTTTCCATAGTTTGAACTTGTAATTCTGTTGGCCAGGAGCTGTCAAGGAGAGAAGATTAGTGAGTGCAATAACGCTTAACAAAGTGGGGCTGATGAAAGAAGAGCTTCAGCCAGTAGCCCAGCTCTGAACAATAAAACACTTTTAATTGGCACAAAGCAGGCACTTCCCAAAAGGTCCTGGGTCCTGGCAGGGCACACGTCCCACAGTTTGGGACCAGAAATGTTTTCCAGAGACATCCCCACCCTGAGGAGACACACAGGTCCCAGTGTGTTTCGAGACTGTGTGAGGTGGATCAACAGCGGTGGAAATTCTCAGACCTGCCAACATGAAAGGCAAGCACAAACACTGCCCGTGTGAGACTCTGGGAAGCCTGGCAGGTCCCCAGTGTTCATGCAAGATCATGGTGCTGGGGCCATGCGGCCGTGGCCTTCTGAACTGGCAAAGGAAGTAGGCTGCCAGAAAGGAGTGGGCTCTGCTGATGCCGGCCACAGAGCCCACGGCTGGCTGGCGCAGTCCAAGAAATGCTGTTTGGAAAGTGGTGGAGGAAATGATATATGTGGCTTAACTGGGTGGAATTTTATCACTGACCTAGAAATCAGTGCCTCGGGCAGCTCAAGAAACAACAGTTTTAAGAGCAAAAGAGAACATAAGGACCGAGGAGCCATGACTCAGAGCTGCAAGGCTGGGTTTTCTGTGGGTTCATATACAGGGAGGACAATGACCAGACACATTACATGGTTCACATCCACACAGGGTCAAGCTGGCACACCTTAGCGATGGCGGAAGGTCCAAAGAAGGACCACATGAGCTCAGGTAATCAATCATCTTACCACAGGGATTCATGCGTTAAGAGCCAGGTAAGCCGACAAGTGGCTACAAGAGGGATTTGAGTTTACTGTGACCTATACACATGAGTTCACTATCCAACCAACAGTGGATTTAAAGGATGGGAAATTAAATGCAGAGGGTGGCAGCAGGTCATGAAAGTAAAAGGAATTTAGTCTTGAATCTCAGATGATACCAGTTTGCAAGATTAACTGGGAAGAGGTACCATTTGTTCACCCAGTGTCAACTGAATCTCTCCTGGTTAAAGCAAAGCTGTCCTGAGGATAGACAGTCTCCATCCTTCATTCTCAGTTTCTTAGGATAGAAGATTAGCCACGTGTTCCAGTTACCCTGCTCCTTGTAGATATCACCATGCTGCTTTGTCACCTCTGCCTTCTCTATCCCACCAATACCTCCTCCAGGACCACCTGCGTGATCACTGTCATCTCTCTCCCACTGTCACTTCCACTTCCGCCACCACCTCCATCTTCCCTGTCATCACCTCCACCTCCAACTTCATTTCTACCTCTACTATTATCATCAGCAGCTCCAACAGCCCCTCTACTACTACCACCCCCATTTCCATTTCCACCATCACCTCCACCACTATTATCACCACCTCCACCATCACCAGTTCCATCACCACCCTACCACCACCACCATCACCATTGTCTCCATCACCACCTCCCCTCCATCTTCACGAATACCCCTTATCACCACCACCACCACCACCACTACTATCACTTCTACTAGCTCAAACACATTCCACTACCACCACCTCCTCTCACCTCCACCATTAATGTTTCCCTCCACTTTCACCACTACCACCTCTGCTTCCACGAACTCCAATATTGTCACCTCCTCCACCTACATCATTTTCTCCCAAACCACCTCTACTTCCTCTACCAGCACCATCTCTATCCCTGCCTCCACCACCACCATTACCACCCCCATTATCTCCATTATAACCTCCACCAACTCCAGCAACACCTCCACTTCCACTACCAATACTACTACCTCCACCATGACTTCCTCCATCAGCTTCTCCATCACCACCTCTACCTACACTTCCATGGCCACCTCCACCACTGTCACCACTTTTGTCATCATCACTACCCCCACTAACTCTACCACCCACCAGCATCCCAAGCCATCACCTCCACCACCGTTGTCACCACCTCTACAATCACCACCTCCATCATGTCATCACCTTTGTTACCACACTAGTGTATCTGTAAGCCAGGAGCTAAGGGAAGTATTTTATAACCATTACCTTTATTTAATTCCCACAGAAACTCTATGAGGGGGAGGTGAGTATTCCTCTTCCCATTTTACAGATGAAAGTCAGAGAAGTTATGTCACTTGCTCCAAATCACACAGATACAAAAAAGTAAATGCAAATTTCTGTTCCAAGTGTGTCTAAGGCCACGTTCTTTTGTTCTATTGAATCATGACCATTCTCTAAGAAAAAGAGGAAAGTAACTATAAGCAGAGTAAGAATACTTTCTCCGCATATCTGTAAGGGCACAACAGAATGAGGTAAGTATTAAGGGCAGAGACATAAGGATGTGGCTCATGGGTGGCCATCCCCATCCAGTGCCCAGTACAGACTCAGCCTGTGCCTAAGACAGGCTTCTCATTATGAGTTTCCCTTGGAGAAGAGTCCAATGTGTCACCCAGAGAGTCAAAACTATCAAAAATCCCTGCTTTTTTGTTTTGTTTTGTTTTGTTTTGTTTTTTGTGGTACGCGGGCCTCTCACTGTTGTGGCCTCTCCCATTGCAGAGCACAGTCTCCGGATGCGCAGGCTCAGCGGCCATGGCTCACGGGCCCAGCTGCTCCGCGGCATGTGGGATCTTCCCGGACTGGGACATGAACCCGTGTCCCCTGCATCAGCAGGCGGACTCTCAACCACTGTGCCACCAGGGAAACCCCCTGGTTTTATAATAATGTAATTCACCTCATTTCTTTAAACCAAGATTTGTTTATTTCAATGAAATTAATGGACATTTTGAAATGGAAAACATTTCAGAAATAAAATAACATAAAAATACATATGGTGGCCATTAAGATATATCTACAAGCCCATACACTGTATAGTGAGAATAAATGGCTCATTTCCTTAATATGTGTGATCTTAGTAATTACCACTTTAGAATATCTATATAAACTGGAAGAAAGAGAAATATCATTATTGTTTGCTTATCCCATAATATTTAACTGACTTTAGGGATTTAAAAACAAAGGACATCATTATCTTTGCCTATAGTCTCAAGTTATCTTTCAAATGATAAACCATTCCTATATTCTATCAATCCTAAAACCCAGACAGAGTCATTGCATGAAGTAGTGGAAAGAATCTGAACTTCAGAGTCAAGCAAAACTGAAGTCTTATCATAGTTTTGCTCTGTATTAGCTCTGCTACTCTGGGCAGTTTATTTAACCCAGAATTTCCCCGCTGGTGGGCTGAGGCCCACTGTGGTGCTACATGCCTGTAACATGTGTGCCAAGATATTGATGTCCTCAGCCACTGGGGCAGATTGATTGGTCTTCGGACCCATAACCTCAAGCCTCCTTCATTTCCCCCAGTGGTCAGGATAACTAGCGTCATGTTCCATGTGTGCCATGACCTAGAAAACGTTCAGAAGTGCTAAGACCCTGTAAACCCTTCGTCTGTGAGGTGGACAGGAGTACCCCATTCAGAAGGCGACTCTCAAGATTCATGAGGGAAAGAGCTGAGCTCAGGAACCCAGAGCTGATGCTCAAAAAAAATTCAATACATCAGGCTCTGCATCTACTTGACTTTTATTATAATTTCTTACATTACAATCAGCTCATCAAGAAATGGAATGGCCTGACCCTGGGTGTTGAAGAAGGTGAGGAGACTGCACTTCTTTTGGCTGATGGCTAGACAGTTATTAATTTGGCATCCACTGTGCACAAAGTACAGCATGGCTGGGGGTACAAGAAACATGCTGTTTCTGTACCATATTGACTCCTATGCATGCAAGTCCTTACCAAAATGTTAATGACCCCCAAATTTAACATCTTCATTCTTGATTTCAGTCCTGCACTCCAGATCCAAATTTCAGACTTCTTTCTGGACACAGCTACATAGATAACACATGAGCATCTCAACTCTTCCGCCTACCATCAACCCTAACCAAGCCTCCTTTGCTCCTGTCTATCATCTGGACTAATGGCATCATCTTCCAATGGCTGTCCAGGAGCACAGCTTCTATCCTGACCATATACCCCTTAATAACACCACCCTGACAAATTCTGGGATTCTCCTTTTACAATACCTCAAACATCCTTTACATCCCCACTGCCCTAGCTCAGTCTTACATTATTTTTCCCTGACCTATCATTATATTAACCTTCTCAATGGTGAGTATGCCTTGGATCCCTCTTGATGGCCATTAATTCTATAGTATTTTGGCATTTAATGGTTTGTAATGAATGAATCATCCTAAAATATGCATATTGTGTTTGAACACAAATTTTCACTCCTCCTTATATCCACACCATTTAAAATGTGACTTTGCAGCTCCTCCATCAAGAAGGAAAAGTTAGCAAAAATAAGCAGGTGAGACTACATTAAACTAAAAAGCTCTGCACAGCAAGGAAACAATCAACAAAATGAAAACCCAACCTATAGAATGGGAGAAAATATTTGTAAATCATGTATTTGATAAGGGGTTAATACACAAAATATATAAGGAACTCACACAACTCAATAGCAAAAAAAATTTTTTTTTGATTAACAGAATAGACATTTTTCCTAAGAAGACATACAAATATCCAACAGGTACATGAAAATGTGCTCAACATCGCTAATCCTTAAGGAAATATGAGTCAAAACCACAAGTCATACCTATTAGGATGGCTTTTATCAAAAAAAAAACAAAAAATAACAAGTGATGGTGAGGATGGTGATGGTGAGGATGTGGAGAAAAGGTAACATTTCTACACTGCTGTTGGGACTGTAAACTGGCACAGACACTATGGAAAACAATATGGAGGTTCTTCAAAAATTAAAAATACAACTACCATGGGATTCAGCAATCTCACTTCTGGATATATAGCTGAAGGAAATGAACTGCATTCCCATGTTCATTGCCGCATTATTCACAATAGCCAAGATATGGAAACAACCTAAGCATATATTAGGATGAGTAGATAAAGACGATAATACATGTGTGTGTGTGTCTGTGTGTCTGTGAGTGTATCACTGCTCTGCAGGAAGATGAGACCAGGAGAATAGAGATAATATTCCCCAGTGGATGCCCTCCTAGACCACCCTACCCCCAGCCAGAGCAGCCACTGGTCACAGGTAGATGAACAAGCTCAGCCAAGGCCAGAAGAACCACCCAGCAGAGACCAAGCCTAAACCACTAACCCTAAGAATTAGGACCTAAATAACAATTGATTGTTGTTTTAAGACAATAGCTTTTTTGGACTGTATTAATCAGCAAAACCTGGTACACTTACCCCTTTTGAGATCCTCCATTGTGGGGGAAACAGATTAAAATCAGTTTGATATGAAAGTACAATACCCTTAGTGTGTCCCAATTTGTCTTTCAAGGTTTATCTCCTGTTTTCCCCATATGTCTCCCACACCGTCACTACTAGACCAGTTGCAAAACTTGTCACTTTCCCAATTTTTCCATATTTGTTTACCCTTATTATTATTAATTATTTTTCTGTAAGTTGATTTATACCTAATATTGTTCTTACTTAAGCTTCTTTCTGACTAACACTATCTAAGCAACCATAACTTTAATAGACTAGTCACATTTTTAGAACATATTAAAAATAATTCATAACTATTAAAATGAATATATACACATTAAAACAAAAAGTTGTTCATCAATCCAAGTCCTATGCAGTATATTCACAAGAACATGATAAGAATTCTATTTCTCTCAGACTTGTTTTATTTTCATATGGCTGAATTCTCATTTAGCTTGTGACCCAGTGTATGACAGAGACCACTTTTAATTTGGTGTCCAATTGGTCATTAAATGGTTCTGAACTTCAGGTGGAACCAGAGTTTTAAGAACCTTGAAATTAAAACCAAGGAATTTGATTCCTGTGGGAACTCTTGTATCATGAGTATAATAGACTAAACATTAGGGAAGACTGGAAACAAAGGGACCAGTTAGGAAACAATTTCATTAGTCTAGGAAAGAGACCAAAATGAGAGGTAAATGAGAAAAGAGGTAAAAATGACCTGAACTGAGCTGAACTGGGCAGTGGAGGAAAACTGAGTGTTGATAATTTTTAAAAAGGGTCAGGAGAGGGAATCAACCATGTGTGAAAGATGGTGAAGGTAATTCTATATATTGTTGAGTTAGAGGAATGAAAAACATGAAGGACATGAAGATAACTTTGAAATTTGGGTTGTGATGTAAATATATTAATAAGGTTAACATGAACAACATATTTGGTAGATATACAGGTGTTAGAGAGGTAAACAATGGTGAAGATGCTGAGTTTTACTTTAGATGTAATTTCTGTTCCAGAACATAAGCCTAGTATTTGACAAACAAGAGGATAAAGAAAATAGTTTTTGAGAAGAATTGACAGAGCAACTCCAGAGAGATGGCTAAGATGGTGCACCACGTGGGTTTGGTCTGATTTTGTTTATCTGGTGGCATGATTTTGCACTTCATCTTCAGAATCATCAACTTTTGAATGAAAGACCAATTTTGGTTTTCTATTAATTTTTGTTCATATATCAAATACACCCCAGATCTATGAGCAAGAAATATATGTTTGTCAGTGTAAGCCCATGAGAATCTGGGGCTGTTTGTCATGTGGTATTACTACAGCAAAATCTGACTAATACACTGCTTCTCTGAAGGAATTAAGAATTGTTGAGCATAAGAAAAAAAGAGAATCAGTTTACCCTGAAATTTAGAAACCAGGTGACTGAGAATGTGTCACTTCTATAATGTACTCAAGTACTAAGTAAACATTTCTTTCTTTCTTTTCCTTTATTCCCTATGTATAGTATTTTTTTTAAAAATTAATAAATTTGTAATAGTAAATAACATTATGCTCTTGGAAGAGTTCCAAACTTTTTATGGATTACATACCTTGGTAAGAAGGTAATGAAAACTATGGTTGCTTTCTTGGGAAAAAACCCAGCATACAACATTCCACAAACCATCTTCTCACAAACCCTAAACCGAGAAGAGCATTAAAAAGGAGATAATGGTAACTAATAGGAACCTGCTGTATAAAAAAATAAATAAAATTCAAAAACAAATTAAATAAATAAAATAAAATAAAAAGGAGATAAAAGGCTTTTGTTGATATTCTCCCTACTGGATGTTGGAACTTTCTTTACCTCTATGTTATCTGACTATAGACATTTAGATTGTGATCAGGGAAGACTGGGTCTCCTGATTCAGAACAGAGCTATAAAACGTGTCTTCATTTCAATTTGAAAAGGACTGGCCAAGAGCATTGTTTGGGAGAGGGAGTTGATATATAAAAAGGATTGCATCTAAAATTAGTAGTTTGTAGATAATGGCACTCATTAATTTTCAATCTATTCACTGAAAAGTACTTTGGAGGATAAAGGAAACTTGAGAGTAAAATATTCAGTTACTTTCCTCAAAAACTGGAATACAGAGAAATATTTAATGGAAAATTTTTATTTGATATAAACTTACAGAAGTATACCTATTCCAAATTAACAATTTTCTCTCCAGGACTATCTCTAAAAGGGGACAACTGTAGTCAGTATAAAAGATACAAAGACTTATCTGTTTAAACTAAAAAGAAGATGATAGAGCTTCTGGTGGAATTCCTTGCAGCCTTCTCACTCACATCCCTCCAGGATAAGATGTTTAATATGAGACACACCTGAAAGGGTCAGAAAGATGGAGCCTAACCAAGAGAGGATGGTTCAAAAGTCTATTCAAAAGTCTCCTCAACTCAATCCGGGTTGACCCCATCTAACAAGTTTTCACTTGTTTTTTGATCCTGAGAATCTATGTGTAATAATTTTTACTTGAAAGGTGGGAGTTCCATTTTCAACAATACGAGAAATTTCTCAAAGCAGCAAAAATAAAATTGGTCTTTGCCTTGGCCTGCCACCATTACTTCATTGCTATGACATATGACATAATAGTTAGTCCTCAGACTCGGGGGTGTTTCTAATGAGCTGGAGTTGGAAGGGTCCCAGTGGAATGCAGTGAACCAAAAGAGCCACTGTTCTTTCAAATTCCAACATGATATTAGGAGGGAAAACAAAGGGCTCTTCAAGAGCCAGAGGTCAACCTGTTAAGTAAGTGGTGTATCAAAAAGTGGAAATAAAGAAGAGGAATGGCCAGTTTCAGAACTTGGCAACAGGTAGTTGTCTCCTATCTCTGCTATATTATTGCTTCTACTTCATCAGTAATGGTAATAAGTATGATATTTTCAAAATATTCTGATAACTTGGCATGTTATCACCTGACCTAAGATCCTTGTCACAGGACTGCATCAAAGGAAAAATTATTACAGTTTTCAGTTCATATATATTATTATAAATAAATGAAAAATGTCAGTAATTCTTAAATTGTATATAGAAAATAAGTAAAGAGAAAAAGACAAATATTTACTTAGGACATGAGTGAGATCGCTTTTTGCTCCTGGGTGCAAAGGACCCATGGAGGGGCAGCCACTTTTCCTATGACCCATATGAGTCATAAACTACCTACTCCCTCTGGGAATGTATGTAATTGTTTAGCCAATTATCACCAAGACAGCCCAGTGGCTACCCCCAATATCAAGATACCTAAGGGCACAGGAACTGACAATCCTCTTCCAAATGCTGAAGGTCATAGAAATGGACATGGGGATCTCATTTCTAATCCCACCATGAACCCCTAATCCTCATTCACGGAACTTGGACAAGCTTCTTGTCTTAGAAATCTCCAAACAAAAATGACTAATAATATGCAGTTCCCAGATAACCCACAAATTTCAGGACAAACCTGTTCAACATATACCCTTCTAGGAGAAGGGGTTGGGGCAAGGGGCATGGAGGGAGCTGTAGGTCACTTACCTCTAGGCTTCTCATACATGCTCCAGAAATGTTTCTGCCCATGATGAGCCAACAGTTACAGTGATAGAACAAATTGGGAAACAGCTAGGAATATATAAAATTTGAATAAAACAACATCTTTGACCTAGTGGACCTAGACAAAGACCTTTATACCTAGAAATATAGAGTATGCATATTTTAATTTTTTATTATGGAAAATTTCCAAATAAACATAAAAATATAGAGAGCAGTGCAGTAAACTGCAATGTGTCCATCAAGTAGCTTTGACAGGTTAATATTGTGCCAGCTGCATTTCTGTTTCTCACTCTGACTTCTCCTATCCCATTCACTCTCTCTTCCTCTTTTATTTTATGGAGTCATAGAATACACACTTTTTAAACTCCTGTGGTAGATTTATTGCAAAATATGGCACCATTTCTTTGTGTAGCCATCCATATCCTTGCCCTTTTCCATGTTACTGTTCAGTGCCCTCCCAACATGGGCAGCACAGACACAGACATGCAACTTAGTTTAGCCAAAGTTATTTTAGCAGAAATAGCAGAGGATTGAAATAGCGTTTCTGCCTTCTCTCTTTGTTTCCGCCATACCCATGAGAAAATGCCTGAGCTAGCTGACTGAAGGTTGAAAGTCCCAGTTATCCTAGCTGAGGCTAGCCTAAATTAGCCAACAGCCAGCCAATTTCTAGATCATCAAATAAGCCTAGCCAAAATCAGCAGAACTCTCTAGCCAACCATCCCTGGATTATGAGCAGTACATGCTATTATTATATGCAACTGAGGACTTGTAGATGTTTCATGGCATTATTTTGACAAGAAATACCTGACACAGAACCTATGGAATATTTATAAATATTATGTGTTTCTGGTCAAAATGCAAAAAGAAGCATGCAAAGGACAACACCCCTCATACACTCATAAAATTAGATAGATAGATAGATAGATAGACAATGTTTTTAATCAAGGGAAACAAATACCAGCTAATGAATTATGCATTAAGATCAAAAGAAAAAGTAAATGAAAACAGAGAGAACAGAGTAAAGACTGACAGTGCCAGCTTTTGAGCTCTGGTCTGGACAAAGGTGCTGGTGGCCTGAGTTCAGCCCCTGCAGGGAAATATGGCCTGTGAACACCCAGAGACCAGAGCCAAGGTCACTGTGTGAGGGGGCTGGTGTAGGGCTCCTGGAGAGTGAACACTGGCTGAGAAAATCAGCCATTGCCACCCATATATTTATGGTCAATTGATTCCAAAGAGAGTGCCAAGGCATTCAATGGGTGAAAGGAATAGACTTTCTAACAAATGATTCTGGATCAAATGAATATCCAATGAGCAAAAATAAAATTAGATTCCTACCTCATGTTGTAAGTAAAAATTTACTCAAAATGAATCAAAGATCTAAATGTAAGATCTAAAACTATAAAACTCTTAGAAGGAAACATTGGTGTAAATCTTCATGACCTTGTATTAGACAGTAGTTTCTTAGACATGACCCCAAAATCATAAGCAACCAAAATAATTAGACAAATTGAACTTCATGAAAATTTAAAACTTTTATACTTCAAAGACCATAATCAAGAAAGTGAAAAGACAACTCACAGAATGGCAGAAAATATTTGCAAGTCATATATCTGATAAGGGTCGAGTATCCAGAGCGAAGAACAAAGAACTCTTATAATTCAACAATAAAAGAAGAACCCAAATTAAAAATAAGCAGAAGACTTGAATAGACATTTCTCCAAAGATACAAAAATGATCATAGGTACATAAAAAGATAGTCAACATCATAATCATTAGGGAAATGCAAATCAAAACCACAATGTGATACATCTTCATATCCACTAGGATGGCTATAATCAAAAAGACAAACAATAAAAAGTGTTATCTAGGATGTGGAGAAATTGGAACCCTCATGCATTGCTGGTGGGAATGTAATCTAGTATAGCCACTGTGGAAAACAGCTTGGCGGTTTCTCCAAACTTTAAACATTAAGTTACCTTATGACCCAGCAATTCTATCCCTAGGTATATACCCAAGAGAATTGAAAATATTTATTCACACAAAGATTTGTACACAGATGTTCATAGTGGTATTATTCATAATAGCCCAAACAATTCAAATGTCCATAAATTGATGAATGGATAAGCAAAATATGGTATTATCCATGTAATAAAATATTATTCACCCATGAAAAGTAATGAAGTACTGATTTATGCTACAATATGGATGAACCTTGAACACATTACACTAAGTAAAAGAAGCCACACCAAAATAAGGCCACATACTGTGTGATTCTATTCATATGAATTTTTTGGAATAAGCAAATCTATAGAAATAGAAAGTAAATTAGTAGTTTTCAGAGGTTGAGGGAGTGAGGAATGGGGAGTGACTGCTAAGGAGCTCATAGTTTCTTTTGGAGGTGATGGAAATGTTCTGGAATTAGACAGTGGTGATGGCTACACAACCTTGGAAATAGAGTGAAAAACACTGAATTGTAGAATTTAATAGGGTTTGTTTTATGATATGTGAATTGTATAATAGTAAAGATACATATAGGATAGATTGAGTAGATTTACCAGTTTCTAATAGGAGTTTCAGAAGGAGGATGTAGAGAAAAAAAAACAGAGCATCAATAATCAAACAGTTGAGATCTTTCAAGATTGAAGGATTATGTGAGACTCCAACTTAAAGCAGCATGTTGAGTGTGGAACGGAATTAAAGAATAAATATATATATGAACATAGTTTGGAAATATTGCACAATAATAATAGTAATAATGTTTAAAGCTGCTGGAGAAACTATAAATTACCTTAAAAATACTGACAAAGACAGTAAGCAGCTTCTCAAGAGCTCCAAGAGCTGCTTAGAAAATAGTGGAGCTTTATCGTTATATTACTCAGGGAAAATTATTTTCTTTTTAAAAAAATTACTTTCAATCAGAAATTTATATTCTGCTAAGTTATGACTCAAAAGTAAAGTTCCAAAAAATAACATTTGTATATTCCAAAAAAAAAATCAGTGAATCCTCAAAGTTAAAATTTATATAGGACACATTATTTGGTCACATTGCAGTAAATTATATATTCATAATAAACATAAGTTTTTCAGGGAAATCACTTTAAATTATTTTTAAAATCAACCTTCTAATTAAAGAGGAAATCAGAACTGAAATTAAACATGATTTAAATTGAATGACAGAAGAATATGTGACCAAAATGGAACTTTTAATTGTTATTCTATCATTTCTAATTATTCCTCACATAATGCAAGATAATTATGTACACCTTTGATTACATCTATTTCATTTCTATATTATTTTCTTCTATTTATTTCTATTTTTGTTCACTATTTCTTCTCCTACTCTGTTTTTTTTTTCATTTTGTCATGGCTTTATGTATCAACATTCCAGTCTACATTTCTGTTTCTATTTTACTGCCTATTTCTCTTCTCTATTCCTATTCCTATTCTGTTTTTCTATTTGCATTCTATATCATTTCTATTTTATTATGTATTAGCTGTCCATACCATACACTCATGCTCAAATCTAAATAAGGAGATTTTAGTTTATTTACAATAACTCGTGTCTCCTCCTGTTCTCCTGCCAGTATTGGGGATTCCTGTTGTTGTGATTCAGTTCCCTTTTGATTTCCCTAAATGCCCCCCATCCCTTATCCTACTGAGGTTCTCATTGCCTCTAGTACCTCAGTCTTTCCCCATGCTTGTCACATTTCCACTCTCGCCTCAGCTGAGGTTCCTGCCAGTTTATCCTGCTCTTGTCACCAACTTCTCCCATCCACTATAGCCAGGGCTCTGAGTACATCCGGATACTGGAAGCTCAGGCCACTGCTTCTGCCCAAAGCCCCACCAGGATTGTCCCTTGCCCTGGACTGTCATCACCACTGCCTTGTGGAGCTACCAGTGCTCACCTCCTACTGCTGTTTGCTCTCTGAATCCTCATCTCCCATAGGGGTCTTAAATGACTATGATTATTTTATTTGCCTCAACACTATCCTTCACAGCCATGTGTTCCTACATCAGGGCTGGTTACCATTCTAGCTCTGTGACTAAAACCCCCCCTTCTTTTCATCTTCAGACCCCATTAATGAGCCTAACTAATTTTGTCACAATTAGGGGGAAATTATCTCTACTGCAAGACTAAGGAAAAAGTCCTATAGCAGGTAACATCTGATTCTTTTTAAAAAGTAAAATTATTGATGTCATGACTGGGCATGAATTTATGGAAATTCATCAAGCTGTATACTTGTGATCTATGCACTTTTCTGTATATATATTATACTTTAGTGAAATAATTGTTTTAATAAATTCTTAAAGTGTATTATAATTTTTAAAGTATAAAAATAAGAAAGAGAACAGAGGGAATTCCCTGGCTTTCCAGTGGTTAGGACTCTGGGCTTCCACTGCAGGGGTCCCAGGTTCAATCCCTGTTCAGGGAACTAAGATCCTGAAAGCTGTGTGGCATGGCCAAAAAAAAAAAAAAAGTAAGAAATAAAATAGAAGTATAGAATTAAAAGATTTAAAAGAACTAAATCAAAAAGTTAACATATCCACAGATAGAAAATGTTAACAGGATTTCTGCTTGGATTGGAGAGTACTAGGGCTCTATGTTTCTTTCCTTCTTTCTCAATTTTCTAGATTTTCTGTAATGAGAGGCATTGCTTTATGTTTATGAGTATGTGTATATGTGTGTGTGTGTGTGTGTGTGTGTGTGAGAGAGAGAGAGAGAGAGAGAGAGACCTAAATGAGTTCTAGTAACTTCTATCTCATGTCTGAATAGCATTTTTGAGCAGAATACTTATGTGCAATTATATGGAAATAGAGATAAGAAGGATCCTGGACACAAAATCCATTGGTATATGTTTACTTATGCTCCATATCTTCCTTTTTCCCCACTATGATTTTTCCTCCTTTATCTGTATCTTCATCACTGTCTTCACCTTCCTCTATTTCACTATTTTATTGAAATCAACTCCTTAATGCTATCTCCTGTACTATTTCAAAAATTCCTGACTTTAATGGACAGAAGGCCTAAATAGACATTTCTCTGAAGAAGACATACAGATGGCCAGCAGGTACATGAAAAGATGCTCAAACATCACTAATTATTAGAGAAATGCAAATCTAAAGTACAATGAGGTATCACCTCACACTGGTCAGAATGGCCATCATCAAAAATCTACAAATAATAAATGCTGGAGAGGGTGTGGAGGAAAGGGAACTCTCCTACACTACTTGGTGGGAATGTAAATTGCTGCAGTCAATATGGAGAACAGTATGGAGGTTCCTTAAATAACTAAAAACAGAGCTACCATATGATCCAGCAGTCCCACTCTGGGGCATATTTCCAGAAAAGACGAAAACTCTTAATTCAAAAAGATACATCACCCCAATGTTCATAACAGCATTATTTACAACAGCCAAGACATGGAAGCAACTTAAGTGTCCATTAACAGAGGAATGGATAAAGAAGATGTGGTATATATACAATGGGGTATTACTCAGCCATTAAAAAAGAATGAAATCATGACATTCACAGCAACATGAATGGACCCAGAGATTATCACACTAAGTGAAGTAAGTCAAAAAGAGAAAGACAAATATCACATGACATTACTTATTTGTGGAATCTTAAAAAAAAATGACACAAATGACCTTATTACAAAACAGAAATAGGCTCGCAGACATAGAAAACAAACTTATGGTTACCAAAGAGGAAAGGGAACTTCTAAACAAATTAGAAGTTTAGGATTAACAGATACACAGATACACACTACTATATATAAAATATACAACAAGGACCTACTGTATAGCACAGGGAACTATATTCAGTATCCCATAATGGAAAAGAATCTGAAAAAGAATATATATATATATATATATATATATATATATATATATATATATATATATATAATGTATGTATATTATATACATGTATAACAATCACTTTGCTCTACACCTGAAACTAGCACAACATTGTAAATCAACTACACTTCAACAAAAAATTCTTGATTTTAGTCACTCAGTAAATTTTCAAAATAAAAGGAATCTGGAAAAAATTTTTTAAAGCTTTCTTAATAGCTAAATGAAGTAATTAAATAAAAGATGCCTTCAGGTTCATCATGATAATGAACTGGGACCGTTTGAACAGGGGGAAGTCTCAAAACATCCTTCATTTTGATTCAGCCTTAATATTTGCCTTTTATCAGATATCAACTTTGAGATAAACCTTTTAGAAGTTGGTCCATTGCTTATAACAAATCCAGAACAGTTTTAAACAATTTCCTCTTTATCTGATGGAGTGAAGATTGTCAGAGATGAGCCCCAGCTGGGGCCCAAATTAGAGTAATTAAGAAGTAAAAAACCAAAGTCCTTTTCTATAATTGGTTTATTTTATTAGAAGATTAAACAGTATTGCTGGTGCAGAATTTGTCATACTTACAGAAACAGAAAGAGAGGGCATTGTTTAAGTGCTATGTGTAACAGATATGAAAGTGATAGCCTCAGAAAACAAGACTGGGTCATCAAACATTAAGATGTATGATTAAAAATACATGTAATTTTAATTGCATGATAAGAATATAGCCATTACCAAATAAGGAAGTGGTTCATTAAAACTATCATCAAACATTCCTCTGTGGTCAGGAGAGAGACCTGCTGTACCTACTTATCTGATGTTTTTGAAAAACTCTTAGAAACCCTAACTATACTTAGGGAAAAAAGAGAAACTTACTTATATACAACAACACTAGCTAAAATGTTTTGAGGCCTTAATATAGTTACTTCTCTTTTCTGGAGACACTATTCATGCTTACAAAAGTCAATCAAAAATTAAAATAAAAAAAAATTCTACAACACTTAATACTGTTTATATCAGTATCTTCTGACTCAACATGCAGGCAATATTATGTAAAGAAACACTTAGGTATTAAAATTTAGCAGTTGCATCTTTGGATTCACTTCAAATGCTTTTCCCAAATGCAATTAATTGTCAATATATTGTGAGCTCCTCAATAGTAGAAGCCTTCTCTATCCTTTAGGCATTTCTCATAACTTCTACAGTCTCTTATAAAAAGTAGAAACCTTGTAAAAAAATATGCTAATAACTTCTAAATAAACTCTCTTTTCTGCACCAATGGTGAATGTAATTGATGACGTTACTTTTAGCAGATTCTTCTTTGTTAATACCGTGTTGTATGGATTTTGTAAAATGATTTTGTTATGGCAATGTAGATATTGACAATCATTAGAAAGAGCAATTGATTCCAAAGTAGACAGTAGCTGGGAAAACAGCTCACATTATGGTTGAACTACTCTCTAAAAATTACAAAGTTCCTTGCTATTTATTAACTCATTCAATATAACATCCCTGAGAGATATGTTTTATTACTCTTTTTGTTAAGTTGCCTATCTTAGATCACACATTCTTGACAGCTAAGTAATGCTTATAATGGAAATAAATATATCATTAGAGAAATCATCCATTCTCCACTTTTTCACCCCTGCTACTACTCCCCAGAGACAACATCATCCTTTCTAATTCTGACCATTCTAAAGATTCCCCACATAGCTGTCTAAAAAATATGTTTATGCCACTATTTCTCTATGTCATCAGTTCAATATCACTGACATAAATAACGAGAACTTGGATCATTTATAATGTCTCCTCTCCCTCTTTCTCCTCCTAATGTTTGATATGTGTATGGTTGATACTACTGTTGTCTTACTTAGTTCCACTTTCGGAGGAGACTCTACAGTACAGGAGAGAAGAAGGATTTGGTGTAGGTAGACAAAGGAAGAATTGACTATTGGAAGTCAAGAAGATGAAGAAATTCTTGCTTTACAGTTATTACCTTTAAATTAGGAGATAAAATCAATAGGTACGAGTGTGGTCAGAAGTTTGAAGAGAGTTCACCACATATTTATTAAGCTCCTACTAAGGGTATTGTGATAGATACTTCTAGGCTTGACTGGGGATTTGGGAAAGCTCTCATGGAGGAAATTCCAAGCTGGTGCTTGAAAGATAGGGCTGACTTAGGCAAGTGGAGGGAGGAAAAGGGAAAGAGAGCATTCCAAGCAAAAGAGAGCTTAAACAAGGGCTTGAAGCATGGGCAATGTAGGGGTGAAAAAGCTTCAGATGAAAGATGATTGATGCAACTGGGAGGTGGTCAGGGGTCGGGTAGGAGAGCTCTTTTATGGTGTGCTATGTATCAGTAATTTTACATTTTTATGAAGTGATGCCACTGAAGAATGATAAGCAGGAGAGAGGCATGCTTACTTTTATTTAACCTTTTACATAGTTCACTCTGGCAAGAATGAATGTTTTAGAAAGGGGAAATGGAGTCAGAGAGATCATTTTGATGGCTTCTGTTAAAACACTGGTGAGAAATGGTGTGGGAATGATAGAAGGAATGAACAGAGGGACAGGTTCAAGTAGTATTTGAAGATAAGATGATCATGACTTGGGGACTGTTTGATTTTATGGAATGAACTGGAATTGATTTGATGGGAAAGAGAAAGATTTATGAGTAACTTCTTGCTTTCTGGTTCAATGTAACCAGACAAATAGAAATACCATTAACTGACAGAGGGATTACAGAAGGAAAGGCAGGTTTAGTAGAGGTTGTGGGTGGGGAAGAAGTTGAAGGATCTGTTGAACGTTCAGAATGGAATATCAAGCAATTATTAGCATATATAAATCTAACGCTCAAAAGAGTAGTCCACTATAATTTTGAGGTGGTGGTGAGCTATGAGAATGAGTTCCATTAGGAAAAGAGGGCTAAGACCAGAATTTTGAGAAACAGCAAATGTTAAGGCCGGGGCAACAGATGATAAGCCCATTTAAAAAATAACATAAAAACTAACTGAGAGAAGAACCAGTTGGTACAAATGCCAGAGAACTGGAAGAGTTACAAAGATGAAATGTTCATGGTCAGTAATGTAAAATGTCACAGAGGGGTGAAGGGGACCATACAGAAGTGACAACATTTGTCATGGCAGGTCAGTAGCATTGGACAGACAAAGCCAAGTCAGACCTTCCTTAGTGTGGGGAGGATGGATGAGAAGTGCCCACAAGGTGGTGAAGAAGTAATTGAGGCACTTTGGCAAGTAGCTTGGCTAGAAAGGAAAAGAGAATGATGGTCAGTGTGGCCAGATCAATGGGGTGGGGGCTTTATCTGCCCAGGAAAGAGTAAATATAGGCATGTACTTTGGCTAAGAGTCAGGTAGATGACTAATATTTCTCTATTTTGACAGGAATATGATGGAATATCACCTCCTGGGAGAAGGGTTGGGTTGGGTAGAAGTTTTGAAGGGAGTAGCAAAATTGTGGAATTTACTCATAGGATATTGAGAGAGAATCTAACACAATCCAGAGTCGTCTTGAGGGCTCTGCTGAAGTTGGAGGAAAAATTAGAAATTCAGCCTTTGTTTCTCTCTTCTATTTCTCCTTCCCATATCAGCCTTTTCAATTATAACTCCTCACTTACCCCCTTCCTGACTAAATGAATGAAAATAGCAGTGGTACTGTCATTACCAAAATGACCAAGAAGACATTGCACACCTTCTGGATCATTAGACACACAGGTGGGAGCAACCCAGGATGTGGATGATCCAACTACACTGTGTAAATATGTGCAAATTACTTGACAACACTGTACATCTGTTTTCCCATCTGAAAAACAGAGATCATATTATCTACCTTATAAGACTATATGGATTAATGGAGATGATATGTGGATAAACCTAGAACACTGCTTGGTCCAAAGGAGACTATCCATAAATTTAACTTCTTTCCATAAAGAAGGAAGAATAATAATCAATGTGTTAAAATGGATGGAAAAGGGAATCATAGTAGGTGATAAAATAACGGTAAACAGGGCAAAGGATTGAGAAGAGAGCTTGCTAAGTAGATTCTCATCACAAAGAAAAACACATGAGAAACCAAGACAGAGATGGAGATGGATGCTTCTAAAAAAAGATTCTCCTAGTATAAAAGTGTGGAGGAGGGCAAGGGAAACACTCAAGCACCATTAATCACAATCCTTGATGTCACTCCCTCTGGGTTTCAGGAGGAAAGAAACAGGCAGAAAAAGCATGTGTAGTCCTGTATATCATTCAAAAAAGCAGCTGCTACTCAAATCTGGAAAGTCAAGGCTCTTTAAAAAAAAATGCTGGAGCCAAAGAAGATCCCAGAAATAGCATACTTGTAGAAAACCACTCACTGCTTCTGGGAAAATAGATTTAGGGTTGAATTAAGGATAACATTGCACAATGCAGACTGGAAGAGAAAGGAAACAGAATTTGACTGGGTTTGTCTGAAGGTTCCTGTCATTGATTCATTCAGCAATAATTACTGAATACCTGTTGCATGCCAGACTCTGTATCCACTGTAGGAAAATGATTTCTCCTTTAAGCATATTAAGATTCATCAGAATACCTGTTGGCTTTATGGATCTGGAAAACCACACACTTTTTAGAGCAAGGGATTTCAGTCCAATGTGAAAGAATATTAAACTGGAAATCCTGGAAATATATGAAAATTATTTCATTTCTGTCACCAATTAGCTGTACCACCTTAATTAAGCCTCTATGACTCTATACCTTTCAACCACAGTCTTCTCCCTGTGTCATAAATCCAGATGAGTGTCCATAAACAGGGATCTCCAACCCCTGGGCCATGGACTGGTAATTGTCCTTGGCCTCTTAGGAACTGGGCCACACAACAGGAGGTAAGCAGCGGGCAAGCGAGTGAAGCTTCATCTGTATTTACAGCCGCTCCCCATCGCTTGCATTACCACCTGAGCTCCGCCTCCTGTCAGGTCAGAGGGAGCATTATATCCTCATAGGAGCGTGAACCCTACTGTGAACTGTGCATGCGAGGGATCTAGGTTGCACGCTCCTTATGAGAATCTAATGCCTGATGATCTGAGGTGGAGCTGAGGTGGTGATGCTAGCGCTGGGGAGCGGCTGCAAATACAGATTATCATTAGCAAAGAGGTTTGATTGCACAGAGACCATAATAAATCAATTGTTTGCAGACTCATATCAAAACCCTATCAAGTGAGTGGCAAGTGACAATTAAGCCACATCTGGTGGCAGCTTTATAGTGGAAAGTGAGTTGTTGTATTTCAATTGTACAGCTGTATCTGGCGGCAGGCTTTAGGTCAGAATCCGACACTTACTTTAGTCCGCGTGTGGCCCACCCATTATTTTATTTACCACTTCCATCCATGTCGCTTTCCCTTACTGCACACTTGTCTTAGTCAGTTTTGGTAAGCCCACAGCTAACCCTAGCCAAATCGAGTAAAAATCAAACGTTGCTGGAGAGCTTCTTTGAAAAGAGGGAAAGACCCAATGATGAGGCAGCAGAAGACTCTAAGACTGCCAACAAAAAAGAAAAATGCGTTTAAAAGAAAATATCAAGAGTCCTACTTAAATTACGGGTTCATTGCAACAGGTGATTCACATTCTCCAAGCCCGCTTTGTATGATATGTGGCGACCGGCTATCCAATGAAGCCATGAAACTTTCAAAACTGCTTCGCCACATGGAGACCAAGCACCCTGCGTTAAAAGACAAGCCTTTGGAGTTTTTCAACAGAAAAAAACGTGAACACGAAGAACAGAAACAATTATTGAAGGCCACCACCTCATCAAATGTGTCTACACTGAGATCATCATTCTTATTGGCTAACCGCATTGCTAAAGCTAAGAAGCCCTTTACTATTGCTGAAGAGTTGATCCTGCCTGCTGCTAAGGACATTTGTTGTGAACTTTTAGGAGAGGCTGCAGTTCAAAAGGTGGCACGTGTTCCTCTTTCGGCTTGTACCACAACTAGATGAATTGATGAAATAGCAGAGGATATTGAGGCACAATTGTTAGGGGGGATTAATGAGTCACCATGGTATACAGTCCATCTACCGATGTTGACAACAAGGCAACAATGCTGGGTTTTGTGCAATGTATTTTTCAGGAGGATGTACATGAGGGTATGTTATGTGCACTTTTGTTGCCAACCAACACCACAACTGCAGAACTATTCAAGTCTTTGAATGATTACATATCAGGAAAACTGAATTGGTCATTTTGTGTTGGTATATGCACAGACAAAGTGGCTGCCTTGACTGGACGGCTTTCTGGTTTCACTACTCGGGTCAAAGAGGTCGCTTCTGAATGTGAGTCTACGCACTGTGTCATCCATAGAGAAATGCTGGCTAGCCGAAAAATGTCACCTGAAGTTAACAACGTTTTGCAGGATGTGATTAAAATTATCAACCACGTTAAAGTACATGCCCTAACTTACGTCTGTTTACACAGCTCTGTGAAGAGATGGAAGCAGAGCACACACGTCTTCTCTTATACACAGAAGTGAGATGGCTTCCTAAAGGTAGATCACTGGCCAGAGTTTTTGAGTTATGAGAGCCACTCCAGAGATTTCTTTTAGAAAAAGAGTCACCACTGGCAGCACATTTCAGTGACACAGAATGGGTCGCAAAATTTGCTTCCTTGTCTGACCTGTAACCTGCTCAATGAACTCAATCTGTCACTTCAGGGAAGAACGACAGCTGTGTTCAAGTCGGCAGATGAAGTGGCTGCATTCAAAGCCAAACTGGAATTATGGGGGCAATGAGTGAACATTGGGATTTTTGACATGTTTCAAACATTAGCAGAGATTTTGAAAGAGACTGAGCCAGGGCCTTCTTTCTCCCAGCCAGTGCATGATCACCGATCTCAGCTTTCAAAAGAGTTGGAGCATTACTTCCCAGCCACAAAAGACACCCCCCTCCAAAAAAAAAACTGGGAAGGAATAGATCTGCGACCCATTTGTGAATAAGCCAGGTGAATCGACTTTGTCCATGCTAGAAGAGGATCAACTGCTTGAGATCGCGAATAACAGTGGCCTTAAAAGTATGTTTGAGACAACTTCAAATCTCCATATGTTCTGGATTAAAGTAAAGGCGAAATATCCTGAGACTGCCACAAAAGCACTGAAAAGCCTGCTTCCATTTCCAACATCCTATCTTTGTGAGGCAGGGTTTTCTTCAGTGACAGCAACCAAAACAAGATTATGGAGTGGACTAAATATAAGCAACACACTTTGGGTGTCACTGTCTCCCATCACCCCCAGATGGGACCATTTGTGGCAGGAAAACAAGCTCAGGGCTCCCACTGATTCTGCATTATGGTGAGTTGTATAACTATTTCATTGTATCTTACAATGTAATAATAGGGCTTCCCTGGTGGCGCAGTGGTTGAGAGTCCGCCTGCCGATGCAGGGGACACGGGTTCGTGCCCCGGTCCGGGAAGATCCCACATGCCACAGAGCGGCTGGGCCCGTGAGCCATGGCCGCTGATCCTGCGCGTCCGGAGCCTGTGCTCCGCGACGGGAGAGGCCACAGCAGTGAGAGACCCGTGTACTGCAAAAAAAAAAAAATAATAAAAAAAAAATAAAGTTCACAATAAATGTAATGTGCTTGAGTCATCTCGAAACCATGTCTGCGGGAAAATTGTCTTCCAAAAAACCGGTCCCTGGTGCCAAAAAGGTTGGAGACCACTGTCCATAAACATTTTGACATCTATTGCAGATATACAAGCAGGGTTCTCTTTGGCCAACATTATTAATAATCTATAAGGTATTTTCTAAATGAGATTCATTATGAGGAGAGAAAAGTAACTCTTAAAGTAAGGGAGAAATTTGGCCCTTGATCAAACATTTTTCTTTCTTAAGGACACTAATTATGACTGCTCATCTCTTCCTTGCATCATCTAACACAACACTGTTGGCATAATAAATGCCCATTAATTATCTGGTGAGTAAAAAATCATGATTCTCATTTAAAGAGAAAGTAGGTTCCTATGAGACCAAAATTTGACCAACCTCACACATGATTTAGCATCATCTTCCCCATTATCAGGTTACTCAGAATGAAAAACATATTCTCAATCTTGGTTAAAAGCTTGCTTCTTCCTTTGTGTATTTCCTGCTAATCAAACTCTCCCAGTATCTTTGTTTATTAAAGGCCAATTCATCCTCTGATGCTTGGATTTGGCCAATGGCCCATGTGGAGCCCCTCAGCCAGAGACTTAAAAGAGAAAGAATGAGGTGAGGTGTTATTCCTCCCAGTTATCTTCCTGAGAGATTGTGCTGGCTGGCTGTATCCCTTGACCAAAGGCCCCTGCTTCTCTCCAGTGGGACCTCTCTCCACAGCTCTGTGCTTCCAAGGCCTGGCAGTGGTAACAGCCTGGTTGTTAGAAGCTCCAGGATACTGTACTGCCTTTGTCGTTATCCTCAGCCTGCCCTCAGCTTCTTTAATAGCTCCTTTAGTAAACCCTCTGTTTGGTTCTCTATCACAGCAGGTAGTAGCTTAAAATAACAATCTGTGTTTGCTTTCACAGTTCCATTGGTCGAGAATTTGGAAAGGGCTTCGTTAAGTTCTCTCATATGGTTGCAGTTATCTGTTGTGGGGAGTTCGGGGTTGGGGGTACTTCAGTCAATTGAGTCTAGATGATGCAGCTCCACCGTGGCTTACTCATATGGTGGGCAAGTTTGAGTGTGGCACCTGACTTCCCATAGCAAGTGTGTGTGTGTGTGAGAGAGAGAGAGAGAGAGAGAGCATACCACATGGCCTTTTACGGCCTCACCTCTGAATTCAGGGAGCCTCAAGTCTACATTGTGTTGATCAAGGCAGTTAAAAAGGTCCATCCAGTTTCAAGGGGAGGGAACAGAAACCATACCCCTTGATGGAGGCATGCCAGCTTCACATTGGAAGGGGAGTGTGTAGGATGGAAACAGGAGAGAAACCCACTTTCTAGAAATGGGTAATATGGTTGCATGAATACTTCATCTTCCAGGATACTGAACCCCTAAGAACAAGATTGGTTCTGGCTCTTCAGTGGAACCTAACCTGAAGATGGGGTGCAGGAGATTCTATCCAAAGAGAAAAAAAAAATCAAGCCAGAGAATCAAGTAGGTGATTACATTCACCACATCAGTGGGAAATAACTGAACAAATTTGACCCTGACTCTGTTGTAACCAAATGATATAAACTCTGAGAGGTTAATGAAAACAGATGGAACCAAAATTAGAAGGTGGGCTTCCCACCACAGAGCTCTGTTCTCCAGATCAGGTCACCTTGCTAAGCCTCATCTGCCTCTTTTAACAGTATACACATGGATATTTTAAGAATGTTTTAAACAAGGCTTGTCTTTGGCATATGTGTTAAACAAGCAAGAAGAATCTGAGATCCAACAAATAGTCATTACCAAATCTATTTCCCTGTTGACTAGATGTTATACATCCAACATAGTGGATGTTTTAAAATAACTCAATTTTTTTGTGTTACTTTCTGTTAGAATGCCAGTGACAACTATTACCTCTCAAACAAGCACAAATATGCTGAAAAACCTTAAATGCAGCATAAAGTAATATACAACTATTTAAATATTACAAAGGTGATGATGCCTCAGAAGAGAATAAAACTGTACAATGGCATAAGAACCTGAATGCCATTCTGAGACAGGACTGCATCAGTAGGTAAAGAGGATTTCAAGACTATTTATTAGAAAGGAAAGAAAGGTCAGCACTACACAGAATGAAGAGTGGCCTTTTCCATGGAGATTCCTGAACCTAATTTATCTTGCTTCACTGAGACAGGAAATGCACTACAATGCTCAGGATGGGGGAAAATGACAATTTAATGATTATGGAACATCTTTCACTTTCCATGGTAACTGAACAATCTCAACATCAAAGTCAGAACTGGTAGCCTTTTGGAAAATGGAACGTCATTTTGCTTTCTTTTCACTTTTTACTACATCGGTGAACTTTAGCATCTTCTCTGGCTTTATTTTTCCATTTTAATTTAGCATTGATACAAAACAGACCTGACTTTAAGTGTATCATGCAAGGTAATAATTTATGTTGGAAACCTCAAATGGAGGAGACAGAACCACTTTTGTATCTGCTACATTTTAATGACTTTAAGTATATCCAGCTGAACGAAGTTCAGACCTCACTATTACAGGTGAGGGTAGCTTGACATGATAAACTTCCTATTCCTCCAGCCGCCTCATAAAGGGTAACATACAAACTGCCTTCTCTAAGATACACTATTCTCCCTACTCTCATCTTCTTCTATCTATAATGCCATCAGCACTATTGAATTTTAGAGCTGCTTTCGTATCAGCAATTCTTTATATTTTTCCCCAAGCATCATTTGCTAATTTTAGGTGGGGGAAGCCCTAGCACTGAACTCAGGGAAGGAATTCATTTAAGACAACTATAAATTTCCATTATCTTTGTTTTCTAATATTGAACAACAACAAAAAGTGTCATTTAAATGAAAATTCTTAGATGATGGAATTTTAGGGTTAATAAGCATTTCTCTCGATTAAAAGCTTGGCTATAACTTGCTACCAATGTCCCTATAAGAAGAGTGCATACAGAACACTGGTATGAATGAAGTGAAGACAATTAGGTGAAATTTAGGGGAGGGAATACTGTTGTTCGTTGTTTGTTTTACCAAAAGTAACGTCAAACCTGCACAGGTTTTACAAATACTAGCATTGTACACAATGAAATTTTGCCTAAGAATGAAACCAAAGTGCATTCAATGTTGTGGGATTCATGAGGGAAGCATGGTAATTGCCTGTTTTACAGATGTTCAAGTCCAGGGTTGGAGCCCTTAACTCCTCCCACCCCCAGCTCCATCTCCTTTTGTTAGGTCCCTGAAATCAGCAAGTATCAAAAAACTTAGGAAAGACAAATATTTCCCCAGACTCCAGGAAAAAGATGGCAGCTTCCTCCCCTCTGCTTTGACTCTAGACATTGTGAAATTGGGGTTCACTTTTAAGTGAGAGAAGAGAACTGTTTATTTTTTTAATTTTATTTATTTTTTATATAGCAGGTTCTTATTAGTTATCTATTTTATACATATTAGTGTATATATGTCAATCCCAATATCCCAATTCATCACACCACCAGCCACCCCCACCACTTTCCCCCCTTGGTGTCCATACTTTTGTTCTCTACATCTGTGTCTCTATTTCTGCTTTGCAAACCAGTTCATCTGTACCATTTTTTCTAGATTCCACATATATGTGTTAATATACGATATTTGTTTTTTCTCTTTCTCATTTACTTCACTCTGTATGACAGTCTCTAGGTCCATCCACATCTCTACAAATGACCCAATTTTGTTCCTTTTTATGGTTGAGTAATATTCCATTGTGTATATGTACCACATCTTCTTTATCCATTCGTCTGTTGGGCATTTAGTTTGCTTCCATGACCTGGCTATTGTAAACAGAGCTGCAATGAACATTGGGGTGCATGTGTCTTTTTGAATTATGGTTTTCTCTGGGCATATGCCCAGTAGTGGGATTGCTGTGTCATATGGTAATTCTATTTTTAGTTTTTTAAGAAACTTCCATACTGTTCTCCATAGTGGCTGTATCAATTTAAATTCCACCAGCAGTGTAAGAGGGTTCCCTTTTCTCCATACCCTCTCCAGCATTTGTTGTTTGTAGATTTTCTAATGATGCCCATTCTACATTGTAGTTTTGATTTGCATTTCTCTAATAATTAGTGATGTTGAGCAGCTTTTCATGTGCCTCTTTGCCATCTGCATATCTTCAGAGGTATGTCTATTTAGGTCTTCTGCCCATGTTTTGATTAGGTTGTTTTTTTTTTAATATTGAGCTGCATGAGCTGTTTATATATTTTGGAGATTAATCCTTTGTCCGTTGATTCGTTTGCAAATATTTTCTCCCATTATAAGGGAAGAGAACTGTTTATTCTGCTCATTTTCCTTTTTGGAGTTACGAGCCATTTGATGTTGAGAACCATTTAATGTATCATGATTTGGCATTTTCTTTGGGGACTAGAGTGCCTTTGGTTTAGGAAGCTCTTTTGACTCATTTCCTAAGGGCAGCAGGAAAGGGGAAATGAGGAGTTGGCTGTTTAACTGGTGCTCTAGGATTTTAGAGAGAGGAAGGTGATGAATACTCTAAGGTTTTCTTTCTCCACTGCCCAAGACAGCTTGCCAGAGTAGAAAAGTAGATGGAGATTTAAATATGGTGCATCAATCAGCTTTTGTGTGACGAAGCTACCTAACAACTCAAAAATCTCAGTGACTTACAACAAACATTTAATTCATGCTTACAGACCTTCAGGCAAGCTGTGGTCCAGAAGGAGTTCACTGGGCTTCTCTGGACCAGGTTGGATGCCACTTTGGGTCAGGTACAGGTTTACTCCACAAGTCTTTCTGCCAGGACCCAGAAGGAAGAAGCAATGACCACCTGAGGCAAGATATTTTCATGGTGGAGATCAGAGTTCCAGAAGAGGTGATGGAAGCTTGCCAAACCTCCTAAAGGCCCAATTTGGAACTACACAGTATCACTTCTGCTTACATCTCACTGGCCAAGTCATGTAGTGAAACTCACGCTCAGTAGTAGGGAGGGAAAGAAGAGTCTGCCTACAAGGAATCCATGAGAAGGGCTGGAGGGAAGGAAGAATTATGAACAACAATACAGTCTAGTGCACCTGGGTTTGGGCTCCATTTCTCCTCATAATGGTGTTTTATTCCTGATATTCATGGATGAGTTCCAGAGGGTCATAGGAACCTACAGAAATTTCATAAAATCTGTATATTCATGTATTTTTCTTATTCTACCAGGCATCCTTTACCTTTCTTCCTCAAAAGAGGTAAGGAACCTCACCTTTAGACACAACTACATTTAAGGCTGAATGTCTGTGCTAAGCTGAAAAATCTACCCCTTAAATCCCTACCAAAATATCTGTAAATATTAATATCTCTAAATATTACTTATTTGGAACAAGGACCTCTGCAGATGTGGTTAAGGATTTTGAGATGGGGGTAGTATACTGGATTATCCAGTTGGGCTCTAACACAATCACAAGTGTTCTTATAAGAGAGAGAGAGGCAGACATACACAGAGGAGGTATCAATGTGAAGACAGCAGCAGAGATTGGAGTGATGTGACCACAAGCCAAGAAAAGCTAGCAGCCACCAGAGGCTGGAAGAAGCAGGGAACGGATTCTCCCCTAGAGTGTGTAGAGGGAGCATGGCCCTGTGGACACCTTGATTTTGGTCCAGGGGAGCTGATTTCAGACCTTTGGTCTCCAGAACTGTGAGAGAATAAATTTTTGTTGTTTTAGGCCACCAAGTTTGTGGTAATTTGTTATGGCAGCCTTATGAAACTAATAACATGACTTCCTTCAGTTTTTGCCTTCTTTAAAGAAATTTTAATGTTGAAAGATAAAATATTCAGATAGATTAAGTTTCCAAGAAAGAGGGAAAATAGATGCAATGCCCTAAAGTTTGCAGTTTAATCACAAGCCAGTAGTTAATGAGCTGTGAAGTGAGCTAGTGATATCTGTCCATTTCATTCTGGGCAGTTTTTTACAACTCTACAGTATCTTCTAAATTGATTGGTCCCTTGTTAGAATTACCAGCAAGGAAACCGAAAAGGGGATCAGAGATTTAAAAAATAAAAAACCCTGACCATCCCACAATGAGATGCCCTTTAAACCTACTAGAATGGCTAAAATTAAAAAGACTGACAATATCAAGTGTTGACAAGTATGTGGCACAACAGAAACCCTCATAGAGTGTCTATGAACAACCACTCAAAAATAATTTGGCCTTTGCTTACAAAGTTAAACATCACCAAACAATTCCACTTCCCAGGTATTTACTCAAGAGAAATCAAAACATATATCCACTAAAAGACTGTACACAAATGTTTATTGAATCTTAATATATAACAACCTGAATATCCATTAATAGGATATTGGATATATTCATAGAATAGGATACTATGCAGTGACGCAAAGGAGCAAAATGCTCTGTACAACAAAACAGGTGAACTGGCTTCTTTTCCTGAACGTTTCTCAAAGCCTTCCATGGTTTCCTCTTTCAAAGAAAATGTTAGGCTGGTGTGTAAATTTGGATGTTTACATTATGTTGAGTGAAAGAAGCCAGACATAAAAGTGTATATACTGTATGACTCCATTTGTGTGAAGTTCTAGGACAGGCAAGGTTAATGTATGGTGATAGAAATCAGATCAGCGGTTGCCTGGGGTAGGGCTGGAGGTGACTGCTAAGAGACAACAGGCATCTTTCTGGACTGATGAAAATGCTGTATTTCTTAATTGGCAGCATACTTGTATACGTTAGCCTAACTCATCAAACTCCACATTTCCTATCTGACATTTTATTGTATGTAAATTATACCTCAACAATGATTTTTTAAAGTACCTTTCTGAAAGCACTAACACTAATATTAGTTAAATGAGTTTGAAAGCAGAGCGCTTCAGAATCGATCAGTTGGATTTGATTCAAGAATCCTAACCTTCATCCTAATGAACAGCTTGATGTAACTGGCAGGGAGAGAGTAAACAAATAAACGAGATGGAGGCATCTTAGGGCTCTAGGGCATTCTGGGGCTAACCTGGCTCCCAGATGGGCCCCTGAAAGACAGCTGGATGTGATGTGTGACGCAAGGATCGGGGGAGCAGAGTGACTGAGAGCGGGCAGGGACTTGAGGTTCCAGCTCCAGACCTCGCTGCCCAGCCTTAGCCGGCAGAGCTGTCATTAAGTCACTTTGCCTAGTGTGGAATGCCTTTGAAGACAGCAGAGGGGAGTGGAGCTTTCAAGTTCCAAAGAGAAAAACGGTTTTCATACAGAGCCTATGCTCTGCAGTATATAATTGCATCGCCTTGTTTTCCTGAAGCATTTGCAAGGTCTCCCGTGGTTTCCTCTTTCAAAGAAAATGTTAGTCTGAGGCATACATTTAGATGTTTACATTTGTTATTACAGTGGAGTTAAACTATTTCAGATAAATTTACCACCTTCATCTTTGTCCCGAAATACCTGACAAATTGTTTTATAACCAATTAGAAGTCTCTATATTAGTTTGTTATCCCTTTAAAATAGTTCACTGGATTCCTAAAGTTTCAATCCATTTGATTATATTTTGGATACTTTCCTAATATCTAGTTCTCCAATGGAATCAACTATTCTTTTCATCTAATTTTTTTGTGTGTGTGTGGGGGATAGGTCATGTTAAATTTCTACTCTATGCTTGCTTTAAGGAGAAAAGAAGTTCTAAAAGTTACCAGCCAATGATATAACCTACTTGAGAAGTAGACTGTGCATTTCAAAAGCCCTTGCACATACTTCAGGTAGAGGCAGACTATTGTACCTTAACTAGACACATGGAGTTGATCATCCAATAACTAAACAGGCAGTTGTCAAAGCTTTCCATCAATTTGACATGGAAATTAACACACGATGATTTGTTGCTCCATGATTTCTCCTCACCAATCACACAAAGTCACACATTAATTTGAAGTTTTGGGAAGTGAATCCACCAATCCTTTATTTATCCCACAATAGACACACTGTGGAACAACTATTATGACACACTGTGGAACAACTATTATGACTTGACAACTATAGCAGTAGTAAGACAGCCTTCTTCTGAATTCTATTCTTTCCAGTTGTAACTCAGAGTTTTCTGTTGTCATATATACTCAAGAGAAGCCCATAATTAAGGATGCCCTAAGAGAAATTTCCAGAAAGAAATAGAAGAAAAAACCCAGAAAACCAAAACACTGTTTCGAAGCAACCATGCAAAAGAAAACATCAAAAAAAAAAAAAAAAAAAAAAGACTGTTAGAAACCTATTCAAAAAATCAAGAGGGGGCTTCCCTGGTGGCACAGTGGTTGAGAGTCCGCCTGCCGATGCAGGGGACATGGGTTCGTGCCCTGGTCCGAGAAGATCCCACATGCTGCGGAGCGGCTGGGCCCGTGAGCCATGGCCACTGAGCCTGCGTGTCCGGAGCCTGTGCTCCGCAATGGGAGAGGCCTGCGTACCAAAAAAAAAAAAAAAAAAAATCAAGAGGGAGAGCCTGGTCTAGGTTACAAGCCTAAGATGAGAGCTGTAATCCCATTTTTTTCATATATACAAGGTGAAGAGATGGATATTCAATATACTTTCCAGCAGTTCTCCTGTCATCCTTCCCCTGGAGAAGAGAACCCAGGCTTAAGGAAATTATACCCAATAGTTTATGTGTGTTTACATTATGTCTCTCATCTTACTCACAGTACAAATTACCCCCACTGAACACCAAAAGCAAATGGCAAAAAACAAACAAAACCAAAAAATACCTAAACAGTGACACTGCTCCCAAAGCTTACAATGTCTTAATATTTAAGACTGCCAAAGGTAATCTTTTATGAGAGAACTTGATCCCGAACTTTAGCTGTTTCAGAATTATCTGTTAAAACACAGATTGCTGGGCCCAGCCCCAGAATTTCTGATTCAGTAGGTTTGCTTATATAAGACGTTTTCAAGTGATGCTGATGCTGCAGGTCCAGAGACCATACTTTGAAAAGCACTGGGGTGGAGGCCAATGATACCTCTTTCCCTAACGCTAACTCCTCCATCCCTATCTCTACCTTTACTCTTTTCACATCAGAGATGGCAATAGGCCCTACTTTGTAAAAATGATCAGGCAATAACAATGGGAAGTCTGAGACAGAGAGTGAATCACTGAATATAAGGATGGGCCTGCCATTGTTAGACACCTCCAGTTCTACAGGAAACAGCCTTGACCTCTGGAGACAGGTTGTAGATTTGTGAAGAGGAAAGCTGCCAACATCCACCGATTTATACACCCTCAAATGATGTAAAACAAACTCAAAAAAAAAAAAAAAGAAAGAAAGAAAGAAAAGAAAAACCCTGGAATGTTCCACTGCAGTGGAATTCTGAACATCACTGATAAAATTGTGCAAGAAGATGGAGATTATCTGGGGAACTTGCAGATAAAATTCTGGGTGGCTCTATGCCAGAAAAAATAACCCCTTACAATTAAGAACACGTTAAATTAAACTGTCTGGGCTTAATTGAGTCTACTCTGAAAGTTCCTTTTCAATAAACATGGTGCTTTCAGCAGGTGAGAATGAAATTGTCCAGTCTCTTGAAATTAAGTTAAACCCCACCTCTTCTGTCCTTGGAGCAAGTTCTCTTGAAGGATGACAGAAGGATGTTGCAAAGCGAGGAGGCCAATTCCAAGGGATTCAAAATGTCACCCAACTCATATGCAAGGAAATACCTACTTGTAGCCAACAATATCGCACACTCTTTTGCAATGGGCTGGTTCCATGAAGGTACTGCAGAACCGGCAGCACACAGGTGATTGTGAAACCTGGTGGTGACATCTTCCCAACACACATGCACACACAACTTTTAAGTAACGTCTGAGAAAGCCAACTTGAAAGCCAAATGGTTTCCAAGAAAATCTAAGGAGACCTGAAACATCTATGCAGATAATCAGTATCTCCCACCCAAAGATTCCCATTGTACTTCCTCATATCTCATTTCTCCTCAAAACTTTCAAGTCCTTTATTATTTTAATCTATCTGTGCAGAAGAAAAGGGAGAGTCAGAGAGAGTAAACGATGGGCAGGAGGAAGGTAGTGCTCAATGCCCACTGGCATCAGCCTTGAGATCACATCTCCCTTGAGGCATTTATTATTCATGCCACGCTCCCTGGATTCTGAGCACATGTATAAACAGGCAGACACACATAAGGGGCCACAAATAAGCTAATACAACTTTTTGGAGGAAATAAGGAGGGTTGAGAGAAAGCTAAGTGTCTTCAAAATCAGAGAAGCAAATAAACACCACTGTTCTGCCAATGTTTGCTTTCTCCTCTGGCTGTCAGAAGTTGCACCTCAGGCCTTAACTTGCCTGGACAAGGGTGGCTCTCAGTGGCTCAGCCTGTGTCCAGAGGTTTTGTCTATTAGTCACAAACTTGGTCTCTCTGTGTGTCTGAGGAAGAGCCATGATTCATCTTGACAGCTGTCAGTGTGTTACCTCAAATGGGCACAGGGAGCGATGAGCAACCTGGGGCCGGAACTGAGCACAAAGGAGCCAAGGCCACTTCCCGTAACACTGACAAGATCTGGGCTAGAAGAGTTGATGTGGCAAGAATGCTGGGCCAGGAGCAGCCCCACAGAAGGGGCCGTGTCAGCACGCTTTCCAAATCCTGCCGTTGTCTAGAAGGACAACCTTAGCTTGGAAACACTGGAATGTACTCCCGTGAATAAAAATGTTATGTTCCTTCACATTCTTCTCTTTTCCCCAACAGCACTTACTTCAGGTTTCAAACAAATGAATGTTTGGTTTTATAACTTAGTCAATTCTGCATACTCAACTCTAATATTATAACTTTGGAAAAAAATGTATACCTCTGACCCATAAATTCCACATGTAGGCATATTCCTAAGAGAAATGTGTATATATGTTCCCTGGAAGATATGCATTAGAGAGTTCAGAGCAGCATTATTGCTAACGGCCCCAAAGTGGAAATTGCCCAAATGCACCTCAACAGTGGATTGAATAAATGAGTTGTGTGTATTCATACAAGGGACTACAAAACAGCAATGACAAGGGTATGCAAGAAACCCACAAACATAATGTTGAGCAAAAGAAGTCAGACCCTAAAGAGTAATACTGTATAGTTCATTTTATATAAAGACTAAACTAAGCAGAACTAAATCATGCTGTTAGAAATCAGGAGGGAGGTTACACTGGGTCGGGGAGAGGTTGGGAGGGAGAGTCCCGGGGAGCTGGAAAAGGGCTTTTCCTTGATCTGGGTGTTGGTTACACATCTATTCAGTTTCAAACTGTCTGCTTGTGATATGTTCACTTTTCTGCATGTGGATCACACTTCAGTAAAATGCTAACACACTACACACACACATACACACACACACACACAAATCAAAACAAAATAAAAAACAAAACAAAACAACCAACCAACCAAAACACCTACTAGGTTGTCACTGTCAAGATTTATAAACCATAGAATGCGAATGTAGTGAGCAGTGCAAATAAGAAATTCTGTAAGAATTTGCCGTATAAACTAGCCTGCCCCAACTGTCATATCAGTATAATAGAGCAAAATATCATGGGTTAGTCCCCTGCATTATTGTCCTTATAAGTGTCTTACACCAGCAAAGGTGCATCTGATCATACAAACTTCAGGATGTGATGCATCAGAGTTTACCACACATGAAATGGGGGAGGAACTGTGTGGTAAAGGATGCCTTTCTCCAAAGCTTTCCCAGGGAAAAGAAGATACATTTCTCATCATCTCTCTTTCTTCCATCCTTAGATCCCATTCCAAAGATAAAGTGTAATCACAGGAGACATCTTATCAATAGAAAACTTATTTTGCCTAGACCCATGACAAATGGGTCAACTGAAACCCATAAATCATTGCTTAAGACTTAGCCAAAGTTGATCAAATATTTTTCCCAAAAAGGAAAGCTTTCTTCTCTTAAAAGGGCAGCATCCTCTGGTTAACAGTATAACTCTTAACTAAACCTTTGCATTGGAATATGTTTCTGCAGAGATAGCTTAATGGAGTTGCAAAAAGATCTATGACTCCTCTGATAAGGAGTTCCAGAACCAGAGAATCACATGCATTATTTCAAGTTTATACGAGTAAAAACTCCAAAAAAATTGTAACATACCCTTTTAAGCAACCAAATTTTCACTTTAAACATATTAAATGGAAATACCTCTAAATTATTTCATAATCCATATTGAATTACAAATACTACATGGATATGGGCACAAAAGCATTAAGGACTTTTTTGAGTTCAAAACATGGCTGTTAGAGTCAGATGGGGAAGGACAGTGGGGGGAAGACCTTAAAGTTCTTTGGTCTAATATTTTAGCTCAAACAGAACAAATGAAAATCAAATATACTATCCAGTGGCCGTATCAGTGAGCACTGTCTTCCAGCATTGCCCAGTTATTGTAACAAGAAATAACCATAAAGGAACTCAAGAGATTGTCAACTCCAATTTCTTGTTTTTTAAATGAAATGAGAACTAGCTGGTGGCTGAATGACTCACCCAAGATCACTCAGTAAAGAGTGGCAGGTGAGAATTATAGCCAAACTTCCAACTTCCAAATCAGTCTCAAATCAACTGTAGGACACTGTCTTGCCCATGAGCCTCTGAACTATTTGCATGGGTCCATGGCAGGTGGTCCCCTCAGATTCCATTCCAGGGAAATGGAGAATGATGCTGGCAGAAGTAGACAGGGGGAGAACCACTACACCCCAGACAGGAAACCCATGCACTTCTCAGAAGCACAGACCTCTTTATGTACTGAAAATGGATATTTCAGGAACTGAGCAAATAACTGGTGTTTTAAAATCAAAACAGAGTTTAATATATCTTTTTAAATTCCTATTTCCCAACTTTGGGATTCTCATGTTGTATGTATATACAAGTATATTCAAAGATAGAAAACTTATACAGAGATCATTAAAAGGGCATAACCCAGAATATATAACCATGCAACAGGACCCCCTATGTTTCTCACACTCTCTTATCTCCCCCTGACACACGTCCAACAAGTGATCCAACTTCCTCACTCAGGGGGAAAGGCCCATTAGCAAATGGCACTCAGACATGGAGGCCTGAAAGAAGATCCCACACTCTGGAAGATGTGTTGGAGACATTTCATGACAAAATCAAGTGGCTTTCTCCCTCGGAGTTTATCAAGACTGATAATAAAGCAAATGCAGTGTGAGACACAAACACACACACACACACACACACACACACACACACACACACACACATTGTAGAGTGAGGAAAACAGAGTGACTTGTTCATGTGTCCTGTTTTATAGACTTCAATTAAATTATTTGTGCCCTTGAATTGGGAAGCAGGGTTCTGGAATTATTTTTTAATAGAACAAAAAGCCATCTTGGAGCCTCTTGCTCCAAAATCACTCCTGCTAATAAGTAACATGTCACACAATTACAAACTCAACGTGTGCCTTTAATGTTCTCATTTCTACCAAAATAGACAAATCATTGCTACTTAGAAACCTCCCTGTCTTTGGTTTGAACCAAATTAATTTGATAGTTATATTACAGTAAAACAGCAAAGGCTGACAGCTGCAATAGAGAAAGTATAGTTAGCATTCCTAACTTTTATTTTTAGTTACTATTGCTCTCACAAGGATCACAAGTTCAGGAGACTCCTGACTCATTGCACAAAATGTATTATGGGAAATTATTGTAAAGTTTCCTAAAGCTCATATTATCAGTTAGCTATTGCTGTCTAACAAACCACACCAAAATTTAATGACTTAAAAGTATAACCATTTCTTTAGCTTATGATTTAGCAACTGAGGCTGGGTTCAGCTGGATGCTTCTTCTTGTCTTTGCTGGGCCCCGTCATGTATCTGTGATCCCCACGGGTCACTTTTATAACTCTGAGTCTGGGAGTGTTGACTGGCTGTTGGCTGAGGCAGGGGGGGCGTTTGAGCCACGGGTGTCTCTCATTCTTCACTGGGCTAGCTGAGCAAGAGAACAAGATCACATAAGACTTCTTGAGACCAAGACTTGTGGCATGTCATCAATTCCCCTGCTTTCTACTGGTCAAAGCAATTCAAAAATCCAGCCAAGAGGCTGAAAAGAGACCATCTTTTTTTTAATTTTTTTAAATTGAAGTATAGTTGATTTAGAATATTGTGTTAGTTTCTGATATACAGGAAAGTGATTCAATTATATATACATATATACACATATATATTCTTTTTCATAGTCTTCCACATTGTGGTTTATTACAGGATATTGAATATAGTTCCCTGTGTTATACAGTAGGTCCTTGTTATTTATTTCATATATAGTAGTGTCTGTGTATCTGTTAATCTCAAACTCCTAATCTGTCCCTCCTCCCCATCTCCTTTGGTAACCATAAGTTTGTTTTCTATGTCTGTGACTCTATTTCTGTTTTGTAAATAAGGTCATTTGTATCATTTTTTTATAGATTCCACAAATAAATGGTAACATATATTTGTCTTTGATTTAGTTCACTTAGTATGATAATCTCTAGGTTCATCCATGCAAATTGCATTATTTCATCCTTTTTATGGCTGAGTAATATTCCATTGTATACGTGTACCACATCTTCTTTATCCATTCATCTGTCGATGGACATTTAGGTTGGAAACCATGTCTTAGCTCTTGTAAATGGTGCTGCTATGAACATAGGGCTGGGTGCATGTGTCTTTTCAAATTATAGTTTTGAAACCATCTCTTGATGGCAGAAGCTGAGAAGTTTCATTGCTCAGAGTGTGGATACAGGGGAGTTATTAATTGGTGCCAAAATATAATCAATATTTCACATTTGAGTCTCAGACAGTATGCCTTTTTCAACTAATTACATCCAGTTACTTAAATTGCCTTGGAAATAAGATGCCACACAGAACTACAATTCGTGTATTTTCTGATTATTTTCCACCTGAGTTCGTACATAAACATAAGCAGGTTACAATTTTATATTAAAATAAAAACTGCTTTTCCTAGAAGGATTACATCAGAAGACTGTGAGATTATTGGGGGTGAAAAAGCTTTGCAAATTCAAGTTTATCTTTAGAGCTTCTAGTAGAGAGCACTTAATAGTCACTCCAGAAATGCTTATTGAAAATTTTTATGTGAAATAAGTTCAGACTCCTCTACCTGAATTCATCTATCTCTTCATATTGTTTTCCACATGTGGCTTCCTAACCTGTCTTCTCTTCTAAATATATCTATTAATAAGTAGCCTGTAGTTAGAAGCTAATCTGTTCTGTCATCAATGTATTTGATGCATTATTTGAGTGCATTATTCATGGACAGATCTTATGCCTTCCTATTTTTTCTCTATCAAAGCCTCTTTGTTTTGGCACTACCTTCACTCTCCCCACTCTTCCATAATGTCTAACTACTTTCTATGGAGCCTATAATGTGACTCCAAACCTAAGCTGCAAGTTGGGGTCACCCAGGGAGCTGAAAAATAATCAGTACCTTCCCCCCTCCCTGACTTTCTGATTTGACTGGTCTGGGATGCAGCCTGAGAGGTGGCATTTTTCAGGCTCTCCAGGTGATTGATTGCAATGTGCAGCAAGTTGAGAATCATCATTTTTGCAGACCCCTCCTACACATCACTTACTGAGGAAAGACTTTATGATACCCCCACCATCTCCCATCCCTCGTCATAGCTCTAGTATCACACTTCTTTCCTTCCCAGACATTATCAGAGATGACAGTTGGGATCTTGTATTTATTTACATCTTTATTTGATTGTTTGTTTGCCAGGGAACACTTCCGTTATTGCTTTGTTTGGTGAAACCTACAGGTACAATGACAGCACATAGTAGTCATTCAAAAGTCATTGGTTAAACACATTACTTTAATGAACTATAAGAAGCCAGTCTGTGAATTATGGCTTAAATGTAATGATCTAGGACAGGAGCTCTCAAACTTTAGCCCAAATCAGAATCACCTATAGGGCTTGTCAACATACAGCTGGCTATGCTTCAGCCCCGGGAGTTTCTGATTCAGTACTTCTGGGATGGACCTGAGAATCTGCATTCCTAAAAAGTTCCCAATCGATGTTGATGCTGTTGGTCAAGGGACCACGGTCCATAGGCTTCTGTCGAGAGGCAGCAAAAAGCAGTGACAAAAAGTATGACCTATAGCATAAGACTGCCTGGTTCAAGTCCCAGCTCTGTTACTCATTAACTATGTGGCATTGGAAAAGATGTTCAGTCTTCCAGATGCTACTAATTACGTGACAATGGGAAAAATGCACTCCTAAGTGCTTCAGTTTCTCCATCTGTAGAACAGAGAGAGTCCCAGAACCTGCCTTCTCAATTTGTTATAAGGATTAAATGAGTTAATGTTTGTAAAATTCTTGGCAGAGGGCTTGGCAGGTAGGAGGCCCTACATAACTTAAATATGTTCATACATGATGCTTTTAATGGTGGCATACTGATAACACTCCTGCAAACTGACCTTAAATTTTTAGTTCTACATATGAAAATTTAAAATAAACCACACACACACACACACACACACACACACACACACACACACACACACACACCAAGAATCACTATGGTCCAAATCTCAAAGTGTGATACATCAGATCAATGACCATCATAATAAATACCATTAATTGATCATCTAATCTGTGCTGATGCTTTGAGTGTATACTATTTTATTTTTCCAGATATGAACTAGGTGTTACTGTTCCCAGTTAATATATGAGAAAACTGAGGCTCAGAAATGTAGTAACATTTGGGTAACTGAGCCAGAAAATCCTGAGTTATTAAAAATCTCTCTAGAAATGATCAGTAAGGAAGAGAGTTAGATGATGTACAATTCAAGACTCTTTCAATCACAAGTAACAGAAGTCTTAATCAAATTGGCTTAAGCAAAGAAGAGAATTACTGGCTTATGAGTCTAAAAATTCCAAGGTATCCTCCTTCAACTACAGCTGGATCCAGGGGTTCAAATCATATATTTATTCTGGATTCCACGCTCTCCCTCATTCTCTCTCATTCACTCTCTTCCTCCTGCTCATCTTCCCTCTTGGGCTCTCCTCTCTTTGCGTTCGTCTCATTCTCAATTAAGCCCTCCACCAACCACGTGACCCCCCCACAACAGATCAAAGCTGATGCCATCTTCATGGCAAAAAATCCCACAGAGCAGAGACTTCTCCTCCACAATTCAAGCAAAAGTTCTGGACTTTTGCTTCACTAAGCTTAGCTGAATCCCATGCCTATCACACACCAATCATGTAGCCAAGGGCACAGAACATGCTAATTCATCCTGCCAGGGTCACCTGTCCACCTTAGGTCTGGGGAAGTATCCTTCCCAGCTGGGTCAGGAGGATGGATAGTTGAGGAAAAATAACTCCTCAAAGGAAAATCAAAGGGCTGTTAGTCAAAGGAAGGAAATGGATGCTGATTTCGGAATCAACTATTCCTCACCCAGTCTACCGAGCTCATGGAAAGCCACTGAGCTGGAAGTCAGACCATCTGGGTCTCTCTTTCTCTGTGTTAGCTAGCTGTTGCCTTTGACAAGCCTGTCCGTCTCTCTCGGTTTTACTTTCCTCATCTGTTAAATGAAGGAATGGACTTGAAATTCTAGGCTTCCTCTTATCAGCAAAGTTCAAAGATTTCTATGTGCACACATCTTGTCAGCACAACTTGAATATGAGTACCAAAGTGGATTCACTTTTTTAAATTTTTTTTTTTTTGCGGTATGCAGGCCTCTCACTGTTGTGGCCTCTCCCGTTGCGGAGCACAGGCTCCGGATGCGTAGGCTCAGTGGTCATGGCTCACGGGCCCAGCCGCTCCACGGAATGTGGGATCTTCCCGGACCGGGGCACAAACCCATATCCCCTGCATCGGCAGGTGGACTCTCAACCACTGTGCCACAGGGAAGCCCCATTTTTTTAAATTTTGACTGGGAAAAGGAACTTAAAATGGACCTGGGAATCATGCAGCCAGGGAAGTAGGAAGATACAGGGGTGAATTAGTAGGAGATGTACACTGGTAGCAATGGTAGCCATCAAGCTCAGATTCAGCAGGTGAGCCAAAATTAGGGACACTATGCTAGCAGTTTAAAGAAAGGGTAGAAGAGACCAGAGGAGAGATGGGTCATCTGAGAAAAAGCATCTGGGAGATAGTGATGTTTGAGCTGAGTCTTAAAGGAAGGGTGCGGGATTGCTGTGTGAATGGAGAGGTAGGGACATTTCCACCAAAGGGAATGCATGAGCCACAAGGCATGGAGGGTAGACCATGGCCAAAGTTAGATGCCTGTGAGGTCGAGGGGTTGGAGAGAGATTCAGCTGGAAAGATAGGTTGATTTAAGACTGTGGAAGGTCTAGCAGGCCATGTTGGGAAGTTTGGACTATAGTCTGTTAATGGAGCATGAGAAGCAGGTAGCAAACAAGGAGGTCATGTCAACTACTGGGCATAGAGTGTCCAATATAATCCTCATCACAGTCCTGCTGAAATACTTCTTATCCCCATTTTACAGATGATAAAACTGAGGCTTGTATAGGGTTGAATAAGATGCTTCATCAGGACTTCACTGGTGGTGCAGTGGTTAAGAATCCGCCTGCCAGTGCAGGGGACATCGGTTCGAGCCCTGGTCTGGAAAGATCCCACACGCTGTGGAGCAACTAAGCCTGTGTGCCACAGCTACTGAGACTGCACTCTAGAGCCCTCGCGCTACAACTACTGAGACCCACATGCCTAGAGCCTGTGCTGTGCAACAAGAGAAGCAGCCACCTCAATGAGAAGCCCCTGCACCACAGCAAAAAGTAGCCCCCGCTCACCGCAACTAGAGAAAGCCCGCGTGCAGCAACGAAGACCCAACACAGCCATAATTAAATAAGTAAATATTTTTTTTAAAAAAATGCCTAATCATTGGTGCACTGGAAATGAGTTGATGGAGTTGGAACTCTTACCCAGATCATCTGATGGGTTCGAAGCTAGGATTTCTTCCACTCTGCCCGTGACATCCCACCTTCCACCCCAGAGGAATGCTGCAAGGGTGGAATTCATCTCTCCACAGTAGGAACTTGGTTGTGACTGGCTGAAACATTAACACCCTTTTAGTGTCACCCATAACACTACCAACGTTTTTAGCAGTTAACTATGGCATTTCTCTCCCATCAGCCCAATAGGAATTATTTTTAACTCATGATAATGTGATGTTTGTGAAACTTGGTTAGTAACTAAGAGAGAAACCCTTGGCAATTTCACAAAGTGTCTAACTGGTTACTTCTGCAAACAAGTCACTGAGTGAGGTTTCTGGAAAGAGGACAGGCTGTCTCAGAGAACAAGTATAACTCCAAATATAGAAATATACTTAAATCAAGTAAATTTTGTAATTGGACCAATGGACATAGGCCACCATATAAGCTTGCCACCAAACATTATTAGGGGAAAAAAAGTTCCAACTCTTTGTCAGGCTCACAAGTGCTTAGATTGCCTAAGAATCAGGAGATTTAAATTCAGAGTTAGGAATTAGGGATGAAAATCTTGTCATAGGCATGATACTCATCGACTATCAGTTTTGAAAATTCACCTAACAGTCTCCTCTCTTCTTTTCCTTTAATTAGAAATTAAAATCAGGAGGGAATAAAAAGGTAATTCAGTTTTCCTTGCACTGCCAGACTGTGGAAATACAGGGGTCCATGTAATACTGTGAGTTTCTATCTTTTCCATTTCAAAAGACACAGTGAACACAAGCCTGTCCAAAGCCATTCTTTAAAAAGAGAACCCTCTACTTAAGGTGCTGATTCTGTATTTCTCAAAAGAATTGAAATTATCACCACAGTAAAACTTGATGTCCTAGCTTCAAAGATGTCATTTAGAAATTGCTCTTCAATTTGAGACATTTTTATTAAACCACGGCAAAGTTTGCAGTATAGTGAAAGTATAAGAACCTATAAAGGATTATGTCATCACCATGTCTTGTATACGAAGTGTTGGTTTTGGATTGCTAACAAATGTTCAAACTTTCTTAGGAAAAAAAAGAAAAAGAAAAACAAGTTGTGAGGCCAAGAGGATGAGTGGATTGAGTGTCAGCGTTTATGTTCAAGCAGCGTGGATGGGCTCCAGCCTGAGGTCACCTTAGAATTAAAATGGAACTGGTGGTCTTGCCTTGGCAGACAAGAGGCTATAACAAATCTATGACCACATACATACAGACACCACGGTCGCCAGCTAAACCACACACATGTGGCACGGAGAGCTCCAGTGAGGCAGTTACCAACAAGACTGAGATCCTTTTTCTTCCCTTTCTAGAAAACAGAGTAAATTTTATCCCTTCACACAGCAGTTAATGGAAACTCATCATAGTTAACAGATTAGATTGTCTTCTACCCAGAATTTAAATTAACCATATTAAATAGGTGGAGAAAGTTTATCCACAATAGAAAGCAAACTAGCTCCCATCAACCAATCATTTATCTGCCTACCAAAGTGATCGTTTCAAAATAAAATAGACTATCTTCCCGGTTATTTACAATAAAGACCTCTCTGCTTTTCTTACATCTAATGAGTGAGCATGTTTCACACCTGGGTATCCATTTTGGGAAGTCAGACTCAGTGGCCACCCCGGAAGCAATCAAGATCCAAGATGCCACTAATTAAAGCTTCAGAGAGGCCAACCACATATAGACCTTGGTAGATTGCTGAGCATCCCCTGGGAGGCAGGAGGAGAAGGAGCCCCACTGTGCATGAGAGGCCAAGGTGAGGGGTAGAGACAAGATCAATCATGGTGGGCTGCCCATATGTTCATGTGGTGGATCCCAGGTTAGGGTGGATCTGGGGATTTAGTCCTTGCATCCACAGAACAAACAGCTGTAACTTGGAGAAGAAAGTGGGCTCCAAGTTCCTAACAAAGGTGAATGGGAGAGCATATCCTACCAAGACAAGGATGAGGGACTTATGAAATATTTGGAGGGTGGTTTCACCTGTGTCATTCCGTCAAAATTCTATAGGGTTTAAGTGGCTTCCCCTCGATCATGCAATGTATCAGTTATCTATTGCTGCCTAGCAAATGAGCCCACACTGAGTGCCCTAAAACAGCAACCTAAATTATTACTTATAAGGCTATGGGTCATCTAGGTAGTCTTGCTCTATTGAGTTTGGCTGGGTTCATTCAGCAAGTCATGGAGGCTGGATGGCCTGAACAGCATCAGTCTATGTCTGATGGTTGGATGGTTATCGGTTGGGGCAACAGAGGTGATTAAGTCACATGTCTCCCATCCTCCAGCAAGTTAGTCTTGACTAGGTCTCATGGTGTTAGCAGTGCTCCAAGAGAGTGAGCAGAGACATGCAAAGATTCTTGAGGCTCAGGCTTTACTTTTGCCACCGTTGATTGGCTAAAGCAAGTCTAAGGCCAGGGCAGAAAAATAGAAGCCACCTCTTGAAAGGAGTTGCTGCAAAGTTTCATTGAGAAGAAGGAGTTACAGAAAAGGGAAGACATGGGGCCATTTTTGCAGTCAATCTACCACATCCATGTAATCAGCAGTAATATTAGGAGCAAATATTCCTATTTAAAATTTCCAGACTCTTTCTGCTACCTCATACTAAGTTACATAAACTCTAACCCATGACCTAATATGTATCAAGAAACATTGAGCGTGGTGGCTTTTGAGTTATACTCTCCGACTTATTACAAGCTTTTAGCATTTCATTGCTGTATGACTTTTTGCAAATTTCTTAACCAATCTATGACCTCTGTTTCCTCATTTATAAAATGGAGTTACTAATAAAGCCCTGCCCACAAGGCTATTGTCAGCACCAAATAATAGACATGAAGCTTTGAAAAAGAGATTGACACTTAAAGTGCCTAAAATATATCATCATCACCACAACCATCATCATCATCATCATCATCAATATTGACAAAATGAACTTCTAATCCAACCTTTTTTCCCTGTTCACATCCTTCCCTGTATTACAAGGTCCTGGAACACAGATCTTTCTTACCCAACAACCAGTTTACCCTTTTTTCTGGCCCTGAACCCCTCCCGCATCAGCAGAAGACAGGTCAATCTTCTATCCTGACAACTTTCCGGACAGAGACATTTTTGCACTTAAATTCCCAAGTCAATCTTCAGGACTGGGGGCTGCCTGCCAGAAGCTTCCTGCCACTTCCCGTAGCCTGAACTCTAAGAGTCTGGGGTTTGCCTTGTTAAAATGTGGTAAAGGCTGGGATTCCTCAGGCCTGGGATCTAAGCTGGGGCCAAGACAGTTGTGGCCTACACTGGCTCAGGAATCTGTCCTGTTTTGCTGCCACCAAGAAACTGTGTGTGTCTGTATACAAATACTTACGGGTGGGTGGGTCTTGCACAAGTACAAATTCACAAAAGGTCATGATTTGGGGAAAGGCTATTACACACATTCTGCTGTGAGGGCAATGATAATCAGGAAGTCATTCCCTAAGCAGATTTTCCCAGAAAAGCCTTATCTTAAAATTATAAACACAACCCCTAATAGAGTGGATAAAGAATGGAAGTTTTACCTGTCTGTCGCCCCTCTCAGGTCAATACAACAACTGCTATGAAAAACAACCTCATACTGTGATCCACATGAATGTGTATAGGGTACAGATTTATTTTTACCTTTCGTCTCTTATTTTTCTCTTTAATTAATATTTACTCTCGCTCTTTTTTTTTTTTTTTTTTTTTTGCGGTATGTGGGCCTCTCACTGTTGTGGCCTCTCCCATAGCGGAGCACAGGCTCCGGACGCACAGGCTCAGCAGCCATGGCTCACGGGCCTAGCCGCTCCGCAGCATGTAGGATCTTCCCGGACCGGGGCACGAACCCGTGTCCCCTGCATCGGCAGGCGGACTCTCAACCACTGCGCCACCAGGGAAGCCCCTTTTCTCTCTTTTTTTTAATTCAAAGGGAGCTTAGAGATTATTCCAGACCCTTGCTACTCAAAGTGTGGTCCTCTGACCAGTAATATCAGCTTCACCTAAGACTGTGTTAGATCTACCCCAGACCTATGGAACCAAATCTGGATTTTAACAAACGCTCTGACTCTGATGCATATTGAAGTTGGAAAAACACTGGAGTAGGCCTGTATTTCTCTAACACTAGAAAGTTACATAATCACCTAGAGCACTGGTTAAAAAACAGATTTATGGACCCTATGCCTGGAGATTCTGATTCAGCATATCTGGGGGGAGGCCCAGATTCTGTATTTCTGACAAACTCCCAGTTGCTGGAGATGCTGATGGTCCAGGAACCAACTCTGAGAAGCAAGGACAAATGCCTTCGTTTCACAGTGGGGAAAAATGAGGCCTGGGAAAAATGGGTGGGCATGGTGCAAACTAAATTGCCCAGCATCTTAACAATTATGTAGAAATCAAGACCAGACCCCAGTCTCTGGGTTTCCTTCCCAGAGCACTCTGATGGGGATGCTGCTTTCAATCGGATTCTCAGTCTTTTCTTCTCCTTTTACATGACTTCCATATTCTCTTCTGCACCGTATGACCTGCAGCACCCTTTTCAATTTCTAACAGACAATTCCATTTTCTTAACCTATTTCAAAGCTAACTTTCATTTTACCCTCTGATTCTTTTTGAATCTTGGCAGAGGGCTGAAACATGTTGCTTAAGTAATATTTGTTGAATTGAACCCTCTTCTCTTAGTTCCTTTTTCTTTGATAAGTTCTTCCGTTTTAGCCTCCTTAGTCCTTCTTACTCTAGGTCGTCATTGCCTTCTCAGAATTAACTCTGCTGTCTCTGTGTCTAGCATCTAACCTCCAATTTCTTCCTACCTTTTCCTCCTAATACATCTTCTCTTTTTATGCACCGGCCACAGGAACTGCTGTTTTGCCTGTACTTTCCCTCCAAGCTCCGTCAGTAAACATGAAGTGGTGAGTGGAAAGGAGGGAAAAAAATAACTTGACTTTGAGAAGAGTAGTTAAGATGTCTGAGGAAAGTAAACAGAAGCAAGAGTGCAGGCATTAAATCACTTTCCATTTGGACCTACACTAACACTGGCCACTGGATACTGACGTGCATGGTTCAGAATCAGAGAGGAAAAGTGAAAACTGAACAGAGCCGCATCTATAAGAATAGGTTACCTGTCCAAAAACTATTCAGGAATACTTCAGCTGGAAGATACGAAGAATTCAAGTTGAAAAAGAAAAGGCAGGGTTTAAAAATCCTTTGATGTATGTTGAATGGGGCTCCAAGACCAACCAAGAGGCTCTAATTGGTTAAAAGTGCCCCCTTCCTTCCTCAGCACTGTATGTTGCCACCTCTAAAAACACTTGAGCCCTCAAAAGGGGAAAAAAAATCCCTTCTGAGTCGCCAGATTTGACAAATAAAAGTATAGGACAACCAGTAAAATTTGAATTTCAGTTAAACAATGAATAAATTTTACTATAAGGATGTCTCTGAAAGTACTGGAGGCATACTTGTATCAGACAATTATTTGTTATTTATTGCAAATGCAAATGTAACTAGCAGGGCTGTATTTTTTAATTTCAAAAAATTAAAAGTCCTTGGGACTTCCCTGGTGGCGCAACATATGGGACTTCGTGCTCCCAATGCAGGAGGCCCTGGTTTGATCCCTGGTCAGGGAACTAGATGTCCCATGCATGTCGCAACCGAGAGTTCACGTGCACCAGCTAAGGAGCCCCGGCCGCAACCCAGACCCATGCAACCATATAAATAAATGAAAAATTAAAAAAAAAATAAAAGTCATTAAATTACAATTTTACCAGGGATGAAAATAGGCAAGTTATAGAGTAAGAGAAGGAATTTGAAGTCAATGTATCTGGCAAAGGACCGATAGACAGAACATATAAAGATATAAAGAACGTCTCCAAATCAATAAGAAAAAGAACATATTTTTTTTTAATGGGAAAAGATTGGAATGTACATTTCTCAAAAGACGATATCTAGGTGGTCAGGTCAAAACGTGCTCCATTTTGCCATTCATCAGGGAAATGAAAATTAAAACCCCAGTGAGATTCCATAATACCAGAATGAACAGACTATATCAAGTGTTGGTGAGAAATTAGAGCAACTAGAACGCTCATCTTCTGATAATGAGAGTATAAATCTGTGCAAACACGTTAGAAAACCACCTGGCAGTATGATTAAAACCAAACAGATGTATATCCTATGACCCAACTATTCTACTCCCAGGTATATACCCAGTGGGTATATATACATTTGTTGACCAGGAACAAAGTCACAAGTATTCATAGAGCACTAGTCGTAATAGCCAAAAGTGAAAATTATATCTACCAAATATCTACCAGGAATAGAATCCACAAATTATGATGTGTTTAAACAATGAGATCCTCTTTAGCAATGAGAATGAACAATCTACAATAACACGCTGTGATATGGACCAATCTCACAGGAAAAAAATTTGAGCACAAGAAGCCAGACACTGAAAAACATATACTCAAATGATTAATTTATGTAAAGTTTCATACACAGGAAAAACTAGTCTTTGGTGCTAAAATCAGAATCACAGTGGTTGGGGGCATGGAGACTTCAGGGGGTGGCCATGTTCTGTTTCTTGATTTAAGTGCTGGTTTGTAATCACTTTGCAAAAGTTATGGAGGTGCCCACTTATGATCTGTATCCTTTGCCAAATGGTGTACTTCAACAAGATTTACATTAAATCCTCTGAAAGAAATTACCGAGGAAAGACTGCTACCCTTTGACCCCAATCACGTTTGTGTAACAGGAATCAATATCATTATCATCATAGCCATCATCACCATAATTATATGCCCTTATGTGAGACTTTGCCATGGGCTAATCTCGCTTCTACCTATTTTGCTTACACCATCTCATTTGGTCTTTTTAATCCTCATAAGAACTCTATGAAGCAGGCATTATTCTTCCACTTTTACAGATGAAGAAGCAGAGGCTGAAAGGAGATTGGTAGCTTGTCCAGGGAAACACAATTTTTAAGTTGCAGAGGCAAATTTTGAAACCAGGATCTGATTCTAAAGCAGGTGCCCTTTTCTCTACAGGAGACTATATTAAATCTATAGGTAGAGACTGGAAATTCCAAAGGAGAAGAAGTTTAAATTTCTTTTCTCCACTGACTTTCTGGGTCCAAAGGTAGTACAAAACCCCAAATTTCAGTCCCCTTTTATGCTAAGAAACAGCCATCTGACTTCTGGACTTAATTCAATTACCTAGAGTTAGTTGATAATTCCTACAATTAATTCCAAGTTGAACGAAGAAGGAAAAGTAAAGTCCCTTTTAGTATCGCAGTTATCTCTATCCATAACCAAGTAGCTAAGGGAAAAAAAAAAAACACTTGAACACTCAAGCAGCAAATCCTCCGATACAGTCCCAACAAACACACCATCAACTTCATTAAGTTGCATTTACATGTTCATAATACAAGTTTTCGCCAATGCTTTTCAAATTTTAGGGTGAGCAAGAATCAACTGGAGAGCTTGTTAGAACAGATTTCTGGACCTCACCACAAGTGATTCTGATTCAATAGGTTTGAAGTGAGCCTGAGAATTCGCATTCCTAACAAGCCCCGCAGGTGATACTGATGCGGTTGGTCCTTGGACCACACATGGAGTAATTCTGCTTTATGTCCAGATAGACAATGTGGAAGAGACGCCCGCAACTGCTTTGTTTGAGAATTGATTTCTCTGTCCTTGTCACTAATATTTACAGCTACTACCTGGGGCTGGGTCCACATGACCATTTGAGAGACCAGCTGGCCTCCCCACCCATACCTCCACTCTCTGTGATCATCAGGGCCCTGTCTTTATCATCGTTAGTGTCACTGTCACCCGTTCGGTCTGTCACAATGAGATTATTGGCTGTGAGGATTCCTGAGCGCCTGTGCTCTGCCTGTCCTTGATCTTCTGTGAATTGCAAGACCTCCAAGGGTCCAAATTTCTCCACATGGTGATGTGCATGCTTGTTGCATATTGGTTTACTTTGCATAAATGCCAGAGGTTAAAAAACATCCAGATCTGTAGGAATGAAAGTCATCCCTTAGAATTGCTTTGTAGTTTATTAATTTTGTTTTGGGTTTTTTTCCTAATCTGGGTATTTAAAGAGGAGAACAGGGCTTCCCTGGTGGTGCAGTGGTTGAGAGTCCGCCTGCCGATGCAGGGGACACGGGTTCATGCCCCAGTCCAGGAAGATCCCACATGCCACGGAGCGGCTGGTCCCGTGAGCCATGGCCGCTGGGCCTGCACGTCCGGAGCCTGTGCTCTGCAACGGGAGAGGCCACAACAGTGAGAGGCCCGCGTACCGCAAAAAACACACACAAAAAAAAAAAGAAAAAGAGAAAGAGAACAAACCCACTACACTGTGTTGCAGATGAAGGACACCATGGAGTCCTGAAGCAACTCTCAACACCTCTCTTGTTTTCCACTCCCCTTCAGAAAGTCCAAAGCAGTTTTCCTCCATAGATGCTCAGCGCCAACAAATTATAGGTCTCTCCCCAAGAGTTTTGAATTGTTCTTGGTAGGACACCTGCTCAGTTCAGGAAAGCTTGTCTGTGACAAGCTTCCATATGACAAGAAGTCGATCACATCATAACCTTTAAAGCACTGGGCTACAGGAAACAAGACCTTGCCTCTCCTTTCATACCCCACAGCCAGTTAAAACCTCAAGGTATTATATGGGGGGTGGAAGAGACCAGTCACTAGACCTTTGATCTTGCTCCTAGCTAGCTGTAACTTTTGGGAAAGACACTCAACTTCCCTTCCCCTTCAGTTGTAAATTAGGGACTATTTTAAGTGATCCCCAAGGTCCTTCCTTCTCCAAGAGTCTGTGAACCCATAAGCCTACAGACAAGGACCAAAGAAAACACCCTCCTTTCCAACTTACTCTTGGCACAAGTGGTGGTTTTACTCTAGGGAAATAGACCCTCGTGATGTGTGGGCCACAGAGAGATGTCAGGCAAATAATAGGACAGAGGAGAAGAAATCAAAGACAGAAAAGGCAGATACAATGCACCATCAGAGGAGAAAGCATTGTGTTTCTCTTTTTCCTTTGAAATCAATAGAGAATAAAAGCGACAAAATCCAAATTCCAACAATGTCAACCAGCAATCCCTTTGTCTGTTTACAGATTCTGTTGCTACAGTAGCAAACAAAAGTAGCCAGCTTCTTCCCAGGGACTCCTGGGTACGGAGCATCCATCAAATCACAGAGACACACCCACTATTCAAACCCAATTTGGCTAAAATGACTTTTTTATGAGAACTCATGAGAAAATGGTTGACTTCCAGCCCTTATGTTATCAGAGTTGTTTGACATTGAATTACATGGGCCTGGACTATAAATCTTAACTTCAGACTCACATGCAAGGCATTTGATGTGTCTGGGAACCTGCTGTAAGAAAGAAATTAGCTGTAAAACAAAGTAAAATGCCTGTTCCCATGGGAAGACTCTGCAGGACTGCTAATAGATCATGGGTTCATTTGGAAGACACTTGTTCCTTTGGTCAAACAACAACTAATATTTTAGCTTTCCACTGCCCTGAACAGGAAATATGGTGCTAAGGGCCGATAGACAGGGTAAAGCATCATATTAATTACACGGTCGGTAAACATTTGCTCGCCCGTGTTTCCTGACGGTCTGAACACTTCCTGGTTGGAGATCTCAGCGATTCTGCTGCCCTCTGTTAACTGTTACTCTTGTATAAATGTCTGGGGAGGTGGAGTGTATTTTCAGGGAACCCCACGATGAGAGGAGGATGGGGATACAGGGACTGTGGAGAGCAGCCCCTGCCTGCAAACCTGGGCCATGACTGCCACAGCCCACTGTCCCCAAGGATACCTAGGAAACTGTGGGGGGCGACTCGATGATTCGATGGCACTTGGACATTCTCTTTCCATTTTGGGGAGGGGTCAGGTGGATATTAAACAGGTTCATGTTGATTCTAAGGAAGAGAAGCAGCAAAGTGTTCTGGGAAAGAAGGTGTTAATCAGGTCACAACAGCTGCCATCTACTCCCCTCTGCTTGGAAATCTCTTCTCTGGGGTAACTGCGGAAGATGGACAAAGACGATACCCACCTGGAATTTCTCTTTGAAGCAGTGTTTCTCCAGGTGTGACACTGGACCAGCAGCCTGGGCATCCCCTGGGAACTTGTTAGAAATGCAGAACTTCAGGCCCCGTCAGAAACCCTTGGGGTAGGGCCAGCAATCTGAGTTGGAACAAAGGCTTCAGGGGTTTCTAATTCCACTAAAGTCTGAGAATGGTGGCCATCAAAGGATTCTCACATACCTGCTGTATAGAAGCCAGGCCGGCCTCACACCCACAGTCTGCCATGATCTGCCGCAAACCACACACTCCAGTCATGAATCCACTTTATTCCTACCTCTTTGAGGCCTGGTTTAATCTCTCTTTGAGGACTTTGCCTAGAAAATTCTGATGCCTGGCTCCTTCAACTCACTCTTGTCCTGTTCAAACGTCACACATTTTGTGAAGTAGTTCCCACCAGAGACACTCCTTTAAGTATCTGCCAACAGACACTGCCCAGCATTGTCCATGTAGCCACTTACCAAGATTGGAGGTGACCTTGTCTATGAGCTTGTTTCTAAGGTGATGACCCTTTCTCCCCACCTAGAGTGTGAAGCCCCATTAGAACAGTCACCCGGATTTGCTATGCCCACTATTCCATACCTACCCCCTACGCCTCTAAAAAGTCTAGTGTGACCTCTCTTCCATGCATTCTCAAAACCTATTCTCATTTGTCAATTATACTTCCATAAAGCTGGGGGAATAAACGCTCTATTCACATTAAGGTATAAATCAACACAAATGGAAAGGAGACAAAACATTTACACTAAGAAAAATGAAAAACAATTTAAATTTCAGGTCTCATTTAATAAGTACTGTGTAGTCTTTTAGATACTGGGGAGAGTCAAGTGGGCCCCTAAAATAGTACCCCTTGAGGACCTAAAGAAGAGCCTGTCATGTTTTAGATTAGATGTAGCGTCTTCTGGAAGAAATATTTCCTTTACCATAAGCAGAAGACTGCCTTTTCTCTAAGAAATTGTATCTGTTATGTGCTTATAGGAAAATCATAATCAAAATTCAGTGCCTAAACTTACTCTATATCTAATTGTGCTATGTCTTCATGTTTTTTTTTTTCCTCTCTCTCCCTATTTTATCTTCATGTATCTTTCTCAAAGCTCAACATAGAGGCAGAAACCTGGACGTGAAAAGGTGTGCATCTAAACAAACCCTCTGTGACCCTGAAGATCCAGAAGCTTATTCACAATGGAGCAGGTTACTTTTTGGTCTTTCAACAGAAGATGCCTGAATGTCATTACCTTTACCTCCACGGCCATGTAAATGCTTCCCAGAGGCATTAGAGTCCCTCACTGCCTACAGAGATGGAGGAATAAAAGAGATGACAGTGCATTTAGAAAGAGGCAGACAATGCCCGTGGCTGCTCCATTACTCTGTCATCAGAGATATGAGCGCGAGACTGGGTGCCGAGCATTAGCCCGTGGAGCCTGATATGAGTTCATGAGGCTGGAATTCAAAACACTAACCAGCTGTGGGAACCCAGAGAGAAGCCTGTCACACTGAATGGTATCCAGATTAGAGCTGTGAGAATTTGGGAAAACCCTTCTCGCTAAGTAAGTTAACTTCTTCATCTTTCTTTCTTGTTTTAAGTGTGCAGTGTTTGCTAGAATCCTGAACCTATAGCCACATGTATGAATAATGACAAAAGGCAACTCTAAAAATATTTTTGAGGCAATCAAGGAAATGTTAACACTGACTGGATGACCTTGTAATTCTAATTTTTAAGTGTGATAATAGCATCAGGTTTATGAAGCAAAATCACTGTAACTCTTTAGAGATGTTTATTGGGGAATGTAGAGGTGGGATGAAATGACATCTGGAATTTGCTTTAAAATAATTCAGGAAAAAAAAAGAGAGAGGGAAAGGAAAAGATTACACAAGTATCACAAACTCTCAGTAATTGTTGAATCTGGGTTGGGTTATTGGATCAATAGAATATACTCTTTCCTTATGAAAGTATGTTTGAAAATAAACATAATAAAATTTTATTCTAAAAAAGGAAAAAGAAATAATGCCAGACCAAAGGCAAAGTTATTTCTTAAATAACGTGAAAATATTTTTACAGCTAAGGATTTTCTCAAGGCCAGCCCCTGTCAAATACATAATCTGCAAAGTCAAAAAAATGAGAAATACATGTTCTTAGGTGCTCAGGTCTTAAGAACATCCTTCTGTGGTTTATGCATTGATAGGAGCAGGAAAGAAGCTTAACTAAATGGACCAGAAATTTAAAATGACACATTGCTTTATTTGGTACTTGATTGTTAATTACTGTTCATAGCTGTGGCCGTAATGGAAATAGACCAAGAGGGAGATTTGTAGGGGGCGGCGGGGTGGGGGTGGGGTGTGACAGGGGGAGAGGAGGGTCCCAGATTCTACTGGAATTTTTCTCATGAGTCCCTGTGTAACTTTCAATTAACTCTCTATGCTTTAGTTTCCTCATCTATAAAATCATAGCGTTGCATGACATGAGAGCTAAGTTTTCTTTCAGGGCTGAAAGTGCAAATTCCAGATTACATTAGCAAATCTGCTTCGGTAACATGAGAGATAAAAAAAGGGCAAGTTCTAGATATGAACTGGCAAATCAGGAGACAGCAAATTTATTAAACTCCTATTGAATTCTCGACATAGGAAACCCAAGTGTATCAACATTTGCTCTTAAGAAAATCTAGTTGGCAAATGAAGAAATATGGAAAATAAACAGGTTCCAAAAGCCATCTTAGCCACAGTGTAGTTCTAGCAAGAAAAAAAAATCTGCCAACTCAAATATTTCATGTATTTGTTTTCCTAACACAGAAAAGAATGGATATAAATCACCTTTACTTATGCATCAAAGACGTTCTAAAATAAATTTTGTTTCCTTCACAAAGATTGAAAACTGTATGAAAACATGTATTTCTACTGAAATTAAATTATTTTAAATGAGAGAACTGAGAGGGCAGAACTGACTTTACAAGACCACCCAACCCATTCATTCTCTTATATTCTTCCTTGGAAAGCTTAGCAAGTGTCAGAGTTGCAAATATGTGACTGATTTCAGAAAGATACCCTACTTGGAGGCTGCATTGGATGTACAAGCTAGAATCCATTTTATTCTAGGGTCTTGCTGTCTACAAGTTGGTGGCTTCCATATTTCTTTCACTTCTGGCTACTTTATTTCAAATGTGAAGTTGTTGAACCACACATCATCAAGTTTGCAGGACTGCTGTTGCTTCCACTGGAACAGTTACTGATAGATCTCTTTATGCATATAATTTTTTTTAAGTAGTTGATTGTGTTGCCCTAAGATTTATATCATAAAAATGCTTAGGCATCCTAAGTCTCCTGTTTCAGTAGACGTGCTTCATTTAGATTTACCTCTGCATTTAGAATCTTGCCCTTCTTTCTTCATTCAAATCATCCTATTGCTTTCCAAGAGCCATCCATGAAATACTGGGGAATGGTGGCTGAGCAAGGGGGAAAAAATCATATTATTCCTCTGAGAAATCTTGAAAAGAGTAAAGAGAATTTTACTCATTCCAGTGTGCTCTATTAACTTAGCTATCATTTATTAACAAACATAAAAAACACAAAGTGATGGCATCTATATTTGATGTATGTCAATAGTTTTGCATTTTGCAAGGTTGTTGCCAGAAAAAAAAATCTTTTTTTTCCTTAGAGTGATTTTTAAAGAATTTTTCTGAATTCTGTATTTCCACTTTCTGATCTTCTGAGACCAATTGTTTCCCCAGTCAGAAAATATATCTCCAATCTCAAAATAAGCATTAGTGAAAAGAAAAAGATTCAACATATATTCAACATACATATTTTAAGGTAATTCTTTGAGAATGGATCAATTTGATGAAGTTGGTCATAATTATATTTGATTCCATCTAATTTCTGTTTTACAGACATCCTATGAAAATTGTGAGCTTCAGAAAAATTATTTGTGCCACCAGATAGAAGGTATATCTTCATTCTTAGCAGTTTTACTACCAAATAAAATAAGGTAGTAAAAAATATTTTACTACCAAGTAAAATAAGGAAATAGTGTTGGCTTTATGAGTTATCTAAATCAGAGATTCTCAATCTTGAGGCTACTTCAGAATTGCCTGGAGGATTAGTTAAAACACAGATCCCACCTCCAGAACATCTAATTCCAAAGTTCTGGATTGGAACCTTAGAAATTGCATTCCTCGCAAGTTCTTGGGTGATGTTGATACCTATACTGTTGGTCTGGGGACCACACTGATCTAAGTATATGTAGCATAGATGCTTGAATAACAGGAAACTATAATCACTCCATTCTGGTCTACGGAGCCTCAATCCATCTAAACATTTGACAGGTGGGTGGGTTAGAAAGGAGCCTCCACCTACACATTTTGGAAACCAAACGCTGAATGTAGATAATCCTTGGTATAAACAGAATCACCCTAAGTTTGAGCTCAGCTATAACAGAGTGCAGTTGACTCAAAAATAGGTAAGATATTGCTTAATATTCAGTCTAAGAAAGTTCATTTGGTCACCACATACGTAATCCTGGCTATGCAGGTACACAAAGCATCAAGAATTTATTTTTTGGTTCGGGGGGAGTATTTTGGTGTTTTGGTTTGTCCCCCTCACCCAGAGTGTCATTAGCAGGACAACAAAGCTTCTTTAAAAAAACTCTGAAGTTTCAGGGTGTGATCTGAAGTTCCACTGCTGTGACCCAAGGAAGTGAGGTTCACCACCTCACTGTCACCCTTGACCTCTGTGGACGATCAGTTCTGTCTTTATCACCTCTGGGTCCTCGAGCATCCTTGCTGGCCCAGGCCTCTGCTTTCGTCACTGAATCCTCTGGATGTCCCCTCATACTAAGGTGATGATGGCAACAAGCATAAAGAAGTCTTTCAATAGTGATTTCTTGTATCTCGCTTATCCCAGCTCAGAAAAATCTTGCCATTCAAATGAACTGGCGTCACAGATGCGATGGTAGAAGGGAGGGGTGGGGGAGGGGGAACAGGATGGGGGAGGGGAACCCCTTTCAAAAGCTCTCCCTGTGAGAAGAGGAGACAGGAGCAGGAAAAGGAGGAGCCCAAGGCTGGCTATTTTTACAATGAAATGCAGAGCCTTTGGTCCCCTCTCCTCTTTCTCTCAAGCCCTCAGAACAATTTGCCAAAGGCATAAGTCGCCCAGGCACTTCATTCTGTCTGCATTTTCTCTGCACTCAAACTAGCAAGCAGGTACAGCCAAAGCCATGTGGGCAGAAACATGGGCTTTTCCCTCAAAATCTGCAACCTCCTTTCACAAAGCTCTCTTCCGGATCAAAGTGTCGCCTCCCAAATGATGTTGCCCAGGGAGGGATGCAGGAGGGAAGAGGAAGGTTTGCGGTAGACCTTGAATCTTGACACACAAGGGGTCAACATGGTTCCTGTCCCAGCAGAGGGAACAACTTGTGCCTATGGGGGAAGGCGTGGCGTCACCGCTGTAGGTCCCATGTTGAAGTGGCCAGTTGACTGAGGATGCAGATGGCATTTTAGCAGCTCTCCGGGGGCATGGAGGGGAAGAATCATGATAATGACTGTGCCAAGCTAATTGAAGGAAAGAGAAAATTAGCCCTGGTGTTGATACAGGCACGTCTAGGACAGGACAAAGGCAACTCTCAATTTACCTTCTGTCCTACTTACTCTTGCACTAAAAGGGGTGTTATCTGTACCAGGGAAAAGAAATGATGCCTGTGTTAACACTTGTTGCCTCTGTTTTATTTTTAGGCTCTTCCATCAGAGAAAGGAGAGCGGGGCCAGTTGGACTTCAGACCTCAGACCACGCTTGGTTTTCTCAGGTTTCCCTGTACACAAAGGGAAATTTTCCACAGAGGCCCGGCCAGGAGGTACAGCTAGATCTTGGAGTGGCCACTGAACCTGGGCATGTGAGCTTGGTTATCTGTCCCCAGTGGGCTCTGTATCATCAACCCATTTGAGTTTCCCATCCTGTTGGTGTTTTTTCCCTGCTGAGGCAATGCTTAGGTATAAGAAAAAAAAAAAAGAAAAAGAAAATCAAGATGGTGTGGCCCAGCAAAGAAAAAGTACATGGTTCCAAGACCAAAGATATTGTCTCTGGTGTAAATATTAGTACAATGATAGGATACTAGCAGTGGGAAGCCAGCACTCAGGACTTCCTGGGACATGCCTGCCTGTGTTTTCCTTATTTTGTGGAGGAAATGCAGCTATTACCTGCACCCCCTGGAAAGTCTGGGAACTCCAATGGCAATCAGTCTAATCTGCTTCAATCATGAAGAGGGTGCCAGTCATGCTGGCCACAGGGGAGTCCACCAGACAGCTCTGAATTCTAGAGAGAGAGACATAGCCAAAGGCACCAAGGGTACTGGTTTCTCTCCCTGGCCAGCCCCAGACCCACTACAGCATTGTTTGCCATAATGTACTACTTAGTATTTTCTTCACAACTCTTTTTTGCTTAAATCAAGTCACTGAAAATAAACAAACAGTAAATCCTTGTGGAACAACATGGAAGTAGAAATGGAAACCATGATTCCATGGGATACGAGAAGTATGTAAGAAGGTCCAATGGAACTTAACAGAAAATCAGCAGCATTTATACCCTAAACAGAAGTCCTTCCTATCCCAGACTCTGAGTCTGAGGCCTGCTTTTCCTCCTTTCAAAGGGAGACCCACAAAAGTTAGAGAGCTGATGGGGATGTGTTAGCAGCAAACGGAGATTATCTACCTAATCAGAAGAAATGAAAGAGGCTGAAAAGAAATCTTACCATGGGATATAAAGTTATCCAGTTTTGTCAGTATCCCAAATAAACCATTTCAAGAAATAACAAAGGCAGTGTTTTTCAAACATTCTTCAGCCGTGATCCACTGAAGAAGTGGGCTGTATGTTGCAAACTACACACACACACACACACACACACACACACACACACCCCTTTGCATACTTACCCTTACCAAGGGTGGTGTACTGTGATACTTTTGTTCTATTTAATTTTAAATGCTGGTTATGACCTTCAGGTGTGTTATTAGCCACATTTAAAAAAAAAAAAAACACCACTGCTTTAAACTTTGGGAAACATCAGTTACACTCATGCCATGAGCCCATTCAATGTAGAAATCTCCACATTATCCAGTTACCCAAAAACTGCTTGTTCAGCACACTTGATCAATTTGTTAAAATATTCTTCAGCATCCTTTTTCTCCTGCTAAAATAGGTAACCTTTGTCCTGAGGCAAATTGTCAGTGATTATAGCTCACAGAGAATATCAGATGTGCCTTGTGCTTTATTGCAAGAGACACACCATAAAAGCAAAAGGACTAAATTGAATCTTGACCCAGCTGGATATCTGGGAAATAATTTTTTTTTCTGCTAATTTGGTCCTCACAATGAAAAGGATACTATAATCAGAGTGTACCTGTCATGTATGTTGGTGATGAACATAGAAGAAGAAATAGTGATTTCCGCCTTTCTACTGAAGCACCTCAAAGCGCTTACTTGTGAAAGCTCATCTGTGACGGGAAGTGGCTGACTCAGAAGTGATGCGTACAGCAGACGCGTTGGGTTGGAAGGGGGCAATTCTTGCACAGCCACTGCTCTGACCACGTGGCCACACATGGAGAAATGACACCGTGCACCATTGTACCACTGGCCTTGCCAAAGAAGGACTAAAACTGAAGCATATCCTGGACAACACAACTTTCTTCTGGCATAAAATCCTGGGAGAAGATTGCAACACTTGTAGTTTTATCACTTAGAGAACAATCTCAGGGAATTTCATCTGGGGATTCTGGTTTTCCGCTTTGTGGAACAACAGATGTATTGGAATCTTATTTTTAGATTCTTTTGCTCATACACCATTGTTCTTAACTCAAAATGCCAGGCATAAAATTATATAAAGGGCAAGACAATGCAATTGATTACCATCCTGTGTTTTATCCCCAAAATAACTTCAATAAAAATAACTTGTATTATGAAATCCAACTATATGCCATGGGCTGGACTAAGCACTTTCTTGGCATTTAACTCTTTTAATCCTAATATTACCTCTGTGATGTAGGTATTATTGTCACCAAGTTACAGCAGAAGGAACTTGGGCTCAGGGATATGAAGTGAATTTTCCAAGGTCCTGCAACTCAGCATCAGACCCACAGCTGACTTAAAGCCAATGCTCTTCACCCCCTTTCTGTATTCTCATGCTCCCACAGGTAACACGGCAAAGATCACAGCATTGGGATAGAGGGTTATTAACGCAGCTCTCATATGAGGACTCAGCTAGAGGGTAAAATGCTTTACTGAGCGCAGGAGTGTGACGGTTAAGTGGGTGAAAGAGCTTTTACAAAAACCTTCACTGTCTCTCTATTACCACAAGACCCTTCCATCAGCTGCTGCCCCTGACTTTCCCTCCCCCACCAACAGACATAACATGGCAGCTTTCAAATATTTCAGGAAAGTGGTTCTCAACATGTGTCCCCAAGACGAGAATCAGGAATGTCACCTGAAAACATGGTAGAAATGCAAATTCTTATATCCCACTTGTTTTAATACAGATTTCATTACTATTGAGGTAGGGTAAGGTCAATAGATCAGGAGATCATTGACATTAAAAAGGTGCTTTGTTATACTCACAGATAAGAGGAAGGGGCAGGCCATGCCATGGAGAATACCAGGGTCCTTCAGGAGATGGGGAGGGAGAACAGATCCTTTCTTGTGGTTTCTGCGAGAAGGAACAGAAGAGGCAGGTATACGGATTTAGGATTAGCTAATTTGAATAAGTTCAGCAGGCTCTGGGACATAGGAACTGTGCCCAGTTGTCTGGTATCTGACCCTGGGATGATTAGGGCAGGTGGGTGGTGGCCCAGAGTGTGAAAGCTTGATAAATAAGGTGATTGCGGTGTGGGTGCTGGCTTTAGAGGTCTGCATTTGAAAGGCATGCTCAAGGGCACGTTGTTTACTGTCTCTAGGAATTGGCCAGCACAGAGAGGTCCCTCGGGGTCAGCAAAACTCCAGAGGTCAAAGCATCAGAACACAGAAAATACAAGTGCTGGTTATTACACAGCGGTAGGCCTACTGATCCAAAACTCTGAGCACTGGGCCAGGAGTCTCTCTTTTCCCACTTCCTCATGAGTGACTCTGGTGCACATTACACTTTAAGATCCACAGCTGCAGGATTTACTCTCCTGTGTTCCCCCTAGCACAGGCAGCAGTAAGCATGTAGTACAGACCTGAATTTTTCCTTTTCTCGAAACTTAGCAACTTTAAGTATAGATATTAAATGTATATCCATAGGCTATTTGAAGAAACTATGTTTAAAGGCATTGAATAAACAGGAAGATTTCATATAATACCCTCTTTCTTCCTTTGTGTCCCCAAAGCAGCTGAGTGTCTAAATTAGAATAAAGACAACCAAAGTTTTCAATAATAAATAGCACACTGAGACACTCTAGTGTACCCTTTAAAACTTGATGTTTAATCTTCAGAATGATCTGAAAGACAGCTTTGGGGACAAGGGCATTAGATGGACTTTAGAGTTTCACTCTAGAAAGGTCCATATAATTTGTTTTTCTAGCATTTTCCATAAACTTTGAAGCACCTGCTTCTATGTTTGGTCAATGACAGAAATCGTGGGTAGTTTTATGTATATTGAGAAGCTTATAGAATCCAACTTGTCACTCCCAAAACTTTTAAGTCCATGTTTCAGAAATAGATTGATGTTGAAGAGAGGGAAAGACAGAAAACTCATGACCCAGTCCTAGCTGTGCTTTAATTAGTCATATGATCTTGGGCAAGTGAATACATCTCTCTGGGCTTTTGTTTTTCTCATCTATGGTGCCAGGGCGCTAGATGAGAGGATATTTCAAAGCAAATGTGATTCCATCTAAATATAGAGGCAGAGAGAAACTTCTCATGAGAAAAATCCTTTGAAAGAGATAATGTATTTTACTACAGTCAAATAGGAATAAACTTTTCTACCTACTGTAAGCTCCAGAATCTTAAGTGCAGTCATTACTTGAGACACCCTGATCTACATGTCTGTCTATAATAGGAGTTCTCAATCTTGGCTACATGCCAGAATCATCTGGGGGCACTTTAAAAATGCCAGTGTCTGGAAACAACTCCCAGAGATTGTTCTTGGGTGTGTCTCAAGCAGTAGAATTTTTAAAAGCTCCTTGGGTGACTCTAATATGCAACCAATGTTGAGAAGCACCTGCCTATAACAAGCTCTGGAGCATCCTTTAAATCAGAGAAGAGCACAGAGAGATGGTTAGTTCTACAGCTATCTGAACATGCGGGGGGTGCATGCGGAGGATACCATGAGTTTGGCCTCATCCCTGTAAAGACAGGGACAGTGGGTAGAAACTGATTTCATGAATGATCCTCTGAGACAAGGAACAGAATTACAGTGTGGGTAATAACCAGAGTCTCCCTTCCTCTGGTAGGAAACAGAAAGGTTATTTAGTTTAAGGAGTTTAGGAGAAAGCACATCTGCTGAAATGTTAAGTGTTCTCACAAAGGGTGATAACAGGGGGGTCTTGTAAGTTCCAGTCTATGTGGTAGTCTGCAGGCAGCAGAGGGTCTAGAGGATTTGCCAGAGCAGGAGAAACTACCAGGATTTTGAGCATTTTGTGAGACACCAAACAGAACACTAGGATCTTCCTGAAACGCAGGCCTGAGGAAGAGAGGGATGAGATTTCCATAAGGCTGAATTCTTGGATTATACAGATGAAGGTGAGAGCAGTGTCTATGACTCTAGTTCTCTACCCTTCCTGTATCCACATCCTTTACCAGGTAACCTTGTACTGTCTTCTCACTCTCCCTCTGAGCCTTGTGACTTGGGCAAATGAGATGCAAGTTAGTTGCAATTTGTTGTTAGCAGACAGTATGCAAGCAGAGGGCTGAAAAAATCGCTTATGCATTTCCACTCCTACTCTTGCATCTCTACCTTTGCCAGGTGAATGTGCCACCCTAGATCTGCTGACAGTCAACTGATCCCAAGACACATGAGCAAGGCCAGCTGAGGTAGATGGACTCTAGGGTGACAATCAGTGATTCCCAATTCCTGGAGTTCATAGCTTTATGAATCCCCTTCCCTTGAGTGTGAATAGACTTGTGACTCCTTTCTAACCAACAGAGTATGGTAGAGATGATGGAATGTCACTCACATGACAATATTAGTCATACAAGACTCCATCTCAGTAGAGTCACTCTTGCCCTCCTGCTGGCCTTGAAGGAAGAAGCAGAAATGTGTGCAATGTGGAGAGGCTCATGTGGCAGGCAAAAAAAAGGGGGAGGTCTTTAGGAACTGAGGGCCTCACTGCTACAGCTTTAAAGAACTGAATTCTGCCAATGAAGTGAGTGAGTTTGAAGTATACTCTTCCCCAATCAAACCTCCAGATGAAAGCACAGCCTAGCCAGCACTGTGACTGCAGCTGGTGAGACCCTAAAGCAAAGAACCTGGCTAAGCCATACTCAGATTCATAACCCACAGAAGCTGTGAGATAATAAGGGTGTATTGTTTTAAGCCACTAAGTTTGTGGCAGAAGAACCACCCTGGTGACCCACAGCTTTGTGAACTAAATACACGTTTTTTATTGTATTCCGCTGAGTTTTGGGCGGAGCCAAGTTGCTCTCAGTCATCTCAGCTAGATGCGCCAACCCTCATACACGTGCCCAAGTCCAGCCAAGATCGCCAGAGTCACCAAGCTAAGCCAAATAGGACCACAGACACACAAACAAGTCCAGCCATAATCTGCCAAGTCTAGTGCAGATCATCTGAACCCCATAAACTTGTAAGCTAACTAAATGTTTGTTGCTGCACGTGACTGGGCTTTGCGATTGTTACACAGCGTTATTGTGACAATAGATAACTGATACAGTGACAGTGAGATTGAGTTGTTATTTCCTTAGTTCCCACAGGCAAATGAGGCTTCAGGAAATTGAAACTTAATTGTAATATAATGTGATACAAATAAAATTAACTACAACTTGGATTTACTAACCAATACCTCAATGGAAAATTCCTGAAATCTTTAGTCAGCTCTACCTAAGACAAAACTCTCTGTCTTGGGACAGTTTGAATACTGTTTTCTTTATCATCTTTTGATTTGTTTATTCTGTTTCTCCCGCATCTGTTTCACTAGAATGATCAGTTCTTTGTATTTGGTGTTTAATACCGATTGCAGAGAAATAGCTGTCTGCAATTCTCAAAGTTCATGCTTTCTGTACACACACACACAACCATTAATTGGATATCCAGAGTTCTTGCTACTGCTCTTTGTATATGCAGTCAATGTTATAATTTAAGGTTTTAATTCTTCCAATATTCATTATAAATTTCCATCCACTAGCACTACATATCAGGGAATGTCACCTCTGACACTGCAATGTTATAGACTCTGTTCTATGGTCTCTGTGGGTCTCGGGCTCTTTCTCTCTCTAAAATTCATACACACATTCTCCATTCTGGGAATTGAAGAGATTTATACTCTCTGATCTGATTAGGTAAAGAAGAATTTCCAGGTTGATCTGCCCAGAAAAAGAATTTTATGATGTGTAGCAATGACAAACCTAGAACATTCCCTGTACTGAAATATTCAATCTTCACCCAGATGCAGCTGCCCTTGGAGTTAATATAAGTTGACTCGAATCCTTTGAGAGGTTAAACTAGCCATCAGGTAGAGATTACCCCCATAAAAGAATATTTTCCTTAATAGACACTGAAACACCAGTATTGGAGCAGGGGGAATTCTGTACTGATTTTCATGTTGCTGTTTTTCTGTTTTGTTTGGTTGGTTTGGTTTTTTTTGGCATGCACATCAATGGCTGAAATAAAACCACAGTCTAAATTAAGTTTTGGCAAGGATGTGGAGGAACTGGAACGCTCATGTACTGCTGGTTAGCATGTCAATGGTACAACCACTTTGGAAAACTGCTTGGCAGTGTTTGCTAAAGGCGAATTCATGTTCACCTGAAAACACAACAGTTATACTCTGACAGCACTCATGCATCTTTTCACCACATGCTTGTGTGGTGATGTTCATAGCATCACTATTCATAATAACCCAAACTAAGAATAAACAAAATCTCCATGACATTTGAATCAATAAACTGTGGCTAGTTTACACAATAGAATACTATAGAGCACTTAGAATGGATGAATTTCAAACCACACACACACACAACATCACAAACATGTTAAGTGAGTGAAACCAGACACAGAAGACTATATCCTCTATGATTCCATTTATGTCAAATAAAAAAACACAGGCACAATTAGTCTGGATGCTAGAAGGCAGGATAGCGCTTAGCTTTGAGGGGAGGGATAGTAGTGACTGGAGAGGAACATAAAGAAGGTCTGGGGTCCTGGTGTTGTTGCTTCCTGAACTGAGTGTTGGTCGCATGAGTGTGTTTCATTTTAAAAAATTCATCAAACTGTATATTCATGCTGTGTGTATTTTTCTGTATGTGTGTTATGCTTTAATAAAAAGATTATATTTTTAAAACTTGCTTTCCAATACCAGGACGCATCTAATTCAGCATAATCTACTATAATTCCCCTTTGATAACTCTGAGTCCATCTAATCTAACACTGATGAGCAAACGACTGCTGAAGACCCTACAGAACAGTAGAGAAAATCTGATTCTATTTCTTTCTTTTCCTCAAATCTGCTTCTCCATCAAAATCAAGAAATTTCTGCCCTTGAGGTTGGGGATTTTGACAGCTCACCCACCATGCTTGTCAGCCAAACTCATGAAAATAGCAGCTTTGACACTATTTCAAGGGTTGTGGGGAAATTTTCCTTATAATGTGATGATTCCTTATCTTGCAAAGATCCCCCGGGCAGGACATTTTCCATTCAATGTGGAACAGCCATCTGTCACCACCTCCAAAGCTTAGACCAGAAAGCAACATCCTCAGCCAGAGTTGCACAGCGGGAAAAGAAAGCAAACCAGGTCCTAATGAGAAGCAGCCGAGGATCCATGAGCACTTTCCACGCCTGGCAGCCCTTGAGCCTCCCAGCAACTCCATGAGTCTAGAAATGGTTGTTTTTCCCATTTTACCACTGGGGAAGCAGGGCCATGGACTCAGCCAGCGGCACAGCTCAAGAGTGACTTAACTTGGTCCAAAGCCCACAACCAATGACCTACCATTGAATTCTCCTTCTCTTGCCAGACCTTCTCATATGAACAAAAGTGGGAATAATATCAACCCTGTTGGGGTCACTCTTGAACACCGGAGATGATTCTTCACAATATTTCTGGGACTGGATTGAGTCCACCTGTCTTTGCCATGCTGTCATGTTCCATTTTAGAACTGAGAAGTTGGATACGTGGAAGCGTATCTTCTCTTTTTACCAAAGCAAAGCCTTGCCCACATGCATACAGAATCATTCATCCAGAGGGATCTCCAAATATTGGGGATATAAACTTTCAGCACAAGAATGGCACAAAAGCCCATAGATTTAACATCTCAGATTCTATTACAATATTCTACAATGAATACATTCTATAGGAAGAAGAGAGACCACCAAACTCAGGAAAAGAGAGGCAATATTCAATAACGTTATTGAAATGTTAAAGGGGTGCCTCCCACCCCAGCCAGCAGCATCACCATCACCTGGGAATTTGTTAAACTGCAGTTCTTGGGCTCCACCCCACAGACCAGAAACTCTAGATGTGCAGCTCAGACGGACATCTATTATATGTTTTAAGGAGCCCTCCAGGTGATTCTGATACACCTAAAGTTTGTAAATAACTGCGTTAAAATAAAGAAAGCATTAGGTAAATATTCAAAGCAAAGCACAGTGCACGTCAACCCCAATTGAAAGGATAAAAGACAGATTCCCATTACCCTCAGAAGTAGAATACAATGAAACAAAGGAAACAAAATGTGTGCAATAATTTATAAGGAAGAAGAAATGAATCTTAAAACATGAAAGGCAAGTTTCTGTTTTCTCTTGAAAACAGGTTTTTGTTCACATTTACATTATCCCTGGTTGGAAATGCTTTATAAAGAGAAAACCAGGACAGAATCGTTTGGCAGGGTGGTACCTTAAGGGGTAGCTGCAGGCAGACATTAGCAGCTATGCACTGTTCTTCTTGCCTTTTCATTCCAGTCTTTTTGATTTTCCTGTCTTTTAATCATCCTTCTCTTACTTACTCTTTCTTTTTCTTCCCCTGAGTGAGGACTTAGACCTGCCAATAGCACCCCAGGCATTGGTGATTCTTCTCTGGAGGTCCTGAGGTTTAAGAAGGTGACTTTCCAAATCTGTCCTTCAGATCCCATAAGTATAAAACTAATACTTAACCTATCTTAACTACAGCTGTAGCAACTGATTTTATTGTAGCACTTTAAATAATAGCTTCCAACTCAATAGAGCATCAGAAAGTAGACTGCTTTCACACACAGATTCTCTTTTTAGAGGCTGTGATGGCCTTAAAGGCAAGAATCCTGTCTTTATACTTCTAACATGAGACCTAGTACATGGAGGCACCCAATAAATAAATCCTTCTTCAATTAATATAGGTGATCTCCCAGCTACACTATAAAGGAAGCACAGTAACTATCCTCATTTTGAAGATGGAAAGCAGGGTCAAAGAGGATGAAAGTCTTAGCTGGTGTACCAAAAAATACTTAACACGAGCATGTATATTCAGGTCTATGTTCATTAACGTGCACCAACACAACACCAGTTACAGCAATGGAAACCAACCAGTTAGGGCAACGCTACAGGAAATGCAAAGCAAGTGGCTTCCAATGCCCGAAAAGGCTTCCCGGGGCTAGTGAGCAGCTCGCTCTGCAGTCCTGCTGGGCAGTCTATCTCCCTGACCTCTTGTACCAAGGAATTCCTCTGGTTTCTATTTCTAACTTTTTCAATTATGCAATGCTGTGCCTGGGATGGGAGATTTGTTAAGATGCTTGAGAATTTGTTGCCCTTCTCTCAAGTTAAACCATCAATCTTTGGACAAGAGACATTTCTCATCTGAGGTCTAAGTCCTGGGCAGAACTTTTGGGTGGATATTGAACAGGCCTGTAGACTAGAACTTCCTAAGGACAGCATCGCCCATCACCCAGGAGGGAAAAGAAGCAAAGCAACGCTCACCCAGGGAGCGCTGTCCTAATTTTAAATTCAAAAGTTTTAATAAACACAAACCTCAGAAACAACAAAGAGAGAAGTGGGTAAAACAGCGGGCCTCACAATAAGGGAAATGCATTTTTAAAAGCTAGTGTGAGGCCTAGGAATTAGCATGTTGAATTAAAAGTACAGCTGTTTCTAATGCAAACTCCACAGACTCCCCTTTGAGAAAAATTAAAGTGTAGAATATTCTACAACTAAGCCCAGACCTAAAAACCAAGCCAGAATCCCTGGCACGCATGGCAAACATAAAGAAGACATTTGACAGCTCAAGTTCCTCAGTCTTCTTCTCTGACCATAGGAAAGTAGTTTCCCTTCTTCCTCTCAGTACCATGCCCATTATTTGATTGTTTTTAGATGATCCGTAGCCCCATCTCCCGGGCTGCCCTATATACCATGGGGAAGAGTCCTGCAGGCTCTGTTTTTCAGGCTCCTGTAACCAGCTCGCTTCCAGCCAGGTTCACCCACAGGGAGACCCTGCAGGAGGTCAGAGGGCAGAAGGAAGGGAGAGGCCAGGCTATTTCCCCTCCTTCTCTTCTATAGGCAGTATCTTTGGGCCTTCTCCGTGGCTTTGGATCCTGCCAGAGAGGTTCCAGCTTTTGCTCGTGGCCTCAGCCCCCTGTTTTAGGGCCATTACCCCCTTCCCCTATACTTCTAGCCCCAGGGGTTTTAATGACTTACTGGTTTTCCTGGTCGCCCCATTTCTTCAGCAGCCTCTATTTGGCATCTCAGATCTTCCGTCAACTGTGTGCCCAGTTCCCTGTTTTAAATCCCTCTGATTTCAAAGTGGACCAGTTTCTGTTGTGACTGACCTCTGATTGCTGCCTGGAGTAGCTTCATGCCATCCAGCTTAGGTGTCAGCCGTGAGATTCCCACCACAGCATCCCATGAAGAGGTGGTGGAACCCTCACCTTGACATCCTGTACCCGTAGTTCACCACTTGACTCTGGCAGTCTGGTTGGTCAGGCAGGATCCTCTCCTTCTTTTATCACCCCTTTCTTATCTCTCCCAAAGCTCTGAAATCAGAGGCAAAATACAGCACTGTCTTGGCCTTTCTTCCACCAACTCATCCTGCTTCTCATGCCCCCAGAATCTGATCTCTGCTGCGAATCAGTAGATAAATTAAACGTGTGTAAGGACTGGAGCTGTTATATATATATTTTTAATTGGAGTAAATTGCTTTACAATGTTGTGTTAGTTTCTGCTGTATAACAAAGTGAATCAGCTATATGTATGCATATATCCCCTCCATCTTGGACCTCCCTCCCTCTCACCCCCACCATCCCACCCATCTAGGTCATCACAGAGCACTGAGCTGAGCTCCTTGTGCCATACACTAGATTCTCACTAGCTATCTATTTTATACATGGTAGTGTATTTATGTCAATCCTAATCTCACAATTCGTCTCACCCTCTCCTTCCCCCTCTGTGTCCATATGTCCATTCCTTACATCTGCATCTCTAATCCTGCCCTGGAAATAGGTTCATCTGTACCATTTTTGTAGATTCCACATATATGCATTAACATACGATATTTGTTTTTCTCTTTCTGACTTACTTCACTCTGTATGACAGACTCTAGGTCCATCCACATCTCTACAAATGACCCAATTTCATTCCTTTTTTTTTTTTTAACATCTTTCTTGGAGTATAATTGCTTACAATCGTGTGTTAGTTTCTGCTTTATAACAAAGTGAATCAGTTATACATATACATATATCCCCATATCTCTTCCCTCTTGTGTCTCCCTCCCTCCTACCCTCCCTATCCCACCCCTCTACGTGGTCACAAAGCACCGAGCTGATCTCTCTGTGATATGCAGCTTCTTCCCACTAGCTATCTATTTTACATTTAGTAGTGTATATATGTCCATGCCACTCTCTCACTTTGTCCCAGCTTACCCTTCCCCCTCCCCCTATCCTCAAGTCCATTCTCTAGTAGGTCTGCATCTATATTCTCATCTTGCCCCTAGGTTCTTCATGACCATTTTTTTTTTTTTTTTAGATTCCATATATATGTGTTAGCTATGGTATTTGTTTTTCTCTTTCTGACTTACTTCACTTTGTATGACAGTCTCTAGGTCCATCCACCTCACTAGAAATACCTCAGTTTTGTTCCTTGTAATGGCTGAGTAATATTCCATTGTATATATGTGTCACATCTTCTTTATCCATTCATCTGTTGATGGACACTTAGGTTGCTTCCATGTCCTGGCTATTGTAAATTCATTCCTTTTTAAGGCTGAGTAATATTCCATTGTACATATGTACCATGTCTTCTTTATCCATTATATCTTAATAGGGGCTTTCAACATTCAATACAGAATGAGCTTATAAAGGGAATTTCAGCAGAGGCAAAAAGATAAATATTTTAGTGCAAGGAAAACCTTTCCGAGGTACCTCAAATCATACTGTATAAGGAGTTGGCTATTCTAGTGAGCAAAGAAGGTGACAAGTCTAGGCTGAGACAGTGAGCAAGGCAGTTACAAGGGCAGGAGGATAGAGAGAAACTATCTAGCCACTAACAGCAGCTCACCTTAATTTTAGTGCCTACCCCATACAAGGCACTGTCCTAAATATTTTGTGTGTATTATCTCATTTAATTCTGACAACATTATCACAAAGAACGTAATGTTAATCCTTTTTTTTTTAACGAATAGGAGAACAGGCAGCATAAAGTTAGTTATTTGCCCAAGATTATATACTTGATGAACAGAGGAGTCAGGATTCAGGATAAGACTATAGGACCCCCATGCCCCATCACCTCGGAAAGTGAGTCAAACCAAGGAGAAACAAAGCAAGAAGTAATAAAAGCTTTCATGTTATAAATAATAGAACATAAATCAGTACCTCTCTTTTTTTTCCTGAAGTTTGCCTGATTTTGCCCTTAGAGCACATACTGTGTGTGTTTGTTCTAGGAAAAGCCAATTACTCAGTGGTGGGGACTCTGCAGAGGTGAGTGGTTTTAAGGGGGGCGGGCAACATAATTAGCAACACAGGAGGGATCTGTGTGTTATCACAGCCTGGTGGTGGTTTTTTCAGGCGTGATGACTTTGCAAGGCTGGAGACATGCTTCCTCAGGAAGAGGGAGAGTGACAGAAACATTTCCTCTCTCTGGAGATGGGATTCAGCCAAAGCACGGTCATGAGGGAAAGACTTCGCCGACACACACAGTTTAACCCGTAGCCCTAACAATGGTGAGTTAATAACCTAAAGTATAGCTGACAAGCTCTTCTATGCTCAGAATGTGGACAATAATGCATTGAGACATTTATGCAGCGTCTACTTTGCATGAAAATACCAAGGAAGATAATGAAAACTTAGTAATGATAGGAGAAATAAAGTTATATAGGAAGCACTACTGCAATCCTAGTTTATGATCTTCTCTCAAAGGAAGAGGCTGGAGTGTTTCTGAGGGTGATGAGTTGTTCCAAACTGTTCTGGCAAGCTGACAGCGAACCCAACTCAACTGGCATTTAAAAGAAATAAAAATTTGTATTGACTCAATAACAATGACTGGTTTCAGAAACTAGTACATCTAGGAACTCAAGTGATGGCCACAGAACATTCTGAAATCATAGCCCTTCTTGGTGGACTCCCTTCCAAACCAACTCTGCCACCACAACCCAAGACGGCAAAATGGTGTTTGACGGTTCCAGACATTTTCTCACCCTCTCAGTAATGCCAGCAGATAAGACCTTTCTCTATCACCTCGCTCCCATTCCTCTCTCTACACCCCCAAAAGTGCTGGAATGTACTTGGATTGGATAGATGTGGGTCACATGATCACCCTCCTCCCATGAGCCTGGGTCATGTGAACACACTGGGATACTGGGGTGGAGTCAGTTCTGCTTAACCTACAGGACCTGATTGTGGAGAAGAAAGGTCTTCAACCTACTAGAGAATGGACTTGAGGATATGGGGAGGGGAAAGGGTAAGGTGTGACAAAGCGAGAGAGAGTCATGGACATATATACACTACCAAACTTAAGGTAGGTAGCTAGTGGGAAGCAGCCGCATAGCACAGGGAGATCAGCTCGGTGCTTTGTGACCGCCTGGAGGGGTGCAATAGGGAGGGTGGGAGGGAGGGAGACGCAAGAGGGAAAAGATATGGGAACATATGTATATATATAACTGATTCATTTTGTTGTAAAGCAGAAACTAACACACCATTGTAAAGCAATTATACTCCAAAAAAGATGTAAAAAAAAACAAAAAAAAATCTGGAGTACCTAAAAAAAAAAAAAAAGAGAAAGGTCTTCAAGAAACATACAAATTCTGTTACCAGAAGGGAGAAGAGACACTGGACAGAGAAACAACAGTAAATGCCCACCAAATGGGCAAAGGGATGGACATAAAATATTTTAAAAGTAGATGGGAGTGGAGGCTAGCGTAGCAGGTGATTTTTAAAAAAAAAAGGAAGGCAGGAAAACAGATTATACTTACGATTAGATTTAACAATAGTAGACAGTAATATTCTCGTTTCAAGAACTATCCCCCTAATTATGTTGAATTATTTTCCTGCCAAGGACTAAAATTTCTAAATCTGTGGAATTTTTCAAATGCTTTTTCACAAGACTTATTGAACTATCTAAATCTTCTCACTGTTTTTCAAACAGTTATTCAGAAACAGAGATATAAATTTCCAGTATGATTTCCTTCATTGAGTCCGAGAGAGTGGAGATAATGGCATAAGAAATGGGACAAAGGGGAAACATATACTTTCCATTCTCCATTTGTTCTGCATTTTTCGTTTGCACAGTATTATTTGTGTCACCAAACCCTAAGCAGCTCGGGGCAGGCGTGCGTCTATTTGCTTTGGCACTGCCAGAGTTATTGTATGAGCCACTTTTGCTTGCTGAGTTCAAGGAACAATAAATAATAATAATGAGAAAGGGCAGTTTGATGGCATGAGAAGCTGGGAGGTCATGTGGCAGTTGACCCCAGGGTAAACCTCATGCTTCACATCAATTACAGAACTGGATGAAGATTAGACAAAAAGGGAGGCCCTGCTTTCTTCTTCTTAATAATACGATGACGCTGGGTGCCTCACAAGAGAAAAGCACGGTGTCTCAGTGTGTATCTGCCTGTCCAGACAGCGGAGGTGGCAGTACCAACTTTGCCATAACTTTCTGCTGTCAGAAAACTTTGCAGCCAGGATCAATCATAAGGGAATTACGTTCAGCCGAAAACACTTTCTCTGTCACATCACCTTAACATCCTTCTGACTCACAAACAGCTAATTCTACCAAGGATACGGGATTTGGAATGACTCTTTTCTGATAAAGAACACTCCTTACAAAGCCAGATTTATTCATTTTCTTAAGCTGTTCTCCAAGTGAAGTCTTTTGCAATTCCCAGGGAGAACCCCTTTACGATGAACCATCAAGAGTTATACAAAAGGTGTCACCCCTCCCTTCAATCGGTTTCTCTAATGAGCAGTGAGAAGTTTTGGCCACTTTCAATATGTGATAGAGGTGATCAGTATTTCTGGACTATGTGGGTGGTGGTGGGGATATTTAACTTGAAGGAAATACAAATTCAAAGAGATTGCCATTCTGTTCTGGCTAACAAGGGATAAATTCGTCATGCTGTTGCTAATGAGCTTTTAAAAATAATCATTTAGGGCTTCCCTGGTGACGCAGTGGTTGAGAGTCCGCCTGCCAATGCAGGGGACACGGGTTCGTGCCCTGGTCTGGGAAGATCCCACATGCCGCAGAGCGGCTGGGCCCGTGAGCCATGGCCGCTGAGCCTGTGCGTCTGGAGCCTGTGCTCCGCAACGGGAGAGGCCACAGCAGTGAGAGGCCCGCGTACCACAAAAAAAAAAAAAAAAATCTTTTAAAAATTCACTTTGTCTCCATCAGATGGTGGGATTCAGAGTATGTTGACTTTGGCATTTTTTCCTGGTAGAAATTGGGCAAAAGAGAGGCTTCTCCCCCAAAGGCCCTCACCCTGCTCCTTCTGTTGGCTCTACAGTTCCAACTTAGGGATGTATCTGATTCCTTCAGCTCTTCTGGATTATTCTCTGCTGGCTTGGGGCTCCACAGTAATCAATGACTCATTGCTAAATGTGTGGGTATACTGCTTAAGTGGAGGGACAGTTGATTCCGTAGCTTATTGGAGTGAAAAGTTCGTAGAGACAGGGTATCCAAGGGGAGCAGAGCTATTAGGGAAAATAAAAATGTTGCTGCAGAGACAACTGGAATTAAAAAGTCAGGAAGCCTTCTTTCTATCATTTAGGCAGAAGCCCCCATACAACTGACGCATTCAACCCAACACATTTCGATGAATCACCTCTAAGCTGAGCTGTGGGATTCATAATGCCATGTGATAACCTCCAAGAATCAACACTGTGACAGAAACTGCTAGTTTCAACAAAATCATTTCCTGTATCTCCATGGGCATACAGACAATCTACACTTCCCCACCTCCCCTGCTGTATAAATGACCATATGACCAAGGTCTAGCCAGTGGAAAGCAATTAGAGGTGTGATATGTCATTTCCAGCCTGACCACGAGAACCACCCAAGGAATTCTCCAAATTTCCTCTTCTCACTTCTGCCATCCAAATGCAGAGAATCTTAAACAAAAGAAATGGGGACTTCCCTGATGGCCCAGTGGTTAAGACTCTATGCTTCCACTGCAGGGGACATGGGTTTGGTCCCTGGTCGGGGAACTAAGATCCCACGTGCTATGTGCACACAGCCAAAAAAAACAAAACAACAACAACAAAAAAAAAAAAACCGCAGAGACTCTAAGAGGCCCTAGGAGAGAGGAAGCCTGTGTCCCTGAATGAGCCTTATACTGGCCAGGAAAATCTACATTGTACTTTCTATAAACAAAAACTAAATTTTTATTGTGTTAAGCTGCTGAGATTGGGGTGTTGGCAATGTTTGTTATAGTGAGCTAGTGTCCCTTACTCAGACCGCCCCTCCCCCAAAAGACGAAGCTCTAGAAAATAGAAAAAATTTTCTATTAAAAGATATTTGCCAGTGCCAGTAGGTGAAATCTGGCCTGTGGACATACCAAATAATTTATTTCAAAGTGTTTTAAGTACTGTTTTCAAGATTATAAGGTGCTAAACAAATGTCACTGATTACTGCTATTAGGTCAAGTACCCAATTACGGTGAAAACCACTTCCTAAATTACAAAGATGTGGTATAGCCCCATAGAATTCTCTTAATAATTCCTCTGAGGTTACAGTTCTTCCCAAAGCAGCCCTGGTTTCAATGACCATCTAGAAATTAGAGTCTAGTGTTAGGATGTCACAAAGTAGAATCAGTAGGTTCACAGCTGGCAATAGGAATTTCCCAGTTTCAGTTTATGTTCCTGAGAAAGTCATGTTCATCATTAAGAAACAAGATTGGGGATTTTGTATATCACCATTTGACCATCACCACAGTAATCATTGTTCCAGTCAAGAATCACCAATGGATGTTAAAACTAGTTTATTGAGAAATAATATGTGAGACAAAATCACCTCTAGGCAAAGACCACAGTAATAACCGTTGCAGGCAAAATCCACCAATGCTTGCTAAAATCAATGGGGAATTTCGAGAAGGAACAGTATATATGCATTGTCTTCAAGTATCTCCCTTAAGATATTGATCGGTTACAATGGGAAAAGATAGTAATTTTGCAGAGAGAGATCCATAAGACACCACGTTGACTGGGTAATCAAGGTTAAATCACCTTCAATAGAACATATCAACACCACGTTCCCCTGATATCATGTACTGAGAAGGACACAACATCAGTTCTGCAACATTATTGCCACAAATGCATAACCCAATCTAGTCAGGAGACTATAACGGACAAACTCTACCTGAGAATGAGTCTAAAACACAGATAATCAACACTTATTAAAAGTGTCAAGGGGCTTCCCTGGTGGCGCAGTGGTTGAGAGTCCACCTGCCGATGCAGGGGACACGGGTTCACGCCCCGGTCCGGGAAGATCCCACATGCCGCGGAGCGGCTGGGCCTGTGAGCCATGGCCGCTGAGCCTGCGCATCCGGAGCCTGTGCTCCGCAACGGGAGAGGCCACAACAGTGAGAGGCCTGCGTACTGCAAAAAAAAAAAAAAAAAAAAAAAAGTGTCAAGGTTATGAAAGACAAGGAAATACTGAGGATCAATCATAGATCAGAGGAGATTAAAAAGACAGAACAAATAAAAACAATGTGAGGTCCTGGATTGGATCCTGAATAGAAAAGAGTAGTAGTGGGGGGAAATGGTGAATTTCTAAGTTCAGTTAAGAGTGTCCTATTAATGTTAATTTCCTGATTTTGATAATTGTGCTATATTTCTGTTAAGTTGTCAACATAAGGGGAAGCTGGGTACAGGGCATACTGAAATCTGTGTGACTTTTGCAACTTTTCTATAAGTCTGAAATTATTTCAAAGGGAAAAAAACAGATATTTACATAGTCTCTAAGTATCTCCCTATAAGATATTTAACTACAAAGGGAAAAGTAGCATCCTTACTACATCTGGCAGATACCACCTTAGGCAAGTGACCACCACTAACAGACAAATGGAAATCAAATGTCTTCTGATATGAAGGATTTATCATCACTTTTGCGATATTCTTGTCAAAAAAAAAAGGTATAACTTGAATTTAAACATGATGAAACCTCAGAAAAATTCAAGTTGATGGACATTCTACAAAATGACTGACTTATACTCTCTAAAAATGTCAAGGTGTAAAAGACAATAAGGAGTGAAGCACTGTTTCAGGTTAAAGGAGACCAAAGAGGTCTTGCAACTAGACACATCCAGTGACCCTGGATTGGATCCTGGGCCAGATTTCTCTTTCTTCTGCTATGAAGAAAAATAAGTGGGCTAATTAGTGAAATTGGAATAAAGTTAGCAGATTAGATAATAGATCTTTATCACTCTCAATATTCTGATTTGATCATTGTTCTGTGGTTATGTAAGAGAAAGCCCTTGTAAAAACAGGGAACTACCCTGTGAACTGTTTAGGAGTAAAAGAGACATCGTGTGTGCAACTTACTCTCAAACAGTTCAGAAAACCTTATCCACATACAGTCACACATGCACATGCAAAGAAGGAGACACATACATCTATGTACATATGCATACATTTGGCTGATGGGCTTATGGGAATTTTTTATAATGTTTTTGCTAATTTTCTACAAATGTCAAATTATTTAAAAATATAAGTTTTAACAGTAAGAAAGAAACTAATTTTGCAAGGCATATTGCTTTCCCTCAAGAGCCTAGTGTGTAGTTGAGAGGTTAAAAAAATAAAGATAGAAATACTAAGGATTCAATGTTAACAGAGGCTGGTTTTATAACTTCTTGAGGGTACACTGATAAATACTGCTATAGTCAAGTAATCGGGAGGATATGGAGTGGTAGCAAATTGTCAAAGGAAACTCCATGGAGAAAGAAGGACCATGCCTGCACATTGGAGAAGGAAGAACTGTGACCAAGAACAGAAGTAGGACATGGAGTTCTAGGCAGGAACAGCACCTTGGGAGAAGGAAAGTGGTGAGAATGCCCATGGGAGTTCTCCAGACAAAGAAGGGAGCAGGTTTACTGGGTCCCTGATAAGTCTGGAGATGTCAGAAATAACACTGAACTTACCTCCTGGAAAACAACATTGCCAAAGTCATTTAGGTGAACTTACCAAGAGTTCTGGCTTTTAGGTTTCTTTATCCACAGAAATATAAGGAATCAATGAAAGAGGTTTTTTTTTTTTTTAATTGGTAATAGATCTGTCAAAGTTTAGATTAGAGTAGGTAAGTGTTTGAAAGTAGAAAAACTACTGGCACAACCTGGAAATAGACAAATAAGATGGTCAATGAAATTAGCATATATGAGGTGGCTTATAACCTATGGAAATGTGTGAACAACAGGGCTATTTACTTTCTATCATCAATATATAAAATTAGGAGTGTTTGATTAACTTTATCTTCTCAGTATGCTTGGCTATTTTTTTATAGTGAGAAAGACAGAACCAGAGCATAAACACATATTCTTTTGAGGCTATAACATCCACATGTATTTTAACCATTAAAATAAATGCAGATATTTGTCCTTGGGAAATCATTAAATTACCTTCTGGGGACTCAATGGCCATAACAGAAGGAGGAATAAACAAACGAAAGCCATATGGCGTGTTAACTGACATTAGCTGATAGCTGAAGGTAGGCTTGATAACCAGAACTAGAAAGAATTGGCAGCATTTAATGAGGCCAGCCTGGTGTGGATAACCTTCAAGGTCAAGGTGATGGGGGTCCTTGGCTATAGATATGACAGTGGGAATGGAAAGGAAGGCAAGGCATGGGTAAGATTCAGTATAAAGCACAAATTGTGAAATTTGGCCTCATATGGTTTAAACCATCCAAGGGGAATTATGAAGCAGGCAGTTGTATATGTACACAGAGTTCAGAGGAATGGTCTCGAAATCATTGCCATGTGAATGGTAGTTAATGCCATGAGAGTCAGATGAGATTGTCTAGAATGGTCGTTCTCAGTCTTAGTTGTGTCTTGGATTGATTCATGTGGTGAGCTTTGAAAAAACTTTGACACCCAAGCCATGCCCTAGACCAATCCAATCAGAATCTCTATGTTGGTACTAAGCATCAGTATTTTTTAAAGCTCCCCAGGTGATGCCAATGTGCTGTCAAATTTGAGGACCGTTTCATAGATATTCACCTAGAAAAGTGGTGTTTACAGGGGGTCATTTTCCCCCAGGGAATCTGGCAACATCTGGAGATATTTTAGATTGTCACTACTAGGGAAAGGGTGATACTGGCATCCAGAAGGTAGAGGTCTGGGATTCGAGGCCCAGGGCATCCCTGACAACAAAAAATCATCCAGCCCAAAGTGTCAAGAGTGACAAAATTGAGAAACCCCAGGTTACATTAGATACGGAATAGTGGTTCTTAAACTTGAGTGAACACCATAATCACCTGGAGGCCTTGTTAAACTACAGATCGTTGGATCCCACCCCAGAGCTCCTGATTCAGTAAGTCTGGAGAAGGACATGAAAATTTACGTTTCTAACAAGTTTCCAAACGATGCTGTTGCTGCTGATCCAGAGGCCACACTTTGAGAACCATTGATCTAGGACATGGTTTCTCAAACTTGGCTGCATATTGAAATCACTGGGTGCATTTTCTAAAATATTGATGCCTGGGTCCCATCCCTAGATGGGGCAATGCAAATGATCTGAGGCATAGGCCAAATGCTAGGGTTCTTTTTTAAGAGTCTTCTCACGTGATTCTGGTGTGCAGCCAAGGTTGAAGCCACTTATCTAGGAAAATAGTACAGACAGAAAAAGACAAAAAAGCCCAAATTGGATCCCTTGTATTCATGGGTTAGATGAAGGAGGAAGGAGTTGGAGACATGGCCAGTGACATAGGTGGGAAACTAGGAGAGTGGCTGTTGGGAAGCAAGACAGAACTCTTGGAGATGGCAACCACGGTCTGCTTAGTACAATATCTTATATTCCTATGAACACCAGCCCACAGGGTTGGTACCAGCTGTTACCTTATGTCTAGAGTTCAACACTTTTAGGAAAATATCTTCCTTTCCAACTGCCTCAGATCTCAGATCTCTTGCTTAACTCTATTCAAAGACCCACCTGAAAGACTACCCTCACCAATACTCAGTTAAAAGTCCGAGGCCACTGAAATGTACACTATCAATTCCCAATGGGTCCAAGTGATGATAGAGTTAAGCTTCCTCATTTTACCAGTGACAAATAGAGTTCCTCAAAAGGACATTGCCTTGGCCAGTCACAGAGCCAGTGCTGGTAGAACTCAGGCCAGAAGAACTCAGTCTTCCTGATTCTCCTCTTCATGTACCTTGTATTCTGCAAATCCTTTTCATCTGCAAAGAAAATCTTAGGAGTAAGTGTCTGGAACCAGTGGTTTAAGGTCAAAATAGCTCCTCTGTTTGCAAGCTTCGCTCCATTGTTCGGCCGTGGGTGTGTGTCAGGAATTCTCCTGGGCAGAGCCAGGCCAGGGTTGGGGTTTCCCTGATGACTCTTTCAGGTGGAATGTGTTAGCTAACAAGCCAATACTCGTGTCAGGCAGGTAAAGCCCACATCCGATGGATCAAGGACCTGGAATCTTTCATTAAATAATTTGTTTCCTTTGTACCAGACCCAACTCTCAAGCTGGAGTTTTTGGCTCTACCTATTAGGCCCTTGCGTTGCAGCGACCCTGCTGTTGGTAAGGTCACATCACTGACTGACCAGGCCCAGCCCAGTATGAGTTCTGTGACAGACATGGGTGAGCAGAGTGAGTCTCATGTGACTCCCTCTCGTGGCCTTTATTCCACAGGAGGGGTATGGAGAGTGCCGGCAAGGAAGTTTCTTTCTTCGCTAAGATCCCCCGTGGGGTGAGGCAATGGAGAGTAGGAGCCTGGCTGAGCACAGAAAAGGGCTTATCACGTACCTCAGTCTTTTTTGGTAGTTTTCTCCTCTGGTGGGGTGTCAGGTACGCTAAGTCCTCAGGACTACCTGCGAATGGAAAACTGTAGAGGCTCTTATTCAGTGTACCATAAAACAAAAACTCATCCCCCTTTCTAGTAACTGGAGGATGAATTAAAATGGGTAGATACAAAATGACCTTAGAAATAATATGAGCTAGTATCTTTTCAAGATTATCAGGTTTCTTTAAACCAGCCCCAAACTTAACTTACAGGCTTAGAACAACAGCCATTTATTTAGCTCATTGTTCTGCAGGTCAACTGACAGCTCTGGCCTGGGCCAGCTCAATGAGTGTTTCTGGGCTCCTAGCTACCTGTTCCTCTGGTCAGCGGGCACGTAGCTGCTTGATCTGGGAAAGCCTCACTCACATGTCCAATGGTTGCCTAGCTGTTGGCTGGGGCAACAGGGATGACTGAGCCAAGCCTCTTTCTTCCTCCAGCAGACAAGCCCAAACTTCTTCACTTGGTGGTCTCAAGGTTCCAAAGAGCAGCAAGAAAGAGTCAATGCTCTTGCACCCTTCGAGTCTCTGCTTGCATGATACTTGCTACTGTCCTGTTGGCCAAAGCAAGTCCCATGGGTCACTAGAGTCAGAGGCAGTTCCATATGCCCGATCCAGCAGCCTCCCCTACTTCCTTGTCTTCTAGGACACTTGAGTGGTATGGGTTGTTCCGTACTGGTGGCAAAGCAGTTACAACTTCCAGTCGCATGATGATGGAGAGGGCGTTTGGGGGTGGGGGCAGAGATGTATAAATCACGCCTTACTTATGTCTTTGATTTGCTAACGAATGAACATGTCGAAAACACCCCACAAACCCATGGTCCAAACAGGATTAGAAATAATAGAGCACACAACAAAATCAAAAGCTTAAGGTCATTAACTAATGCAGTGAAAAGACTTAAATAACTTAAGTAAATTATGAAATCCACAATGGAGGAATTAAAGCTAGGAGGATAATGTAACTGCAAGGTAAAGGTTATATTGCTTTATAAAGTTCTGTGGCTTTTACATGTCCTGTCGATCTACTTTAAGGCAGGTTTGTGATAAAGACCTTCTTAATACAATAAAATTTTTTTAAAAATATTTTTCTACACTACTGCTCAAATGTTTTATTATTGTTGTTGTTGTTTTTCCCAAGATGAGCAAAAGAACATTTCTCTGGGAGTACAAAATAGTTCCAAGGAATAAAAAATTTGGGTGACTATTTTCTTAAATTTACTTCTGGGAGGAAAGTAAGATGCAACCTGTTAGATAAATTTGCCTTTTTCCTCTTTAAAAATCTCCACTATTAGTTCATTGTGCTAGATACACATTTAAAATAGGGAGAGGAGAATATACTGGCTTCTACTGAAAGAAGCAATACGTATATTTTACCAGCTTTGGTTATCCATGAGGAAGCTCATCATGTTCTTTGGAAACGCTATAGCTAACTTGCCTCCATCTGATGTATTGACACAAGTGCAGGAGTAGCTCACAAATAAGAAGCTGCAAGCATGTAGACAGTTTGTCAGTATCAGGGGAACACCTCATTCCTTGGACAGTAGAATTTGAAATTATGGCAAACTGAACACATGGGATCCCATTCACATTAGCCTTGTCTGTCATCACATACCCAAGTATAGGTTCCTAGGAGTCCTGGGAGTGAAACTCCAGTAACTCATTTCAAGGGAAGAGGTGGAATGGACGCAAGCCACTTGCATTCCCAGGCCCCCTTAACAAGTGTAAGAAAAGTCAGGGAAAGGATTCTCCTCTTTCCATCTAATTGTAACTAAGTCAGTGGAGGAATCTCTTCTACAGCCTGCCTCCAAAGGTTCATTGCAAACCATCTCCCCCTCTCGACTCTGAAGATAGTCATTACTCTCAAGGCATGCCCCAGAAGGAAGATGGAGCAAAATGTTATGGATTAAGTACCAAGGTTTACAGAAAGAGAGCCAAATGCTGACCCGGGGTACATAGTTTTGTACAGACTAGGAACTTGACACTCTTGAAAGACCCCAGTGCTTCCATAAATCTTTCTTTATAATCACAATTGGACTCAAGGTATCTGAATGTAAAAAAGATGTGGTCATGTTTGCAACATATATTTGTGATTCCTGGAAACATGCTTATGTAAGCATAATCCTAAGTCTCCAAGCTAAATATACGTATATTCACATACATTAGCACATATATAATCACCTATCACAATGCTTGTGGTGAACACTCCTGGTTCTCCATCTCCAATTCCCTTTAACAGGCTGGTGTACCCATTCACCAACTGCTGTGGGTATTTCACAATTGTCCCCTTATTTGGAAGGCAGTCATGCTCACCACTATATCACCAATGCCATACAATTGTCCCCTTGTTTGGATAATTGCCCTTGGCCAAACCAGATCTACCTTGCCTGGACGTTTATACTCCCTGATCCAGGAGGATACGGAGAGACAGCCAATGATTGACTGACAATGAGTGTTTTAAAAATCAGGAAAAAGACCAGTTTCCTTGCCCCAAGGTAGGACCAACTACTTCAGAGCTCTCCACGTGATGAGGCTGAAGCTCAGCTCCAGATAAGACCACCCGCTTGCTGCATGCCTTCCCTGACCCACCTGCTTCCCTCACTCCCTTTCTGCTGAGAGCCCTTCTTCATTAAGTCCTGGGCACCATATCCCCATCTCAGGCTCTGCTTCTAGGGAACCCAACATGAGATAACCCCTCATCACTGATCTTAAAAACTTTCAGCAACTAGGACCCTAATATGGATGCTGTATTTGTTCTCACTCCACCTCTAATTTTCAAAGTTACTCACCACTGCATGTTTTCGCTTTGAAAGCACTTGCTGTTGACCATGTGCTTGAGGAGATTTTCTCTCCTCTCTCCACCTCAGCCTCTGTCACTCACATAGGCAACAAAGTTGGTTCCTTTTGTTGGAGCTCCCTGACACACTCCTATAGAAACTGAAAGCCCATTTTCCCTCTTTACAACAATATATAGATTGGATTACCTATTCCTTGCCGGGGGGAATAAAAAACTTAAAAAATGATGCTTTGGAAACAATAATCTCTCTTGAACTTGAAACCCACAGACAACAGTCACAGGATTAGCTGATCCTGGAAAACTTCCCATAACAAGACCATTTTGTGAAACCAATGAAGCTGACCCAGTCTCTGATAAGCTATCTCCAAAGGGCATAATATGTCAAATATTTTCTTATCATCTTCCCTGTGTGCTTTCAGAGCACATTCAATACTCCTTTCTTCTCTCTCATGCAACTTACTTTCTGACTTTGTATAGAGGTGTGGTTTCTTAAACACACTGGGGACGGAAAAACAAAATAAAAGGAAGGGAAAAATCTAAGTACCCATGCCCATACTGCATAACCACAGCTGAACTTCCATGCAGAAGGAGGTCTGTCACTTGGAATTCAATAAATGTGTCCGGTCGCCATGGCTCAATGTCATGCTAACCTCTTTCTCTCCTTTCATCAGAGGTAGACATGAACAAATTAGAAATGGATGATGGCTCATCTTTTACTGTAACGATCATAGTTATAGCTAAAGTTCACTGAACACTTCAGGACTGTTATAGCTGCCTTGCATGATGATCTTATGCAAACAGAACAACTACCTTATGAGGCAGGTACTGTTTCTCTACACACTTTTACAGATGAGAAAATTTATATCCTAGGACTCCCTGTAGAATTCTATGCCATCCTGATCTTTCTTCTCTCATACAATCTAATTTTTGAAGGCAATTCTCCCCTTAAAAATTCTCTCTGATGAATAGTATACCATGCTGTCTCTGTAGTCAGACTGTGTTTTAAAAACGATAGTGCTAAAAAGACAACTTTTAATAAAAGCTAATTGTGTGCCTTTTATATGCATAACCTTTCATCATAAAAGCAATGGCATCAGTATTATTATTCCCCTTAGAGAGTTAGGGAAACAGGCTTGGAGAGGTTACATAACTTGTCCACTGTTAGACTCAGGCCAGCTCCTAGTAGCTGTGGGTCCAGGGCAAGAACACAAATGAAGCCAGCCAGCTCCTCTTTACAGCATTCCAGGCCATCCGTGCTCACAAAGGGTTGAGGGTGCAACATGTAGACAACTTCGGCCACCTGCCCAAGCTTCGTCCACACCCTGCAGCCCTACCCACAGCTGCCACTCCTCCAGCCTAAAAGCACGCACAGCAGCAGTGCCATTTACTCTCAGGAGGATACACTGGGGAGGAGGCCCCTGTAGGTTCTAGAAAGGACTTAGGGCAGTTTGGCAGGGAATTACGATCCAGGTTACCTGGAGCGTGATCTAAGAGGGAGAGTGTGGGATCCAGGTGGGTATGTCTCCCAGCCCTGTGGACTTCAGGCCCCATGGGGAGAAATGCAATCGAGGAGACCCAGATCCCTAACAGCCCTAACCCTTCAACTCCACCATTCCCCCATCCCCCCACCATTCCCTCTGGTTTACGCTTACTTCAGTACAAAAATGAATCACAGAGCCATTCCACTGTTTTCCATGCTTTAAATGAGAATACCTGTGTTCCTCGGGGGATTACATGAGCACATAAAGCTGGCCTTTTAAAAGTTCTAAGGGGTAGATGATCAATAGGCAATTCTTAGCAGAATTCTTTCCATACTTAGAATGCTTCTCTCGAGAGTTCAAGGTCCAGGCAAATAATTAACAAGAGTATACATGTCTGTCCACCTGTAGCAAAGGAAAGAGAAGGCAGGAAGCAGAAGTCCAAGGACTTTAAGGTAAATTAAGAGAGTAGGAAGAGCTATTAAGCGCTAATACCTAGCATGGGACTTGGAGCATACTAGCTCCTCAATGAATACTTCATAAAGAAATAAATAAAATGATGCAGCATGAGTTTGTGAGTAGAATTGAAGTAGTTGACTTTTCTCTCTCTTCTTGATAAGATAGATTTGATATAGCTTATCAATACGAGCAATGTCAACCTGGTTACTCTGTGTCCAACAGCACAAGCATATCACATCTCTATGTCTTAAAAGGGGCTTGGGTTTGGGGTAAAGCCCCAGTATTCCCTGGGTATTGCAGATACCAAATCTTCTACCTTGAAACTTCTTCAGCTGTTTAAAGACTAGCTGTCTCCCGTCAGTATTGTGTGAGATACCATCACACGTCTTCTTCATCCTGTTTTCCTCACGACCCTCCAATCAGCAGCTTAGACACACATCTAGAGATCCGAGGACCCACTTTCCCACTTCCTCTCTAAAATGCAAAATTTGTAAGATGATGAGTAAAAAGCTGACTATGTGTTCTTAATTTTTATGAAAATTATGTTCAATCATGGTGTGTGTGTGTGCATGTGGAGAGAGAGAGAGAAACAGAAAGACAGAGAGATTAAATATATCAGTGAATGGAAATTAAATAAGTATCATTGACCTACCTCCAAGACTAGATAGAAAAATAAAGTTATGTATGTGTAGAGTATATATATATATATATATATATATATATATATATATATAGCCATTGAGAGCTATATGGTTATAGATATGTAAATACATAAAATGATAAAAGAAGCCAATTTATTTCCGAATATTCATATCTGAAAACCCCACTAGTGTAAAAAGAGACAGACAAACAGCAACAACAAAAAACCCAAATTTCAAAAATCTGTGCTATGTTTTTATACCTTGGATCCAGAATACTTAAACTATGTTCAGTAGAAATAGCTACATAGAAATTGGAAGAAAATGGAAAACACAAATAAAAGAATCCATGAAAATGACCCCCAAAATGACTAAATTGAGTAATATCAAATTTCCAAAATGTAAAAATGTCACAAACACACTGAAATTTGATCTGTGAATTCTAAAACTATAGTTCTTAACTCTTTTCACCATCATAGGCCCCTTTGTATATTCAATGAATGAAAAGGACTATAAAACGTAAACATAGGCATAGACACACCAACACTGGCATTCAGAGATTTCACTGACTACTGTGAAACTCAACTTCGGGTTTTATGTCACTTTATACAATTGTTCCTAATTGATATTGAGCAACTCTGGTCTAGAGACTGAGGGACACAACTCCATGGGAGTAGCCTTGAGGGAATCATATAGCCTTGGATCCAGGTATGCCTGAGTTCTTAAAGAACTCACCCTGGTTCATCTAACCCTGCGTCTCCTATCTTCACCCGCCCTCGTCCCCAGTGTTAAGGGCTTCACAGCATATGTGCCCCATCTAGATCCCACTTACACTTGTCATTTCCGTGATTGCTGACTGGCTTCAATTTGCCAGCTCCTTGGATTCTTTGTCTGAGGACTCTGTCTGGATGCTCTCTCCCTGTGTGCAGGGCAAGCTAGAAACACCAGGGAATTAATGTCCAACACCAAAACGAACACCCCTCAGTGACTGTCAGTAGTTAGTGAAGAAATACCCCAGCACCCTTGCCTCTTGGGCAGGGCAACTCTGAGATACATATTCTGCACTGTTTTTATACCTTGGCTCTCCAGGGAGATGAAGCCCCAATTTCCCACAGTTATTTGCTAGACAACTCACCGTTTATTGATTTTCTGCCCTCTCTTGTCTCATTTCTCCATGTCCTTATGAGTGTTTCCTAAAATCACCCCACTCCCAAATAAAAAACTACTTTTATTTACATTCTTGTCTCAGGATCAGCTTCCAGGGAACTCCAACCAATGCCTGATCCCAAGGCTGAAATGTGTCCAGGCAGAGAGGCTCTAGCCTTTAATTCCTACAGGACCGCTCAAGTGGAGGCTTTTAGCTAAATGTGATGTAGGTAGAAAGGAAGGGAGGAGGAAAAAAGGAAGAGGTATTAGAGGAAAAGAAGGAAGAAAGAGGAGGGGGAGATGGTGGTGATTGAAGAGGAAGAGGAGAAAGGAGAAAAAAAAGGAGAAGGAGATGAAGAAAGAGGAGGGGATGAGGGAGAAAGAGAAGAAGAACAACGACAACAGCAATGACATTTGCAGGACTGTTCACATTCTATTCTCCAGGCTACAGCCCTCCAAAGCCAAAACCTGTAACAGAAACTCTGGGGTACCTGGCATGTGTGTTCCTGGATAGAACAGGGTGGTCTGTCTAAGGTACAAGCTCACACCGGCTCCCTGATTTCCAACAGCCCTGGTTGTGTGAGCAGGGCTTGACATGGTGGTGGACACGCTACAGGTTGGAAGGCTTGGCATCTGGCTTTGACGCTCCCAATAACATTCTGGATAAGTGTCCACGCCAGTTACTCTTTCTAGGTCTCACTTTCTCTTTTTAAAGTAACGCATGCCTTGCTTACCTCAGTGGAAGAGAATCTGTGAAATAAAAGCATAGAGAAGTTACTTGAAAAGTGTAAAGGCCTGTCCAAGGGGCAGCAAACTCCGTGGCCTCGAGGCAAGTGAAGCGGGCCTGTTGAGAGGGACCTTACAGGGAACTAGAGAGACCACTTCCTATCCACGCGGATCTATTGATTATGACAATTTGACAATTGTCATTAGAGCTTCCAATATTTCCAAGAAGTCCAAAATCCAAAGATTTATACAAAATCTGACTCCTACTTATCAACTGGTTCAAATTTTTGAAAAACATAACTAAGATGAACACTGTACAGGTCAAAGAATACATAACCAGAGGCTGCATTCCTCCCTTGGCAGTCAGGTGTGACCTCTGGCCTTTACAAAGGAAAGCAGCAAGAGGTTTGGGCTACCTTAAGGACAGTCTTGGTCACAACCTACTAATTAAAATATTCTCCAAATTAGACCATGTACCAACAAGGAGTCATCCAGAAACCCCCTCATTTGGTTTGCTCAGAGACCAGAAGAGCCAAGCTCTGAGGCAGGTTTCCCCTGCCAAAGGTCCAGCCGGTGGTACCTTGTACAAACAAACAGGTCCTTCAAGGCTTGAAGTCCAAGTAATTTTCTCTTTAGCTGCACGGCCCAACCAAACAAAAGTTTGCAGAGACTATCAATATGCCAGTCCCAGATAACCCATTTTAGGGTCATCAGTGTTTATTCCAAGAAAGTGTGAATGACACCACCTAGCCCAAACAGAGCAGACCATTGTATCCTGAGGCAAAAGCAAACATCCTTTCCATGAATATTTAACTGAAAGCCATTGCTTATTGGTATTTGGCACAGCTGGGCTGGTCCTATCTTCTGTGTTCTGAAACGTGTCCTATGAAAAAGATGATCAGAATGTTTTCTATTCTAACTTTCTTTGCCATCATAGCCTGAAACTTACTATTAAGCAATTTTGAATTCAGATGATTCTCCCCAGGTCTTCTTCTCTGAGAACTAAATTCAAAGTAGTCTTGCCTGTGAGGACATCAGAGGTTTATCTGATTTATCTTATTGACAGGATCATTGTTGACAAAGGTGCTTAAAGGTATTCAGGAGGAAGTGAAGCTGCTTGTCTTGCTTAAATTTTGAAGCACAATGTTGATTTGGGAAAGGATCCTTGGGAGTTGAAATGAAGGTCTAAAGGTGGTGAACACAGGGCATATTAAATAAAAGAAAAAAAGAAGAAGAAAGAGCATCCAATCAGACCTACCAACCATATACCTTAAGCATGCATTTGAATAATGTTCAAAGGTTTCCTTACCGCCAAATTGTTCATTTTCTAACCTAGCAAAAGGTGCCTGGAAGACTCATCTTTAATCACTTGACTAGGTTGATTTATTAAAAATACATAAATAACTACATTAAATACACACACACAGGGAGTTAATATAGTTGGTGGTTGAGAGCTTGTGTCTCAGTTTGCATGAACAGTCCTGAACTATGACTATTGCCCTGGTGTACAACAGTGCCCCTTGTCACTCTTAAGAATGTCCCACTTGGACAATAAACTCTATGATCACTGCAGGTATAAGTCACCCTAGGTCTCAGTATGACTGTGCTCTTCTCCAGCTGTGAGACTTACATGAAACTCCCTCCCTAATTCCTCATCTCTAAAATGAGAACGATGGTGACGCCTACTCCTCAAGGTTGCTGTGAAGGCAAAGTGTGATAATAAATCTTAAACGTTTAACCTGCAGTATAGTAAGTGCTCAATCCATTTTAGCTGTTACTGTTTAAAGATATGTCATCTGGGAAGAAATCTGTCATATGAGATTGAACCATCGTCACCACAAAATGCTCCATCCATCTCAGGATATTTTAGGTAAAATACCGTTGACTCCCAGAAATAACTCTATCACAGCCCCTACAGTACAACGTAGGAACATTCAGGGATGGATCTGATACATGAGATAGTGCCCCTCAAAGATGGGCAGCCGGGAACTCAGGAGGTAGGGCAACCCTGCCTCAGGTCCTGTGGAATAGATGGCAGGGAGATGCTGCCCTCTCAGACGTGCTCAGGTTTTTAAAAGAATCAAAGCTGGCTGTCTACTGTGCTCCCCTGCTTCTCTTCCACCCCATCTCTCTCAGCTGTGAGCAATCAGCCTGAGACTGACCGGGGTCAGCTGTGGCCACATACATGACTGTGGAGTCTTGGTCCTGCCCGCCTCCCTCGCCCTGCACTTCACCTTCTGGAGGATTTTCCCAGCTCCACATTTTCGAAACGAAACCCCCCATTTCTCCTCCAGTTGTGGAGGACAAGGCCCAACTGTAATTTCAATGACAGCAATAACAAATTCATGAGGGCCCAGCCCTTGCCATCTGTCTCAGGGATGTGTCAGCCCTTTTATCAGTCATGAGGAATACCGTTTCACCAACCATCTAAACAAATGAGAGCAAGCCCATGGGTTTTCTGCAAAAAACAGACAATCAAATGAAGACTGGAACTGTCTGAACCCCCAGCACACAGAAGAGGTAAAATGTATCACTTGGTATTTGCATAATTCAGTGAGACTCCCCATTTAAAAGTTGACAAGGGCAACTGAAACAGAGTGTTGATTAGAAACTAGAGGGTAGATTTTTAAATGTTAAATTATCTATCAATCAGTCTCTGAAAGGTAACAAACTCTCTATATTGTAGGGACTTTGGCATTGGTGTGTGTTTTGTGTGGATGGATATGTATAACAGAATAGCTAGTATTTATTAAAGACTTCCCATGTGCCAGGAATTATGCCAAGTGCTTTGTTGCATTTAATTCTCATAATAACTCTAGGAATTGTACCCATTTTAGAGATGAGGATTTGAGGCTCAGAGCGAGGAAGTAATTTACTTGAGGTCATACAGGTATGAAGCCCCAGCTGTGAATGACAAAACTGATCCATCTGACTCCAGAATCTATGGTCTAACCACTATCCCATCACAGGCCCTTGCACACGTACAAACACACATAGTTACTTTCCATTTCCTGTCCTGATGAGGACTGACCCGTGGCAAATCACCCGCCCCTCAAAAAAGGTAAGGGGAATCCTAGCTGGGCACAGGGAGAGAAGCCGGCAGCGTATGGAGCTGAGGGAAAGCTGGAACAAAGCAGAGTCAAACAAACAGATAATCCACCAAAGGATCAATCCCCTGGACCAGTCCAGGAATTAAACTGTGGGGCAGAAATTGACATGGTCAATTTAAAACCTTTACGTTAAAAACTGCTAACACTTATTGAATGCTTGATGTGTACCAGAAACTATCCTAAGCATTTTTGCACAAAATTGTTCATTTAATTCTCAAGGTTGTCTCTTAAACCCAGTTTGCAGATGAGGAAACTGAGGCACAGGGATGTTACATACCTGGTCAAGACCACACAAATTATAGGTCACAGAGTTAGTACTAGAACCCTGGAAATCTGGTTTAGGAGCACAAATTCATAACCCCTCTGGTACATCTATGCTCCAAGCTCTTATGTTCTTGGGGAGTATATATTTTTGGTTGCAATTTTGCATGAGATCCAAAAGAAAACACAGCTCAGAATCCAATTTATGAGCTCTCTTGGTAAATAAGCACTATTTTTCTCTTTAGGACATGAAGAACTATCTACAGCACTGGGGAAGAACAAGCTTTATTGTTCACAGTAGCTGAATCACTATTTCCAAGATTATAAGAGCCATGTTGACTGCTGCCAACATTCATGGCAATGAATCATATTCCCAATCCATTTCTTTCCAGTTGACATCTGGAGCTCACGTGAAGTCAAGATGGGTGGTATCTCATTGTTACATATCAATATAGCTCTTCTGAAAAACTGGGAACATTACCCAGGCATAATAACCTCATAAATAATCTACCAGCTTGAGGACATTAAATGTAAAGAAAAGATGACCTCTGACCTTCCATTCCCTTTAATGGTGCTTCATTAGTCTCACAAATGGAGGCAAATTCATAACAGGGGGAATCAATTCTGCCACTTGGAAATAATTAAGACGTCTACATCAAACAACAGCTTTTTTTTATTCTTTCTAATTAAGTGATCCATCCCAGAGGAGTACTAAATTGGTCAGTGCAAATATAAATTACACTAAGCCTGAGTGTTTTAAGATCAATGTAGAAGTCTCCATGTTTCCCCTGTACTCTTCCGACACTTTACAGGCATTACACTACTGTCCTGACTATGGCATCAAGAAACCAAAAGCCTGGATTCAGTTGGCAAGAAGACATTCAGAATCCCCCACAAGCGGCCAAACTGTTCGCCTGTGTTACTGAAGATGCAATCCCAGTGACGAGGGTGACATCATGGGAAAACTCCTTAGAGTTCCATCTGCAGCTCAATTCTACTGTTGGACTTCAAAATATCTACAGATATAACATCTGGCTTGGAGCTTAGTGGCTCAAATTTTGAAGGTATATCTTATACCTTTTGCTAGGCTGCCTTACCCTTCCTGAGATATTATCCTTGTTGTGAAGGATTTATCCAAATGCCCATGGATGGGTTTTTGCCATCGTCAATCCTCAGCCATCAGTAGAATGGAACTTCTATTCAGCCATCAGTAGAACGGCTGCTATGAGGCCAAGCCTGGTTTGTCTAAAAGCTTTGACTTCTAAATCAACTCAGAAATTACACGCACTATTAAATAATCAAACTCACCATGTTTCTCCCAGGAAACTGAAGCAGGGATGAAAAGCAAACTAAATGTATTCAACTTTTTCTTTGCTTATGGGAAGAAAAATAATATTAGTTTAATATAACTTTGGAAGAGTCTTACAATCAACAAATGACCTATACCTTCAAAACTCACCAGGCAAGTATATAAGAGCATCTCACATCCACAGAGAGAAAACAGAGAAAAGAACACTGGATATAGAGGCAAGGTACTCTATTCAAACCCTGGTTTTGTCACCTTTTAGTTGTGTGCCTATATGTCCACAAAAGGAGACTTCCAGCATTCAGCTCAATGCCTAAGACAGTGTCTGCCATGTGTAAATATGTGCTCAGTAAGTGTGTGAATATAAATAGGTTCCCAAGTGAATGGGTCAATGAATGTCTTGTTCTTTGGAAAGCATATCTCCAAACAAGCTTTGAAGACTGGAGTCCGGGTTGAGTTCCCCTGAGCAGATCTTAGGAGAGGGTATATATAAGTGATTTATTAAGGAAGTTCTCCAAAGGGAAACTGCTAAGGGAGTGGAAGAAGCAGACAGGGAAGAGGACACACCAAGGAAGAGTGTGATGCCAGGTGACATCCCGGCCTGGGGAGCTCTGGAGCACAGCTCATGCCTCAGAGTCTGTCCTTCCTCAGGGAAAGGAGCTGAGCTTTCAACCTCCCATACCCATCAGATATGGGGTACGGGGTGCATTGAGAGATGATGGGGCAAGACACTGAGGACCAAGGTGTAAAACACAAAGCCCACAGAAGCTGAGGACAAGCACATAAAACCACCACAAGTGAGCCAAAGGAATCTGCTCAAGGTCCGATGAAGTCTTCTCCAACTGGTTTGCAAGATTTTGTGCTTCTGCAGACTAACACTGAAGAATAAGACATCTGGTCCTTTAACCTCGCAAAGGATCTTCTATCACATTTTTAGTATTTGATTCTTAAAACACAACTGTGTAATAGATGGGACATGCAGTATTATATCCATTAACGACAAACAGGGGATCTTGGACCCAGGGAAGAAAAATGGCTCATTTCTGGTGAAACTAAATTAGCAAAAATAGTTATCCTTTATAAGACAGTAACTAAGGGAGAGCTGAATTGTTTGCTCAAGGTTATAGGCACTGGGAGACATTAGAGATGTTAATGCTCACCGTAGGCCCTGGAGAATGAGTATGATGTGAGTTTATAGCAGGCAGAGATAACATTTTAGATGAGACAAGACCAGAGGAAGGAAATGCACAGGATAACCACTAGATAGATGGTCATCCTGAAGATGTCACTGAAGATAAGATATGCTATTGTGTGATGTTATACAAAGAAAGAAAAAAAAAAGCTACCAATTAAATTGTGACACAATGCTCTCTTTTCACTTAGAATCTATGTTTTATATTTATTAAAGACTATTTTATACCTATTTACACATAGAAGTGACAACAATATGGACAGTTATCAAATTGAGCTTCAAACATGCAGTGACGATGCAATTACTTCTTACTGCCATAAGACTGACAACAATCTGAGATGCATCAAATTACAAGACTCCCTACAAATTTGTGTCTTAAAATAGATGAAATATGGTATCAACAAACTGAGACAAACTCCTTAATAAAATCTGAAGGCCTGAGAGATTGTTGAAGGGGAAAACTGTTACCAAATGTGTTATTTATTGGGTTGTCTATGAATCACCTGCAACCATTTCCCACAGCACCAGTGGTTCATAGCCACATTTACTCAACTCTTACACTCAATAAATGCAGAATGATCACTGATCTTACAAGGAAGACAAATCCTTCAAAGAGAAGCTGTTGATACAAGCCTAGACTGTTTCCTATTTATGGTCAAAGGAGCTTATGATCATCTGTTCACACTTTTCCACCTAGTTACAGACACAGAGAACAACTGTCATTGCATTTTCTGGTTGAAATGTCCCTGCTGACAAACTCTAAGCCTACTCTGGCTGAGGAAAGTTTGAGTCACCACAAACAGGGTGAGTTTTTCCTTCACAGTAAAGAAGTACAAGAATAAAACATGGCCATCTTAGTGTTACTCCTTTAAAAAAAAATACCCATGTCTCTTTCTCTTCAAATTCAGGTTCATCCTACCTAATCTTTTGTTGGAATCGAAAGATAATTGTTCGATTTTAAAAAATGTTTAACTTCTATTCTGTTTGAAATTGAAACCATTGAATTCTAGGATAATTGGCATCCAGCCTTGTTACTCTTTCCTTTATGAGACACACAGTGTCCTGTCTCAGGCTTATACCCACAACTCTGATCCTTTTCATAGACTAAATTGAAGGTTCAATGGGTCTAAGTGTCTCGTTTCAAGTCAAGTCTTTATAATAATAAGGGGAAGGAGTCATTGTACTGTAGTCCCAAATTCAAAAGCATTTCTAACATTTTGAGATTAAATTAAAAACAGATTAGATTTAACTGTGCTTTTTTTTAGCAGAGTAAATCTATTACTTATACCTTCAGAAGATAGATTTTCTTAAAATGAAAAAACATAGTAACTTATTATTTTCAAGTGCTTTTCCACGTACAGCTCAGGCCTGTGGTATGGAGAGAGGACTCAGATGGGGCTGCTGGATGTGGGTGATCTTTAAGAAGAGTATTGTGTATATCCAACTTCACAATCCAAGGTGGGAAAAGTGCATCTTAGCAGGAAACCACGTCCTTCACTTGGAATATTCCAAAACATATATTGGTTGAATTGACTGATGTTGTCTGTATCAGTGAACCCTGGAAGGGAAAAGATGGCATGCACAAAGTGAAGAGAGTTTAAGAAAGGAACTATTTACTGTGGGCAGGCGGAGCTTAGGAGACCAATGAGAAATGGCAAGAGAGAGAGAGCCAGTTTTGAGCTCCTAAACCAGAAAGGGCAAGAGTTAGAGGCAGTTGCTGGAATGCTGAAGGATTCAATCAGAGTCAGGACCTTCCATGACAGGATCGACTGATCCATGGTTGGGGGCAGGGAGGGAGCCAGGGGGGAAAAGACCCATCGTCATTCTCTAGTTTTCCCATCTCCTCCTCATGCCTTCCATTAATAAACCCAGTTGGAAGTCAGAGATCCACAGCGGTCAGAGTAAGGCAGATAATCTGGTGATGGATTGAAAGGGGCAGATGGAAGATACCCAGCGTGTTGTGGGATGTCAGGTTCTGCTTTAGGCAAAGGTGAGGTAAATGGCTTGTCTCTCACACCTCCTCAACCTTTTGACGGTCATCTCTTCCTGGTCCATCTCTTCCTAGGCTGACCCACAGCTACCAACAGAAGTTCACCATCATACTGCACTGCCTCCAGGACTGCCACTGACCCCCATGTGACCCCCACAAGGGCTTGTCTTCCTTGAATTATAGTCCATATCTCAGAAGGGCACAGTCCTTAAATTTCCACTTTACATTTTTCTACCTCCCAATCCTTCACGGAAGTTACTCCTTCATAGGTGGCAAGCTGGCCAATCTAATAAATAATTCTATGTAAATATCTAATATCACTAATCGGATATAATAACAAATTCTGAAGCTAGAAGAGTTCTGAGAAATTACTGGGTTGGCCAAAATGTTCGCTCGGTTTTTTCCGTAAGATGGCTCTAGTAGCACTTGGTTGTCCTTAACTTCATTTGAAACAATTTTGTTAGACTGTATGTGACAGCTGTCATATCAGCGTGCAGTTTTTAAAAAGCTTATCAAAATTGGTAAATTATTGTGTAGCATTTTAATATTGACAATGGAAGAAAAAAGCAACATTTTTGGCATATTATGCTTTATTGTTTCAAGAAAGGTAAAAACGCAAGTGAAACGCAAAAAAAAAAGATTTGTGCGGTGTATAGAGAAGGTGCTGTGACTGATCAAACATGTCAAAAGTGGTTTGTGAAGTTTCGTGCTGGAGATTTCTTGCTGGACAATGCTCCACGGTTGGGTAGACCAGTTGAAGTTGATAGAGATCAAATTGAGACATTAATTGAGAACAATCAACGTTATACCACGTGGGAGATAGCCAACATACTCAAAATATCCAAATCAAGCGTGGAAAATCATTTGCACCAGCTTGGTTATGTTATTCGCTTTGATGTTTGGGTTCCACATAAGTTAAGCGAAAAAAACTTTTTTGACTGTATTTCCACATGCGATTCTCTACTTAAAAGTAATGAAAACGTTCTGTTTTTAAAACAAATTGTGACAGGCGAGGAAAAGTGGATACTGTACAGTAACGTGGAATGGAAGAGATTGTGGGGCAAGCAAAATGAACCATCACCAATCACACCAGAGGCCAGTTTTCATCCAAAGAAGATGATGTTGTGTATATGGTGGAATTGGAAAGGAGTCCTCTATTATGAGCTCCTTCCAGAAAACCAAACAATTAATTCCAACAAGTACTGCTCCCAATTAGACAAACTGAAAGCACACTCGACGAAAAACGTCCAGAAAACGCATAGTCTTCCATCAGGATAACGCAAGACCGCATGTTTCTTTGATGACCAGGCAAAAAACTGTTACAGCTTAGCTGGGAAGTTCTGATTCATCTGCCGTATACACCAGACATTGCACCTTCGGATTTCCATTGATTTCAGTCTTTACAAAATTCTCTTAATGGAAAAATTTCAGTTCCCTGGAAGACTGTAAAAGGCATGTGGAAGAGTTCTTTGCTCAAAATGATAAAATGTTTGGGGAGGAAAGAATTATGAAGTTGCCTGAAAAATGGCAGAAGATCGTGGAACAAAAGGGTGAATACGTTGTTCAACAAAGTTTTGGTGAAAATGAAAAATGTCTCTTTTATTTTTACTTAAAACCCAAAGGCACTTTTTTGGCCAACACAATATTTCTGGTCCTGTCAGAATATTTGATATAATAACATGAACATTTTATATAGGAGGCAACAAAGGTTAATGATGTAAGGTAACACACAAAGCTTATGTACAATCCTACTTGGGGCAAAAGACATTCTGTTTTTAATAAAGACCATCAGGGAACCCAGTGTATCCCAAAGTGTGGGGCTCCTCTTAATTAGATGTCATTCACACAGCATCAAGAACACTGAATCACGCCACACAGTGAGAAAGTGACTCTTTTTACCCTCATCTCAACAATTTATTATGTTAAGGAGAAAAACTTGGTTTGGAGCTAGGACATCTTACTCCCTCTTTTAACAGAAAGAAGTAAGCATCAGGCATAGACTTCAAGATCAGGAAATGGCTGATAGATCTAAGTTAATAATATTTTATTTCCCTTGAACTTATACTTTGTGTCACATTCTATGTCATGATGAATAATAATGACCTTCAATATATGTTAATGACATTAAAATTTCCTTTTTTGGAAGAATTTTAAGTGTTAAAATAATCAATTCGAAGAAAAATATATGTAAAGAGTAGTAATATAGTTTTTTCATGGTTATATAAAAATAAAAGTATTAAGTGAAGCAATGTAGTTTGGGATTTGCAAAGAATTTTTATCTATAATCCTGGAAGTTACCTAAATTTGAATTATATATAATTTATTCGTGTGTGTGTGTGTGTATAAATATATTTTTAATAACAGGCAGAATTCTAACATGGCCCCCAATATTCCCTGGTATGCATACTCTGTACAATTCCTCCCCCTTGAGTGCAGACAGAACCTGGGAATATCATGGGATATCATTTCCATGATTATGTTATATTTTAAGCAAACGGGATTTTGCAAATATAATTAAGGTATTTGTCAGTTGACTTTGACTTCATCAAAAGGGAGATTATCTCGGGTGGGCCTGACCTAATCTGTTGAGCCCATAGATGAGATAAGAAACAGCAGCAGAGGTTTTTCTGTTGTCCTGGGAGCAAACAGCCATGCTGTGAAAGGAAAGGGCCCTGTGGCACGGACGGCACTGAGAGGGGTCTAAGGCCAACAGCTTGTGAGAAAACAGACCTAAGCCCTACAGCCACAAGAAAGAGACCCTGCCCACAGTCAGTGAGCTTGGAGGAGGAACCTGAATTTAAGACAAGATCCCAGTGCTGGCTGACACCCTCATTTCAGCCTGATAAGATCCTGAGCAGAGGGCCCAGCTAACTCACATCCAGACTTCTGACCCGCAGAAACTGTGAGATAATAAATGTGTGCCGTGTTAGCTGCTAAATGTATTATAATTTGTTACACAGTATTGGGGGAAATATGTATACACACACACACACACACACACACACACACACACTCTCTCTCTCTCTCTCTCTCTCTCTCTCTCTCTCTCTCTCTCTCTCAGACATTTACACCATAAAAGAATTTGGGAGAATTGGAGGAAAGCTTTATGGGATCCTTCAGATTATACAGAAACTATAACACTACCTATACAATAGAGGCAGTTTTGTATAACTATAGAGCTACTTATCGAAACTATTCATCATTCACCTGCCAAGGAGAAATCACTGAATTTTCAAAGAACTATCTGGAGATTTCCAAACCAGTGCTTGACACCCTTCAGTGCACTCACAAATCCCTCAAGTATCTTAAAAAATCACAGACTCTGATTCAGGAGTTGTGGTCTGGGGCCTGAGATTCTGCATTTCTACCAAGCTCCCAGGTGATGCCAATACTATCACTGTGAGTAGTAACTGTCCAGGTTTTTCCCCTTTTTCCTAATAGGGCTTTATCTAAGTTACAGCAAATGGTTTCCTAACTGGCCTTAGAGAGCTATCAGATACAATCTCCTTCCCGTTATCCAACAGAGCAAGAGCCCTCCTATTGACTGTCCATTCAAAAAGTGAAAGGGCACTGGGACTTGTCCATCTCAGAAGTGAGATTTCCAAGACTGAGTTTAGCAGTCACTTCTCTGACACAGTGCAGGTCACAGGAGACTGGAAGTTTTGTAGAAATGTACGCCTAAGATTTGCAGCCTGGTCTAACCTCTCTATTCAAACTTCTGTGGCTGTGAAATTAGGCTGGAAGTCTTTGCATTTATTATAAGATTCTTGGTATTTCCTGTTTCCATTCAGGCTGGCAATATCACAAACACGGCCTCTCTAGTGGTTTTTGGTACTTCCACTAACCGTCCCAGCTAGAATCAAGAGTAGTAAAGCAGCACACAAAAGACACCATGTTTGAAAGACGTGTGGCGGGAATTTTCATTTGCGTAACCTCCAAAGAGGTTTCATTTGGTTTTTACTATAGGTGGAACAAAGGTAATTTCCTCAACTACATAAAATCATGCGCCTGGTTTCTCTTCCCCTCCCTTCTCGCTGTCAAATATATTTCATTTCACCGTGTTGGGTAGAGCTCTGAATCTGGAGACTAGAAAGGGATCTCTGGAGATTACCTGTCTGGTCTGTTGGTAGTAAATCAACCACAAGGGCAGGCAAATGCACTCACAGGTTTGTCTGAAGTTTAGGATAAACTGATAGCATCTCCGAAAGAGACTGGTTAGTTGTATTGATTAGTGAGGGAAAACTTCTTGCTCATGCTGACTGACGAGAAGCAGAAAAGAGCTGGAGCAACTGGCCAAAGTTGGGGGAAAGGGAAATTGTGGTCAACGCAGAAGTTGAAGCCAGAGACGACAAAGATAATAGACTTCTCAGGCAGCCAGGCAAACCCTTGAATCTAGGAACTGATTCAAGTCCTAGGGATTTATCCAAACTCAAAGAGGGAAAATAGCAAAAGTGATCTTCAGAGAAGAAAAAAGCCACACCCTCTTCTGAAAATTACCAAGTATTTCAACGTCAAGACCTACATGACACACATTGCCTGTCAAAGTCAGTGATGTATTGCCTGTCAAAGTCAGTGATGTATTTAGCATTACAATTACAGAGACTGGCCTTATTGAATGTGTAGATTTTGTGGCAAGGTGGAGCTAAGAGATGAAAAGGAACTGCTTTCGTGGAATTTGGTGGCAGACACTCCCTTGCCACTCACCAACCTTGCCTGGCAGCAGCCGGGGAATTGGAGACCAGGATCCTCTAGCTGATGCACCTCTCCCAAGCGCATCTTCCAGATTGAGGATCAAAGCTTTGGTAGCCTAATGCCAAGATAGGACTATTCCTTGATGCCACTTTTTGAAAGGTCTTTTCTTTTGTTCTGAAGCAACCTTGGCACTAGGTATCGAATGCCCCATCAATGCCCAGTGTCCAGGCATGACTTAGGAGACCCCAAGGTGTACTGATGCTGAGGGGTGTGTGGCAGAGAAAGTGTGGGATGAATTCTCCCCTTATGGGTCACACTGCAGTTTGCAGTAATCCCACTTATAATGTAGGAGTAACACAAACACACACACACATACACAGTATACAAAAAAATTCAGAGGTTTATATAATACTTCAAATATATATATTTATATCTTTTTATATATATGTTTATATATGTATGTAAGAATGTATGTTTACTTCTGTGAGCTACTTAAGAAAAACTGTCTGAAGGAGGGACCAGGCATCAAGGCAGGAGACCCAGAATACAGGGCAGAAAGGTAAGTGTCTCTACAGGGCATTTGGGGTGATAGAATCCCCACGCTAGATGGAGAGCGTGATGCGTGAGACCAAGAGTCCAAACTCTAAGCTGTATCTTCCCATGTGACAATCACACCCATTTGTGAAAATAAAAGCTCCATTGACCATGTCCACCTCAGAGTTCTCTGGAGGGGGGTGGTCCTCTCCATCCCTTGGCCAACATACCCGCTCCCTAGAGGGGACTTTCCCTCTGCCAGCATCACACTGGCCAGCACTAAACCGTACTCCCCAAACCTCCCTGCCTGCCTCTGCCTCCACAACATGAATGAAGAAGAAAAATACACCCACTTAGAGAAGCCACAAGTCCCTGCCTCTACTCACTTTTCATTCTACCTCTCTGATCAACTTCAGTGTGAAACCAACAAGCTGCTACAGCAAAAAGTTAGCAACCTTGATTAGCAATTTGAAATCCTCTTGAAACTCCATACAAGATGGTCATACAGGATCAATGGAAGTTTAAAAAATAATCATACAAATTTTAAAAGTACCACTGCCAAATAATTGCGGCTGACTCCGGGTCAGGCAATGATACGTAGACCTCAGGACTGCAGGGCTTTTCTGAGCCTTCCCTACGTGTGCTGTGCACTTGCCTCTTGACCCTTGGATCTATCCCCCACCCTGACCCTGCTGTTCTGTAACACAGGGCTGGCCCCTGCGAGGTAAATTTCCCAGGTCCCCTTGCCCATGTGGTTTCTAAGTATGTTGGGGCAATGAGGAACACTGGCCTTGGGGGCTAGGGCAGGAGAAAGGAAGAAGCCTGAGTATTTCTCCTCCTCACTCTGCCTTGAGTGGCTTCCCAGGAGAAGTTGCATCTCCTCCATGTCTCCAGGCAGGCTTTCCTTCTAGGATCCAGATCTCTCCAAGCAACCTCTGAGCTCTGTAGACAACACCTCCCTGCTCTGTCCTCCAGCCCTACACATCCGCACTCTGCATTGTTCCTCCTTAGATTGCCCCACCTTCCCTTATTTTCAGCCCTTCCGATACCTCTCTGGTTCAATTCCTACATTAAATTCTTTTTTTTAACATCTTTATTGGAGTATAATTGCTTTACAATGGTGTGTAACTTTCTACTATATAACAAAGTGAATCAGCTATACATTTACATATATCCCCTCCCTCTTGCGTCTCCCTCCCACCTTCCCTATCCCACCACTCTGGGCGGTCACAAAGTACTGAGCTGATCTCCCTGTGCTTCCCACCTGCACAGGGCTGCTTCCCACTACCTACCTATTTTACATAGTCCATGTCACTCTCTCACTTCGTCCCAGCTTACCCTTTCCCCTCCTCGTGTCCTCAAGTCCATTCTCTACGTCTGTGCCTTTATTTTTTTTTTTTACATTCCATATATATGTGTTAGCATATGGTATTTGTTTTTCTCTTTTTGACTTACTTCACCCTGTATGACAGACTCTAGTTCCATCCCCCTCACTACAAAAAAACTCAGTTTCGTTTCTTTTTATGGCTGAGTAATATTCCATTGTATATATGTGCCACATCTTCTTTATCCATTCATCTGTCGATGGACACTTAGGTTGCTTCCATGTCCTGGCTATTGTAAATAGAGATGCAATGAACATTGTGGTACATGACTCTTTTTGAATTATGGTTTTCTCAGGATATATGCCCAGTAATGGGATTGCTGCATCATAGGGTAGTTCTATTTTTAGTTTTTTAAGGAACCTCCATACTGTTCTCCATAGTGGCTGTATCAATTTACTTTCCCACCAACAGGACAAGAGGGTTCCCTTTCCTCCACACCTTCTCCAGCATTTAGTGTTTGTAGATTTTTTGATGATGGCCATTCTGAATGGTGTGAGGTGATACCTCATTGAAGTTTTGATTTGCGTTTCTTTAATGATTAGTGATGTTGAGCATACTTTCATGTGTATGTGGCAATCTGTATATCTTCTCTGGAGAAATGTTTGTTTAGGTCTTCTGCCGATTTTTGGATTGGTTTGTTTGTTTTTTGATATAGAGCTGCATGTGCTGCTTGTAAATTTTGGAGATTAATCCTTTGTCAGTTGCTTCTTTTGCAAATATTTTCTCCCATGCTGAGGGTTGTCTTTCTGTCTTGTTTATGGTTTCCTTTGCTGTGCAAAAGCTTTTAAGTTTCATTAGGTCCCATTTGTTTATTTTTGTTTTTATTTCCATTTCTCTAGGAGGTGGGTCAAAAAGGATCTTGCTGTGATTTATGTCATACAGTGTTCTGCCTATGTTTTCCTCTAAGAGTCTGATAGTGTCTGGCCTTACATTTAGGTCCTTAATACATTTTGAGTTAATTTTTGTGTATGGTGTTAGGGAGTGTTCTAATTTCATTCTTTTACATGAAGCTGTCCAGTTTTCCCAGCACCACTTATTGAAGAGGCTGTCTTTTCTCCATTGTATATTCTTGTCTCCTTTATCAAAAATAAGGTGACCATATGTTCATGGGTTTATCTCTGGGCTTTCTATTCTGTACCATTGATCTATGTTTCTGTTTTTGTGCCAATACCTTACTGTCTTGATTACTGTAGCTTTGTAGTATAGTCTGAAATCCAGGAGCCTGATTCCCCCAGCTCTGTTTTTCTTTCTCAAGATTGCTTTGGCTCTTCGGGGTCTTTTGTGTTTCCATACAAATTGTGAAATTTTTTGTTCTAGTTCTGTGAAAAATGCCATTGGTATTTTGATAGGGATTCCATTGAATCTGTAGATTGCTTTGGGTTACATAGTCATTTTCATAGGGTGACTCTTCCAATCCAAGAATGTGGTATATCTCTCCATCTGTTTGTATCATCTTTAATTTCTTTCATCAGTGTCTTATAATTTTCTGCATACAAGTCTTTTGTCTCCTTATGTAGATTTATTCCTAGGTATTGCATTCTTTTTGTTGCAATGATAAATGGGAGTGTTTCCTTAATTTCTCTTTCAGATTTTTCATCATTAGTGTATAGGAATGCAAGAGAATCTGTGCATTAATTTTGTATCCTGCTACTGTACCAAATTCATTGATTAGCTCTAGTAGTTTTCTGGTAGAAATTTTAGGATTCTCTGTGTATAGTATCATGTCATCTGCAAACAGTGACAGCTTTACTTCTTCTTCTCCAATTTGGATTCCTTTTATTTCTTTTTCTTCTCTTGTTGCTGAGGCTAAAACTTCCAAAACTATGTTGAATAATAGTGGTGAGAGTGGACAACCTTGTCTTGTTCCTGATCTTAGAGGAAATGGTTTCAGTTTTTCACCATTGAGAACAATGTTGGCTGTGGGTTTTTCATATATGGCCTTTATTATGTTGAGGAAAGTTCCCTCTGTGCCTACTTTCTGGAGGGTTTTTTATCATAAACGGTGTTCAATTTTGTCAAAAGCTTTTTCTGCATCTATTGAGATGATCATATGGTTTTTCTCCTTCAATTTGTTAATATGGTGTATCACATTGATTGATTGGCATATATTGAAGAACCTTTGCATTCCTGGGATAAACCCCACTTGATCATGGTGTATGATCCTTTTAATGTGTTGTTGGATTCTGTTTGCTAGTATTTTGTTGAGGATTTTTGCATCTATGTTCATCAGTGATATTGGCCTGTAGTTTTCTTTCTTTGTGACATCTTTGTCTGGTTTTGGTATCAGGGTGATGGTGGCCTCATAGAATGAGCTCGGGAGTGTTCCTCCTTTTGCTATATTTTGGAAGAGTTTGAGAAGGATAGGTGTTAGCCCTCTAAATGTTTGATAGAATTCACCTGTGAAGCCATCTGGTACTGGACTTTTGTTGGAGGATTTTTAATCACAATGTCAATTTCAGTGCTTGTTATTGGACTGTTTATATTTTCTATCTCTTCCTGGAAGGTTGTGCTTTTCTAAGAATTTGTCCATTTCTTCCAGGTTGTCTATTTTATTGGCATATTGTTGCTTGTAGTAATCTCTCATGATCCTTTGTATTTCTGCAGTGTCAGTTATTACTTCTCCTTTTTCATTTCTAATTCTATTGATTTGAGTCTTCTCCCCTTTTTCTTGATGAGTCTGGCTAATGGTTTATTAATTTTGTTTACCTTCTCAAAGAACCAGCTTCTAGTTTTATTGATCTTTGCTATTGTATTCTTCACTTCTTTTTCATTTATTTCTGATCTGATCTTTATGATGTCTTTCCTTTTGGTAACTTTGGGGGGTTTTTTGTTCTTCTTTCTCTAATTGCTTTAGGTGTAAGGTCGGGTTGTTTATTTGAGATGTTTCTTGTTTCTTGAGGTAGGCTTGTAGTGCTATAAACTTCCCTCTTAGAACCTCTTTTGCTGCATCCCATAGGTTCTGGGTCATCGTGTTTTCATTGTCATTTGTTTCTAGGTATTTTTTGATTTCTTCTTTGATTTCTTCAGTGACCTCTTGGTTATTTAGTAGTGTATTGTTCAGCCTCCATGTGTTTGTATTTTTTACAGATATTTTCCTGTAATTGATATCTAGTCTCATAGCATTGTGTTCAGAAAAGATACTTGATACCATTTCAATTTTCTTAAATTAACCAAAGCTTGAGTTGTGACCCAAGATATGATATATCCTGGAGAATGTTCCATGAGCACTTGAGAAGAAAGTGTATTCTGTTGTCTGTGGATGGAATGTCCTATAAATATCAATTAAGTCCATCTTGTTTAATGTATCATTTAAAGCTTGTGTTTCCTTATTTATTTTCATTTTGGATGATCTGTCCATTGGTGAAACTGGGGTGTTAAAGTCCCCTACTATGATTTTGTTACCATTGATTTCCCCTTTGATGGCTGTTAGCATTTACCTTATGTATTGAGGTGCTCCTATGTTGGGTGCATAAATATTTACAATTGTTATATCTTCTTCTTGGATTGATCCCTTGATCATTATGTAGTGTCCTTCTTTGGCTTTTGTAATAGTCTTTATATTAAAGTCTATTTTGTCTGATATGAGAATTGCTACTCCAGCTTTCTTTTGATTTCCATTTGCATGGAATACCTTTTTCCATCCCCTCACTTTCAGTCTGTATGTGTCCCTAGGTCTGAAGTGGGTCTCCTGTAGACAGCATATATACCGGGTCTTGTTTTTGTATCTATTCAGCCAGTCTATGTCATTTGGTTGGAGCACTGAATCCATTTACAGTTAAGGTAATTATCAATATGTATGTTCCTATTACCATTTTCTTAATTGTTTTGGGTTTGTTATTGGAGGTCTTTTCCTTCTCTTGTGTTTACTGCCTAGAGAAGTTCCTTTAGCATTTGTTGTAGAGCTGGTTTGATGGTGCTGAATTCTCTTAGCTTTTGCTTGTCTGTAAAGGTTTTACTTTCTCTGTTGAATCTGAATGAGATCCTTGCTGGGTAGAGTAATCTTAGTTGTAGGTTTTTCCCTTTCATCACTTTAAATATGTCCTGCCACTCCCTTCTGGCTTGCAGAGTTTCTGCTGAAAGATAAGTTGTTAACCTTATGGGGATTCCCTTCTGTTATTTGTTGTTTTTCCCTTGCTGCTTTTAATATTTTTTCTTTGTATTTAATTTTTGACGGTTTGATTAATATGTGTCTTGTCATGTTTCTCCTTGGATTTACCCTGTATGGGACTCTCTGTACTTCCTGGACTTGACTGACTATTTCCTTTCCTATATTAGGGAAGATTTCAACTATAATCTCTTCAAATACTTTTTCAGTCCCTTTCTTTTTCTCTTCTTCTTCTGGGACCCCTATAATTCAAATGCTGGTGCGTTTAGTGTTGTCCCAGAGGTCTCTGAGACTGTCCTCAATTCTTTTCATTCTTTTTTCTTTATTCTGCTCTGCAGTAGTTATTTCCACTATTTTATCTTCCAGGTCATTTATCCATTCTTCTGCCTCAGTTATTCTGCTATTGATTCCTTGTAGAGAATTTTTAATTTCATTTATTGTGTTGTTCATCATTGTTTGTTTGCTCTTTAGTTCTTCTACGTCCTTGTTAAACGTTTCTTGTATTTTCTCCATTCTATTTCCAAGATTTTGGATCATCTTTACTATCATCACTCTGAATTCTTTTTCGGGTAGACTGCCTATTTCCTCTTCAATTGTTTGTTCTGGTGGGTTTTTACCTTGCTCCTTCATCTGCTGTATGTTTCTCTGTCTTCTCATTTTGCTTAACTTACTGTGTTTGGGGTCTCCTTTTTGCAGGCTGCAGGTTCATAGTTCCTGTTGTTTTTTGTGTCTGCCCCCAGTGGCTAAGGTTGGTTCAGTGGGTTGTGTAGGCTTCCTGGTGGAGGGGACTAGTGCCTGTGTTGTGGTGGATGAAGCTGGACCTTGTTTTTCTGGTGGGAAGGACCACATCCGGTGGTGTGTTTTGGGGTGTCTGTGACCTTATTATAATTTTAGGCAGCCTCTCTGCTAATGGGTGGGGTTGTGTTCCTGCCTTGCTAGTTGTTTGATATAGGGTGTCCAGCACTGTAGCTTGCTGGTTGTTGAGTGGAGGTGGTCTTAGCATTGAGATGGAGATCTCTGGGAGAGCTTTTGCCATTTGATATTATGTGGAGCCAGGATGCCTCTGCTGGACCAATGTCTTGAACTCAGCTCTTCCACCTCAGAGGCACAGGCCTGACACCCGGCCGGAGCACCAAGACCCTTTCAGCCACACAGCTCAGAAGAAAAGGGAGAAAAAAAGAAAGAAAAAAGGAAGAAAAATAAAGAAATAAAATTAAATTAAAAAGTTATTAAAATAAAAAAATTATTTAAAATTAAAAAAATTTTTAAAGTAAAAAGAAAGAAGAGAGCAACCAAACCGAAAACAAATCCACCAGTGATAACAAGTGCTAAAAACTATACTTAAAAAAAAAAAAAACAGACAGAACCCTAGACAAATGGTAAAACAAAGCTATACAGACAAAATCACACAAGGAATCATATACATACACACTCACAAAAAGAGAAAAAGGAAAGTATATATATATATAAAAGGAGGAAGAGAGCAACGAAATCAATAAACAAATCTACCAATGATAATAAACTCTAAATACTAAACTAAGATAAACATAAAACCAGAAACAAATTAGATACAGAAAGCAAACCCCAAGTCTACAGTTACTCCCAAAGTCCACTGCCTCAATTTTGGGATGATTCATTGTCTATTCAGGTATTCCACAGATGCAGGGTACATCAAGTTGATTGTGGAGATTTAATCCGCTGCTCCTGAGGCTGCTGGGAGAGATTTCCCTTTCTTTTCTTTGTTCACACAGCTCCCGGGGTTCAGCTTTGGATTTGGCCCCGCCTCTCTCAGACAGGATGGGGTTAAAGCAGCAGCTGATTCGGGGGCTCTGGCTCACTCAGGCCAGGGAGAGGGAGCGGTACGGAATGTGGGGTTAGCCTGCGGCAGCAGAGGCCAGCGTGATGTTGCACCAGACTGGGGCACGCTGTGTGCTCTCCTGGGGGAGTTGTCCCTGGATCACAGGACCCTGGCAGTGGCGGGCTGCACAGGCTCCCGGGAGGGGAGGTGTGGTTAGTGACCTGTGCTTGCACACAGGCTTCTTGGTGGCTGCAGCAGTGGCCTTAGCATTTCATGCCGGTCCCTGGTGTCTGTGCTGATAGTTGAAGCTCATGCCCATCTCTGGAGCTCGTTTAGCACTGCTCTGAATCCCTTCTTCTCGTGCACCCCAAAACAATGGTCTCTTGCCTCTTTGGCACCTCCAGACTTTTTCCTGGACTCCCTCCTGGCTAGCTGTGGCACACTAGCCCCCTTCAGGCTGTGTGAACACAGCCAACTCCAGTCCTCTCCTTGGGATCTGACCTCCCAAGCCAGAGCCTCAGCTCCCAGCCCCCACCTACCCCAGCTGGCGGGTGAGCAGACAAGCCTCTCAGGCTGATGAATGCTGGCACTGATGCTCTGTGCAGGAATCTCTGCTTTGCCCTCTGCACCTCTGTTGCTGCGCTCTCCTCCATGGCTCTGAAGCTCCCCTACCCCACCACTTCCCGTCACCGGTCTCCACTAGTGAAGGGGTTTCCTAGTGTGTGGATACTTTTCCTCCTTCACAGCTCCCTCCCAGAGGTGCAGGTCCCGTCCCTATTCTTTTGTCTCTGTTTTTTTCTTTTTTCTTTTGCCCTACCCAGGTACATGGGGGAATTTCTTGCCTTTTGGGAAGTCTGAGGTCTTCTGCCAGCATTCAGTAGGTGTTCTGTAGGAGCTGTTCCACATATAAATGTATTTCTGATGTTTTTGTGGGGAGGAAGGTGATCTCCACGTCTTACTCCTCTGCCATCTTACTTTTTTTTTTTTTTTGCGGTACGCGGGCCTCTCGCTGTTTTGGCCTCTCCCGTTGCAGAGCACAGGCTCCAGACGCACAGGCTCAGCAGCCACGGCTCATGGGCCTAGCCGCTCTGCGGCATGTGGGATCTTCCCAGACCAGGGCACGAACCCGTGTCCCCTTCATCGGCAGGCAGACTCTCAACCACTGAGCCACCAGGGAAGCCCCCATCTTACTTTTTAACACTAACATCCTATGTGAAGTATTGCCAAAAATCTAATCAACTCTGTACATATAACTACCAGTTTACAGGAAGTAAAAGAATAGAGAAACATGCTAAAAAAATACAGTGGAAATCCAATGAATATCCAGGGGAAACTCCAGGACAAGGGATCTGATTTCTTCAAAAAATAAGGAATTGCTGGAGGCAGCCTGCCGCGGATCTGAGCACCGGCTAATTGTGGACTCAGCCTACCTCCACAGGATCACTTTGCCTAAGAGAAAAAGCTGGGTATGTGGGAGAAGCCCCGGCATGCTAAGATCTGCGCCCCCCCCCCCACCATTATATTCTATTAAACAACTTTGTGTGGGTTCCGTTTTCTTGAAAAACCATAATGGTTAAAAAACACATAATTGTTTTATGCCTCTTCAAGAGGAAGAATGAACATGCCCAAGACTTATTTCGCCATATTCCCTTCACTTTTGTGACCACCTACAACCTTCCTGCAGAAGAAATGGTAAATTCTATTAAGATACATTTGCCTGTTTTTGCAAAGTTCTACCTCCTAAACCCAGAATACTTTCACATGAAATGAAGGACACCCTCTAGGACATTGCACGGCCTCTGAAGGCCAAAGATGACACAGATAAGCCCGTAATTAAACCTCCAAGAAGGGATGAGAGGAGAGGAGACATCCCAGAGCTGAAGGCCAATTTCTAGAGCCCAAATGGCTCCCACCAAAAACGCAGGTCATCCACATGAACCAGTGTCTTTGTTCCTTGAAAGTCAAGGAGAAGAGCATACTCTACTGACCCCCTAGAATCATGCCCTCCAGCTCTGGCTCAACTCTCAGTACCACTTAGAACTTACACAGTACTTTCTATCTTCAAACAACTATGTGGACATTAACCAATTATTCTGTTCTTGGCCCTACGCCGGGTTACACTATCAAGATTTGACAAACACTTTGTACTCTCTGTAGTTCTGTAGGAATGTAGGTTTGTCTATTTCAATGAAAACTGAAGCCAAGCTGGGACCTTCGGCTGAAGGAAGCCTTGACAATTTAATATTTAATACAAACATCCTGTTCTCATAAATTGATCTTCTTTAACAGAAAAAAGAATTGTCATTAGAACACAGCTGAGCAAAAAGGGAAAAGGTTATAAACTTTGAAAAGAACAAAATAGTTAATGTTTGGAGCTTTGTAAGTGTTTTCAACAGACAGTTGTGCAGCTGTGGTTACTTGGGAGGTGGGCTTTTGCTTCACCTCCTTTCATCTGCCGATGGGTGCCTGTTATTGAAGGTTTACATTTTGTTTATGCTCTCCATGATGTGCAGATATTTTCTTTGCCTTTTGAATTTCCTCCTTCTTTCTTCCCCTTTGAAGCTCTTTTGCTTCTCATTCACTGAGCTGATGAAGAGCAAGAGAGAAATGAGTCCTTAAAAAGAAAGCTACTTGCTTAAAGCAAAATCAGGGACCACGGACGGAGCTGCCGTCCAAGCCTCTCCACCCTGTTCCTTCTCCAGCCTGATCTCTGCCCTGAGAGGACCACCCTCTCCCTCCAGGCCTTCCTCACTGCCTCTTCTGAGAGTCATGCTGCAGAACTGGCTCTCTGCAATGGAAATCAAGGCAACTGGCTCCAATGCCAGAACTTCACTGTGGCAAAAATATCTCCACTTTTCGTCAGACTTCTGAGCATCAGACAACTGGAGTATAACCAAGACCCACGAAATACCGTTTGCAATCTGGTCTTGATTTAAAAGCCGACCACATGGCATTTGCACTTCTCCTTGACTGACAAGTTCCTTCACAAAGCAGCCTTGGCATTCCCGTCCTGCTTGTCCCTGGGACTTCAGATAAGTAATTTTGGCATTGGCTATGCTCAAAAATATTCTACCAGGGAATGGAGCTATATGATCATCCCTAAAGGATAAGGGGTCAACCCTAATAACATTATGCCCCAATCAAAAATAGAAAAAAATAGAGACAACTTGGGTTTCAAAGAGCGTTAGCAGTCAACAAGCTGCTATTTCATGGTGGGCACTTGGTGATTAAAGTTTCCACTGGAGACTCAAGCACTCTTAATGGCTGGCATTTAGTAAAGCAAAGAAAAACAGAGGTTTATAAGAATCCTAGAAAAATTCCCTCCCACGGATTCCCGTGCCCTGGATTCCATAAGACAATGTATTGAAATCACAATCTCACTTAAAGGTTTGACTCCAGTGACCCCAGTTTTCAGCAATTTATTCTTGTCTGTATTATCTATTCTCTCTTTCTCTCCCATATAGATATTATGTCATACTGCCTTATAGTATTATATTCTATATTATTTATAATTTTGTGAGCATATGTTTTGTCTTTTTGTCTTAGCTTGGGAAAAGCAGCAGAACCTGAGACAAGGATGCAACTACCTCCTGGAATTGTCCAGCTGCAAAGTGAGAGACTGGAGCATTTGCCCACCAGGTCCCGTCCCTCACTGTACAAACGTCATCCCTGGGTGTACTGATTCCCCAGCTCTCCTGAGTAGCTCTGAACCAGCCAAACAAGCTCCAGCTTCCATGGCTTGGCAGGAGCCTCGGGGGCAGAGCAGAAAAAGCCATGTAGCACACCCTCGAAGTGAGAGGCTGACAGCTGGAGTTGAGTCTTGAGGTCATTGAATTGTTTCCCACGCGTGGGCTGAAACCAGAAGTGGGCCATGAGTCTGTGATGCCAATACCAGTGGCATTGCTGTGTCTATCATGCCAACTTGGGCTGCAAGTTTCTCAGGGCAGAGGCTGTCTTCTCTGATTTGGTACCATCCATGCACCTTGCACAGCACCAGGTATTTGGAGGGAGGAGCAATAAATATTTCTGATGAGAACAAGTTCAGAATAAATCAATCATGTATGACCCAATGCTTCTTTTATTTCCTTCTATCTTCTTACGCTTAATTTCACTTGCCATTCTGCTAATATTTTATAACAAAACAGATAGTTGAGCCATGGTAGAAAGAGCATTGAAAGTTACAATGGCGGTGCCTGGGTTTGAGTCTTAGCTCAGCCTTAGACTAACTGAGTGGCATTGGGCAGGTCAAAAGTCTCTCCAAGCTTTGATTTCCAAACCTGTAAGATGCTTTCCTGTTGAGATTAATATCAAAATGAGCATATGCTTGTGTGAAAAGTAGTTGGAAACCATGGAAATGTGTAAGGGACATTCCTCCTCCTCATCTCCATGGATAGCTGCTTCCTAAATATCCACTCTTCCAATGTAAAAGTCTGAGCATTGCTAAGTGCCCATGAGACACAGAACATAGGAAAGTGATACAGTCTGACCAGGGTCCCCTGCTACCTGATGAATTCTGAGCCATTTCACAACTTCCGGTCAATACACATCTTCCTAAAAGAGTAGATCTCACCAGCCCCCTTTGGTAAGAAAATGTTGTCATGCAAAGACCCCAAATCAGCCACTTTTCTCAAAACCCCGGCTTATTTCCCTAAAGCCTTCCACTGTATCATTTACTTTCTACCACAAATAATGCTTATATAATAATCCATCTCAAAATGCCATGGCTTAAAGCAAAAGTCACTATGAAAAAAGGATATAGATTGGTTGAGTGAATAGAAGGATGGGTAGATAGATAGAAATATGATAAAACAAATACAGTAAAATACTAGGTGGTGAGTAAATGGCTGTTCACTGAAAAATCCATTCAATTTTTCTCTATGTTTGAATTTTTAATTTAAAAATGTCAAAAGAAAAATTAAACATTATTTAGTTCACAAACACAGGCATACCTCTTTTTACTGCACTTGGCTTGCACTTCACAGATATTATGTTTTTTACAAATTGAAGGTTTGTGACAACCCTGCACTGAGCAAGTCTATCTGTGCCATTTTTGAACAGCATTTGCTCACTTTGTGTCTCTGTGTCACATTTTGGTAACTATCAAAATATTTCAAACCCTCCCACCAGCAAAAAGATCACAACTAGCTGAAGGCTCAGATGATGGTTAGCATTTTTAGCAATAGTTTTTTTTAATTAAGGTATGCACATTAGGCATAATGCTATTGCACATTTAGTAGACTACAGTATAGTGTTAATGTAACTTTTACATGCACTGGTAAACCAAAAAAATCCTATGACCCACTTTATTGCGATATTTGCTTTATTGCAGTGGTCTGGAACTGAACCAGCAATGTCTCTGAGGTCTGCCTGTATGCGGGTTCCTCTGTTCGGGGCTGGGCTGGGCTGATCTTGGCTGGGTGTACTCATGCTTCTGTCCTGTAAACTGCTGGATCCACTTGGGACATGTGGTCTAGGATGGCCTTACCTGGGATAACTCTCTTCCATATTTTGTCCTCCAGCAGGCTAGCAGGGGTTTGGTCGCATGATGGTCACAGGAATTCAGAGAAGTAGAATTGTGCAAGGCTTCTTGAGTTCTTGGCTTGGAAATGTCACACTATCACTTTCGCTGCAGACTATTGGCCAAAGCAACTCATAAAGCCAGCCCAGATTCAAGAGGTAGGGAAATAATAAATAAGAAAAGTGAAGACCTAGGGTCATTTTTGCAACTGACTGCATCTAGCTTGCTGGTTGCTAACCACTGTTACCACAAAGCCATGGAGATTCCACATTCAGACTTACATACTCAATTTCGATCACTCACCAGCAGTCACATGCATAGAACTTTTGGGGTCTAGACATCCTCAGATCCAAGAAGAGAGGGATTGTACTTTAAGATCTATATTGTTCAGGTGAGGCTGCAGGCCAAGTAAAGTTAGTAATTGCCCTCCTGAAGCACTAATCAGGAAGTGAAGGTTCTACCATTCACACTCAGGGGTCCTACTGCCCCCAGCCATCTCCATCATCCAATCCTATGGTTTGCCCTAAACCCATAGGTCTCCCTATGCAATCTCCTTCCTGGTGCATTGTTTTCCTTTACTTACAGCTTGTGGGCTGTCCCTTGTAAACTAAGATGAGGTCACTGACCCACCTTTCCCAGAGCTCGTACCTTCCCTCTGTTCGGCAGAGATTTTAGGGTTCATCAAGCCTGCCATCAGAAGATGTCTCCTGGTCCTCCTCATAGTCAGAGGAATTAGGTGGACATAAGCAGTGCAGCCCTGGTCAGAGAATAAACTGTCTCTTTGTTCTGAGTGCTACAAACATGCCTGGGGTGAAAACTCCAACATCATTACCATCATACTAATAGACCACTGGCTCAGACAGCTAACAACAGGGGTGATGGCAAACACAACACTCTAAAAACTGGGAAGCCTAGTAAGCATTGCCCTCTTGAAAGCCAATTCAGGTGGAGCGTCTTTCAGCAACCTTATGTTACTAGTCTCAGTAAAGAGAAGCAGACAGTGATAATCACTTCCTAATAAGGACCATTGAGGTATTAGTAAGCGAGCTATGGAATCAAGCTTTTCTTATTAGCCACTTACCAAACTCAAAGGCTATGAGATTTAAGAGTTTTTAATTAGCCTTTTCATTACATCATTAGTACTTCCCTACTCATGCCACACAGAGAGAGCAGAAAGCTCTAATTTATGGTGTTTATTGATTATGTTATTTGATTATAGATGACAGCTAGGCCTGTCCAGCATTCTCAAGAGCTGAGGAGAGGATGACTTAGAGTGAGGAGTTAGGATGAGTGAGAAGTTGGACATCAGGGAAAAATGAACAGTTTTTTAGCTCAACATGAATGAAATCACAGACTCCTTGCCCCATTCTCTTTGACACAGAAGATATTAGCATGGCCTGTAAAGGGACCTCCTTAATTTCTTTAAAAATAACAGTAAAAAAGGAGAGAGAGAACAGAGAACTGAAATATTTACAACAATACTCATTTTAATAGGTCAGATGATGCCAGAGATGTAAGCCACACCCACTCTAAGTACAAATCAGATACTTCTGTCCACTAGACCTCCATGTAGACTCAGAGAGTAGACACTGGTGTAGTGACCTACTGAGCCCAAGATGAGTGACTACCTTCCACGTACCTGCATCCTCCATCTGTAAAAGGAGGGGTTAAAACTAGGTCCTTTTTCAGATGTCTTCCACCACTAATATTCCGGGACCCCGAAGCCAATATCTAATACCTGCCTTCCCCAGGCCAGTCACCCTTACCAGTGCTGAGTCCCCAAAACAATCCTGGAAGGTTGGTATCATACTAAACCCTGTTTTCCTAAGACTTACAAGGGTTTCAAGACTTGCTGATTCCCTGCTACTCACAGCTGCTGTGAGGAAAAGCAGCACGGGCATCCCAGGGAACCTGCGTGAGAGGCAGAGTTTCAGGCCCCACCCACACCTACTGGGTCTGAATCTACAGTTTAACAAAACCCCCAGGGGATTCGTACCCATGGCACATTTTAAGAAGCATTGCCCTAGGTCACAAAGCCACGAAATGTCAAAGCCAGAAGGCAAATTCATCACCACCCCCCAACCCCAATATTATATCCTGTATTTTCCCACCCATACCACACCCATGAGTCCTCCTTCCAGAAGAAACAGGCACTTGTTTAGCTCTTCTTATCAGCCATGGTCAGGATGCCAAGCAAATGTCCCGATACCCTCTGCAATGTTTCTCCAACATGTTTTTTTAAACCTATTACGGTAAGTCCCCTACATACGAACCTTCAAGTTGAGAACTTTCAAATTACCACGTGCATGCATCCTCCACAAGTGGCTGTGCTTTTGTGTACTTTACAGTACTATATAGATTACAGTAGTACAGTATCCTTTATTTCAAGCCCAGGATGTCACCGATGACAAGAATAAAAGAGCTACTACCCAGACCACCGGATCGTTTTATCAAGAGGGTAGATAGAATTGAATCCAGCAAGGAACCAGAACCTGCGGCACTAATGTCGGGCATGAGTGAAATTGCAGCTTGCCCTCCATCTCCTATTGCTGACGATCCTTCAGCTCTACCATCTCCCACCTCCTCTCCCTCCTCCAGTCAGTACCTCTTTTTGCCTGTTCACTCGATGCCAGCCCCTGTGTGCCAGCTGTTGTACTGTACTACTGTACTTTTCAAGGTACTGTACTGTAAGATATAAAATGTTTTCTTTATATTTTGTGTTTGTTGGGTTTTTATGTATTATTTGTGTGAAAAGTATTATAAACCTATTACAGTACAGTACTATAGAGCCAATTGTGTACCTAAGCTAACTTTGTTGGTCTTACAAACAAATTGGACTTACGAACACGCTCTCGGAATGGAATTCGTTCATAAGTAAGGGACTTACATACTTACTTACTGTACACACCACCAGAATCATAGAATCTTTCACTTGATGGTTTGCATACCATGTAATTAAATTAATTACACGCCCATGTAATTAAATTAATTTTAAATCCAAAATGACAGCATTGCCAATAGTCTTGGAAATGATAGATAAACCAACTTTTCAAATGACTTTAAAGGTAGGACCCTGGAATAAAACTAAAAGAAAAGCAAAGAGGGTTTTTTTTCTTTTCTGTCTATGAAAAGATTCTTTAAAAATAAAAAAGTTAAAATGATTAATTTTTTTAAAAAGTTTGTTGATGATGGGGTGGCAAAGGGCCACTACAAGCAGCAGGAAGGACTTGCTTTAAGGAGAATTGGCCTTGGTTTCTCTCTTGATGTTTCAGCTTAGAAAACATCAGAGGGGACCTCCGCTTAGCTGTGCGCAGTGCCGGTCTGGAGACCCCTGGGCAGACTAGGCCCCCATTGGTTGGGTTACTCTGGAGCTGTAAACACGGTGCTCTCCCAATCTGCTTTCCAAGATGAACTGTATATAGAGCATGTGTGTGGCGGGAGATGATAGCTCGCTTGAGGCTTTCAGCGATCGATGTTTACAGACTATAATGGAAACCACAAGTTTCTTCTTTAACTCAAGTCAGTATACATTCCTTCAACCCGCAGGCAAATTGGAGCAGGGAGGGGGGTTGGGAGAGGTTCACAATGAGTCATCATTTCACATTTTTTAACAGCTTAATGAGCATCTAGAAGTGCCGTATTAGCCAGCAAAAATACAGAGTCTTCTTTCCCCACCAATTTCAGCAATGACCCTATTTGGATGTGGAATTTCTTGAGCATCTATTTTCAGTGACTCCCCTCATGGAAGGTGAATGAATACTGTCTCTGCCACAGAGTTACAAACAAAAACATATGAAAGGCCCCACAGCTAACTTTAAGTTAATAACCTTCCCTCATTTTGCCCCAAGTTTGGGAAGAGAAAAAAGTGATTTCTCCTAGGTTCCATTAATCCTCTGGAAGCCCCAGCCCAGGGTGCTTGGAAGGAAAGACAGAATTCTCAGATCTGCAGAGCAGTTCCCTCAGCCAAGTTCCACGGTGCTAACAGACAGATGTAAATATAGCTGAGGTTCTACAGCCACAGCTGTGCGCCTCTGGATCTCTCAGATCTATGTGTGTGATCATCAGAATTTTTCAGATCATCTAAAATAGCAGTCTCTGTGTGATCTTGGCAACTTTGGTATCCTGACCCACTTTCATATTTTATTTTCAGGGGCCACGTGCATTATCTGGGTAAAATAATGGGCAAAAGTACAGGATTTCCCAAAGTGACTTAATGTCTTGAATGTATGTGTGTTTGTACATAGATATTTTAATGCAATATTAAACATCATTAACATTTCTATATCTCTGATAATTGAGAGAGAGAAACTGAGTTTGTTCCAAGTTTTTTCCTGAGCTCCTAATAAATTATCCTTTGTCTTTTCACTTTTCTTTCTCCAATCCTTTTTAATATTATAGGCTGACCATATACTGGCTCCCAAGCCAGCTACAAGGTCTGAAGTATCCCCTTTGTCCTTTAGACCAATATTTGAATCTCTTGGATCAGTGTCAATTCTGCATCAGCCTAAAGGAAGGAGATGTCAAGAGTCACCCCGTTTCATGAGAATAATTCTGTGAGATTTTCTACTTGAATTTACAAAACATAAAATGCAAGGGTACCCTTTCTGTAATAAAGGCAGGGTACATGACTTTGAGATCTTGGGGCCATTTCTTCATGCCCCTACAGATTAGCTTTAAAACTACCTGCTATTTTAGAGCAAACATTCGTTTAAAGATTGAATTGTAACTCCTATAGAATTTGTGGCAATCGAGGAAAATATTCCTATTATATAATTCTGTGTGAATTCAACTGAGTTTCAGCTCAAAAGAATCTGGAATTCTTATCATAGATGATAGGAAAATAAAGGGTTAAAGAAGTGAATATGTTTTTAATTGCTTTCTAAACTAATAAACCTATTATAAACCTATTACAGTACAGTACTATAGAGCCAATTGTGTACCTAAAATATTTTAGGTGAAATGCTGATTTCACTGGGTAAATTCCTCAGAATAAAGCTAATTGACCTTTTTAATAAAAAGGTCATCTCTCTACATTTATCATTCAATCTTATCATAGCACACTACTATTCAATATAGTCTTCTGAGGACTCTCTCAGGATAATTTCATGACTCTTACCTCAGTTTTCACTCTTTTTCTTCTCCTTTTCTGGAGGAAATCCATGTGTCCTGTGGACTATGGGCCCCCAAAAGGAGGTTGTAACTATATACAAAGAGATGTGTGGACAGAGAAATTTCCATATTTGTCCTTTCATTCATTCTTTAATTCATTCAGCAGCTATTTATTGAGAATCTAGTATGTATGCTATGCTAGTGGCTGGGAGACTGGCAATTGACAGAACTCATGCATTCATGTAGCTTCCATTTTAATGAGGTTATAAAGTGTGGCTAGTGGTGATTAAATAACTAATTAACAAGATAAATTAATAAGAAAAGTATCAAATAGTGTTACATGCCATGTAAAAAATTAAAGGTAAGTGGACTTCATTTGGATCCTGATTGAAAAACCAATTGTAAAAGACATTTTTGAATCAATCGAGGAAAACTGAACACTGTGTATTTTATGATGTTAAAAAAATGATGCTAATTTTGTTGGATAGTGGTTTTATGCAGATGTTTAAAAAGAAAGATACGTCCTTATCTATTAGAGATAGCTACTGAAGTGCTTACAAGTGAATTTGCTAGGATTTGCTTAAGAACTTTCTCAAAAGAAGGGGTGATGATAGAAGAAACAAGAAAGACAGAAAGAATGGTTGTTATCGCTAGGTGATGACCACAAAGGATTCACTGTACTGTTTTCTCTACATTCGTGTGTATTTGAAAATATCCTTAAAAGTTAATAATCATAGTCATAATGCCTTATTGCATTGGTGTGCAGAGTTAATGTTGCCTGAACACCAGGATATGGCAGCTGCCCTGCCGACACAATTATTGTGGCCACTCCATAGGAACAGGGTGGATCCTCACCCAAAATTTGGTTCAGATGTCAAGAATAGTGATGCCATCCATACACCAAGAAGTAATACAAAGATTTATTGTTTATATCATGAGGCTTTGCAGGGAGAACAGGGCAGCCCCCTGCCCCAACCCCGGCTGATCTGAAACTGACTTGGTGTTTTCATTGTGTTGTGGGTGGGTCCGGGTAAGGGTTCCCATGTGCAGACAGGGCCTCGTGTGGCTTGAATCTCCTACCAGCTCCAAATGGAGCACCAGGTTTTTTTTTTTTTTTTTTTTTTTAACCAGGGGTCCCAGAGGTGGGGCACAAGGGAGAAGGGCTGGAGGTTGACTCAATTGCCAATGGCCAGTAGTTATCAATCATGACGAGGTAATGAAGCCTCCATAAAAACCCCAAAGGCAGGGCTTCTGGTTGGTGAACATGGAGCTTGGGGAAAGGGTGCACACCTGGAGAGAGCATGGAATCTCCTCCTCTTTTCCCCACACCTTGCCGTGTGCATCTCTCCCATCTGGCTGTTCCTGAGTCATACCCTTTCATCATCAATGGGTGATCCAGTAAGTAAAATGTTTCTCTCATTTCTGTCAGCTGCTCTAGCAAATTAATCAGACCCGAGGAGGGGGTCATTGAAGCCTCAATCTATAGCAGGTTGATGGGAAACATAAGCAATGACCTGGACTTGTGATTGGCCTCTGAAGTGAAGGGGAAGGGTCAGTCTTGTAGGACTGAGCCCTCCACCTGTGGGATCTGGTGCTGTCTCCAGGTGGACAGTGTTAGAATGGAGTTAAATTGTGGGACACTCAGTGGGTGTCCGAGAATTTCTTGTTGGTGAGCACCCCCATCCACAGCATATATACATCCAAAAGTTGGATTTCATGACCAGAACCTCTAACCATGCAAGAGTGTGAGCTCAGTGATGCTAGACTTTCGGTTTTGTCATGACAAGTCGGAAGTCTAGATTTCTTTTTTATGTCCAGATGTGTAAATGTTGGCAATAAATTTAATTTTTAAATATACTTTGCAGACCAACACTCTGTAGCTTGAACAAAACAGGTCTGTTGGTTAAAAGTGGTCTTTGGATAGCCAGTGTGCAACCTCTGAGCAAAAGAATCACAGAGATTCCAACATAGAAGGTCTGATGAGACAGCTTTGATTGGTTTCTCTAAACGCTTCTGGGTGAAGCTGGTGCTGATGGTGCTGGCCCGTGGACCACACCTGGAGTAGCACTGTTCTATACTTCTACTCCATTATGCTTTCTCCACCTTATTGGACTGCATAAGGTCCAATATTTCATAGTCTTGGTTGGAGCAGCCTATGCTTCTTCTCTTCCCTTTCATTGAGCATCCTACCTGCCTACTGACACCTCTCCTTCCCTTTTCTGGCCCTCAGCACTTTTCAGGAGACAAACTGGATTCTCAGGTTAGCCATTGATGCCCTTTTTCTAACCCTTTCTCAAAATGAAATGAAATAGCATGAAACACATCATGATATAGAAAGGCAGACAGAACTTCAAATAAGTTGGCTCATTATTTCCCTCCACAAACTAGGGAAGGGCATAAACAAAACACGGTATTGCTGAGGGGAAGCCAGTGCAGGCTGCACTTGGTTTTCACCAAGCAAGTGACCTCCTCCAGTGAATTAAATGCCCAGAGCCCCAGTCTCATCTGGTCCTCATTTTCAATTGTCAGTAAACTGATACGGGTTTTTTTTCCACTTTCATTATAGCTTGTTTTCATCTAGTTTATATTTCCAAATGTACTGGTTTTCAAGCCTGAACTGTCATATCAAAAAAATAAAAAATATAGGTTAGCCGACCCAATGGCACCAGGCAGGGGGCCCAGCCTTTGGCTTATGGGAACTCCTTGGAGATTTCCTTTACTCTGAGCTAACACCAATGGGAGTCACGAAGTTGGTGGGGTGGAGGGGTGTAAAGTGAGTATTAAAGGGGGTGGGGGGGAACTGCCTTACTTACCCCTGTGTGGGGTGGTATGCTGAGCAGAGAGAAAAGAGAATGAAAAAATCCCTAGAGTTTTCCACATACTATACTCTCTGACACCTTCTAGCAAGGACACAGAGGGAGTGGAGGGCTAGGCAAAGGGGTCACCAATCTTACAGCAGAGATCTGTAAACTTGCCAGATGATGGAGAAAAGGTCTGACTCTTCCAACCAGTGAGAGTGGAGACCCATGTTTTGTGCACAGAAAGAAACAGCCAAAACCCTTCCCTCTGACTCAGTCTCAAAAGAATTAGCAAATGGAACGAACACAATGGGGAATGAGCTATGAACATTCCCAGCACCCACCCCGAGGTACATAGACACACCCTTCTGTAGGACGAAAGCCATCCAGGGTGACCCTCACAGGTGCCTGCCAGGCCTCCAGCTGCACCATTATTGGAGGGTCTGAGCTCGTTCTCTTGGGCAGGGGCCTCCCTCTGCTGAGCTCCCCACAGCTGGGTCAAGGCGTGTTTCCAACCCACGGCAGGAGGTATGACTTTGGCGATGGGGGGAGTACGGTAAACAGACTTGCAAGCTCTCCAGGGTAGAGCTCGAGACCTCATGGTCAGTACTTAAGAGACTCAGGCCACCCTCAAATCTAGATGTGGTGGTGAATTAGGAGTCATCACAAGGCAGGCTCCATTTTCTATATCTCAGTTCAGAGCTAAGCTTTCTCCTTTACAGAAATGATTTAGAATATATCCCCAAACATGCTCTTCCTCCAAGTTTAACTTTTCATGTAGCAGCATAAAAAAGTAAGTATTTGAAGTGTTGGCCTTCAGGGTCTTTCTCTGAAGTTTCTTTCCTCCTGGCTGATTCCAAGGCTCGTTCTTTTTTATGCTGTCCATCTCTTCTGCCAAGGTCCTTGCTGTCCCTGAGTGGTAGCCCTCCCCCTTCGGAGGATGCTTGAACTCTCTGCTCTCTAGTCTCTTCATGAAGCTTCTGTTTCCATCTGGTATTAAGTTCAGGAAGTTGAAAAACTGTCCCCAGTTCCCATCTTTTATTGGTAGCTGGACCATTCTCTCTTGCTCTATTTTCTCCATTTTCATACACACACACACACACACACACACACACACACACACACACACACACACACACACACACACACACACACACACCACACCTCTTCTCACCATTATCTCTGCCTCTCTCCCTCCCACTCTTGACCTTCAGAAACCCAGGGCAATATACATCAGACAGTAGTAAAACTGATTACATTTTCAGGCTTTGCTGGGTATTGTGTTTTAGAGGAATTATCTCACCCATTCCTCAAATAATTCTGTGAGTGAGGAGCCATGTCATGCTCATTTGGGGATTCAGAGAGGTTAAGTATTTAGGCTGAAGTTGAACAGCTAGCAGATGATGCAACCAGGATTTCAATTCCAGCACTGACTCCAGGGCCCCTGCTTTAAACATACATTATGTTAACTCCTTCTCCCTCTCACAAGTGCAGGAAAGAATCTGATGAACTTCCCTCCAGAGCTGAGGATAAGCTGCCCAAGCCTACATTTTGGCTCAAGTACTTGGCATCTGAGAAACGTTCAGAATTCTGCCGCACCGGGGGACTCTGTTCTATCAAGAATCAAGGCATCACGTCTGGTAACAGCAGTCATTCCCAACCTTAGCTGCACTGGGACCTGGAGCTTTTAGAATCCTGATGCCCAGTCCACACCCTCATCTGATAACATCAGAATACCTGGGGAACAGAGGCCAGGCCTCAATATTTTTTAAATCTCCCCTGGTGATTCCAGTGTGCTACCTGAGACTGAGACTGAGAATCATTGAAATAGTGAAATGTCAGGCAACATCAAGCACATTAGGAGAGCTCCTTTTGATGAGTGGCAGCGCTAGCTCAGCATCGTTGAAGTCATGGTATTGTGATCAAATTCATGCTTTTCCTCTGTATCACATCAGCCAGGGAGAAACCTACCTAACAGTATCCAAAATGGCAGATGGCTATAAATAAAACCATTTTGAACTTGGGATCAATGAAACCTGGGTTTAGGGTCTATCAGTCTGCCATGTGCTAGCTGTGTGACTTTTTTTAATCTGTGGTAAGATACATAAAACAAAATTTACCATCTCAACCATTTTAAGTGTACAATTCAGTAGTACTTTTTTTTTATTGTTGAAGTATAGTTGATTTACAATATTGTGTTAGTTTCAGGTGTATGGCAGTGATTCAGTTATACATATATATGTATATATCTATATTCTTTTTTAAAATTCTTTTCCATTATGGTTTTTTACAAGATAGTAAATACAGTTCCCTGTGCTATACAGTAGGTCCTTGTTGGTTATCCATTTTATATATAGTAGTGTGCATCTGTTAATCCCAAATTCCTCATTTACCCCTCCCACCTGCTTCCCCTTTGGTAACCATAAGTTTGTCTTCTATGTTTGTGAGTCTGTAATTCAGTAGTATTAATAATGTTCACATTGTTGTGCAAACATCACCACCATCCATCCCCAGAACTCTTTTCATCTTACAAAACTAAAACTCTACACCCATTAAACTACAACTCCCCATTCCTCCCTTCCTCCAGCCGCTGGCAACCACCATTCTACTTTCCCTCTGTCTGAGTCTGACTACTCTAGGTATCTTATATAAGTGGAATCATGCAACGTCTAACCTTTTAAGATTGCCTTATTTTACTTAGCATAATATCCTCAAGTTTCATTGATGTTGTAGCATGTGTCAGAATTTCCTTCCTTTTTAAGGCTGGATAATATTGCTTTGTGTATATATACCACATTTTGTTTATACATTCTTCCACTGACACTTGGGTTGCTATTACACCTTTGGCTTTTGTGAATAATGCTGCTATTGTCATGAGTGTACATATATCTCTTTGAGACTCTTTCTAATTCTCTCGGTATATACCCAGAATTGGAATTGCTGGATCATTAACTGGGTGAATTTAAGCAACTCACTTAAATCTTCCTGAGCACCTATTTCCTTATTGGTAAAATTTGTGTTTTTTAAACATGGTTCTAGATGCTAGGGATACTGCAGTAAACAGGACAGGTAAGGTTCTTATCCAGAAGGTGAAACAATTCCTACTACCAGCTACCCTAAAATGAATGAGATGACTAAGGTTTTCTAACTTTCATTACAAATTTGATCTATTAAAGTTTGAACTTCTCACTGGGGGTTGAGAACTTTGTACCAAGGAACAAAATGAGTTTATCTGGAAGTCTGAGATTGATGAATGCAAGAGAAAGAGGCTCCCATGTTCTATCTTTGATGGAAGAAAAACTGAGTCCTGTAATTTTGGCTGGATGAGGAGATGGTCAATCCCAGCCATGTTTCCCCTTGGGTATGGCGTTAGCAAGAATTCATGCCAGGACATAAACATTTCAAATATCCCTTTTCAAGGAAAGGGGGAAAGAAACTATCCCAAAGTGCACACACACACACACACAAATATCCTGCATTTTTAGATGCATCTTAGGAAAACTTCTGAGACAACCTACAACTACATCAATCCATGAACGCTGCAAGTCAAAAATCACCATATAACCAAATAATAAAGAAGTATCTGATACATCCAAATTCAAGGGCAATGGATGATTTAAAGAGTTGTCCAGAATTCTTTGTGAAGAATGAATTGTGTATTAGCTTCCCTTAAACACGATAATTTCCTAAAGCAACAGGAAGGGAGGTGGAATATAAGTAATAAGAAATGTACGTGACTGTAGACTAGGAATTCTCCATTCAGGCACCTTTTGAGAGAAAACTTATTCTTTTAAAAAATATAGAAAAATACAAAGAAAAATATAACAAACACCCACGATTCAGACTTCTGTTGTTTTTGTTGTTGTTTAATCAAACTTATTGAAGTGTAATTTATATACAGTAAATAAAATGCACACATTTTTAAGTCTAAAGTAAATTTGAATCTTGATAAATGTATACATCTGTGTAACAACCCACCCAAGCAAGCTATAAAACGTTTCCATCACCTGGAAAATTCCTTTGTGTCCCTGTGCAGTCTACTCCTGGCTCAGGCAAACACTGCTCTGATTTCTATCACTGTAGATTAATTGTGCCTATTCTAGAAATTCAATTAAATGAAATATACAGGATATACTAATTTTTGTCTGGCTTATTTTGCTCAGTATTCATCCGTGTTTTTGCTTGTGTCAGAAGTTTATTTTTTTGCTGAGTTGTATTCCTTTGTACAAAGGTACCACAATTTCTTTATCCATCCCCCTGGCTTGTTTCCAGCGTTTGACTATTACCGATGAAGCCACCGTGAGCATGTAGAAACCTTTTTGTGGACATAAATTTTTATTTTTCGTGTGGAAATATCCAAGAGACATATTTCAGGTTCATAGAATAGATGTTTAACTTTATAAGAAATGGTTAAACTGTTTTCCTAAGTGGTTGTCAAATTTTACACTCACACCAACAATGTATGAGATGTGAGATATCCAGTTGCTCCATATTCTTGCCAACAGCTGGTATTGGCAATATTTTGAAATTTATCATTCTGGTGGGTATGTACTAAGAACTCATTATGTTTTTAATTTACATTTCCTTAGTGACTAATAATGCTGAACATCTTTTTTGTGGGCTTAGTGGCTTATTAGTCAGCTCGGGTTGTCATGACAAAACCATGGATTGGATGACTTAAACAACAAAAACTTAATTTCTCACCATTCTGGAGGCTGAAGGTCTGAGATAAAGGTGCCAGCCTAGTTGGGTTCTGGTGAGGACTCTCTTCTCGGCTTGCAGACAGCCATCTTCTCACTGTGTTCTTACAGTGTGGTGGGCGGGGGTGGGGGGAAGGCAGGGTGGTGAGAGAGAGAGAGAGAGAGAGAGAGAGAGAGAGGACATCCTCTGATATGTCTTCTGATAAAGGCACTAAACTCATCAGACCAGGGTCCTACCCTCATGACCTCACTAACCTTATTACCTCCCCAAATCTTCATTTCCAAATACCATCACATTGGGCATTAGACTTCAGCATATGAATTTTTGAGACCACAAGCATTCTGTCCATAACACTGCCCATTCTTATAAGCTCTATATTGAAGTGTCTATTCAAGTCTTGCTTATTTTTGTATTGATTTGTCTGTCTTATAATTGAATTGTACTAGTTATTTATATACTTTAGACCAAAGTCCTTCATCAGACATATTTATTGCAAATACTTTCCTTTGCCTGAGGAGACAGACTCCAAAAAATATTGCTATGACTTACGTCAAAGAGTGTACTGCCTGTATTTTCTTCTAGGAATTATGGTTTCTGGTCTTACATTTAATCCATTTTGAGTTTTTGTATATGGTGTAAGAAAATGTTCTGATTTCATTCATTTACATGTAGCTGTCCAGTTTTCCCAGCACCATTTATTGAAGAGACTGACTTTTCCTCATTGTATATTTTTTGCCTCCTTTTCATAGGTTAATTGACCATATGTGTGTGGGTTTATTACTGGGCTGTCTATTCTGTTCCATTGATCTCTGTGTCTGTTTTTGTGTCAGTACCATACTGTTTAGATTACTGTAGCTCTGTAGTATAGGTTGAAGTCAGGTAGCATAATGCCTCCAGTCCTGTTCTTTTCCCATCAAAATTGCTTTGGCTGTTCAGGGTCTTTTGTGGTTCCATATAAATTTTAGAATTATTTGTTCTAGTTCTGTGAAAGATGTCATGGGTATTTTGACAGAGATTGCATTAAATTTGTAGATTGCTTTGTGTAGTATGGACATTTTAACAATATTAATTCTTTAAATTCATGAACATGGGATGTCTTTCCATTTCTTTGTATTATCTTCAATTTCCTTCATTAATGTTTTAGAGTTTTCAGAGTATAGCTCTTTCACCTCCTTGCTTTAACATAGTATTAGAAGTCCTAGCCATAGCATTCAGACAAGAAAAATAAATAAAAGGCATCCAAATTGGAAAGGAAGAATTAAAACTGTCACTATTTGCAGATGACATGATAGTATATATAGAAAACTCTAAAATCTCCACCAAAAAAAAATTAGAACTAATAAATGAATTCAGTAAAGTTGCAGGATACAAGTTTAATACACATAAATCTGTTGTCTTTCTATGTAGTAATAATGAACTATCAGAAAGAGAAAGCAAGATAACAATCCCATTTAAAATAGCATCAAAAAGGTACTTCCCTGGTGGTCCAGTGGTTAAGACTCCATGCTCCCAATGCAGGGGGCCCAGGTTTGATCCCTGATCAGGGAACTAGGTCCCACATGCTGCAACTAAGAGCCCACATACTACAATTAAAAGATCCTCCATGCCACAGTGAAGATTGCACATGCTGCAACTAAGACCCAGTCCAGCCAAATTAATTAATTAATTAATTAATTTTTTTTAAATAACATCAAAAACAATAAAATACCTAGGAATAAACTTAGCCTATGCATTTTCTTAATAATATCTTTTGGGGGCTTCCCTGGTGGCGCAGTGGTTGAGAGTCTGCCTGCTGATGCAGGGGACACGGGTTCATGCCCCAGTCCAGGAAGATCCCACATGCCGCGGAGCGGCTAGGCCTGTGAGCCATGGCCGCTGAGCCTGTGCATCTGGAGCCTGTGCTCCGCAACAGCAGAGGCCACAACAGTGAGAGGCCCGTGTACTGCAAAATAATAATAATAATAATAATAATATCTTTTGAAGAGCAGAAGTTTTAAATTTGATCACAAACATTTAATCTTTTTTTTCCTTTGAAAAGTAGTGCTTTTGAGTCATAGCTAAGAAATACTTGCATATCCCAAGGTCATGAAGATGTCCCCCCATATCTTCTTCTAGAAGTTTTAGATTTTTAGCTTTTATGTTTAGGTCTAGACCCTAATTTGAGTTAATTTTTATAATATGTCATGAAATAAGGGCTGAATTTAATAAATTAATGCGTTTGACAGAGGGGAGACAATAAATGATAAATTCCATTATTATTACATTTATGAATTATTACTTTTATTAGCATTTAAAGATATTAAAGGCCATAGATATCCATTTACTGTAAAAGACTAGGAAGATTCACATTAAGGGGGGAAAAAACACGGTGGGACACTTACCAAAACAAAGAATTTTTTCCTTGCAAGAAGCCTGCCTTAACTGGCAGAGTTGATGGCTAGAGTGATGCTTAAAATTTTTCAACAAAATCCAGTTGGCTCATCCCCAAGGGAGCCTGCAAAGAGTTCCCATGTAGAAGGACCCAGTTCTCCTCATCTCTCTCTGTCCCAGAAGGTCATTCTCTGGCTGGGGCTCTATCAACCTAAGGCAAGCTAGAAAGTCTCAGATGGAGGGTAACAACTCAGGAGCAACCCTCAACACAAGAGGGTCAGAGTTGGTAGAGACAGGCCCAAGCTGCTATATCCTCCAACGGACAATTTTCAGTTGTGTTTTACACAGTGACCCAGAGGGTCCCTGGCAGGAGTGGGCCCTACGGAGGTGTTCTGTTCCTCACAATCCTTTTTTGGCTTTTTCCCTTTCCTCTCTCACTTGCCCCACTCCCTCAATGTGCTTTCTGGGATCCACTCCCAAATAATCTACTTAGACCAAAATTCTTTTCTGAGGGTCTGCATTTGAGCAATCTAAACTAAAATAGAGGATGACCTCAGAAATGCAATGCTGCGGACACATATGAGCACTTCCAGTGAAAGGTGACCCTCTCTGGAGAAATAAGTAGAGGAAGGAGAGAGTGATTGATTCTAAATCAAGGCCCCAGGTTAGAAATAAAATAGAGAGATAGTCACTCAAGGTAGTTTTTGTTCCCAAACCATCCATGGTGTCACACCCATAGGGCTCAAGAGTCTTTGTTCTAGAAACTTCTTAGCCAATTGTTTCACCTTGCTCAAGGTAGCAGTCTCACAAAACAGTGGAGTAATGTCTGAGTCGTGCCTGCTTCTTTTCCACAAGCCACAAGCCATAAACCAAAGGAGGGCGGACATAATCTCAAGCACAACAATTTTGCAATACAGACAGTTTTCTTTGAAAAGCCTCTACGAATACATTTCTCTCACTTGGGAACTTCAATAGAAGATAATTATTCTTTTCTGCCTTATAATATATATTAAAAATGTTCAAATGTGGCTTTCCAGGGATTTCTGCCAAATAGTTTTAGGCACCAGATCCAGCTTTACTTAATTTTATATGGCCTGCTTAGCCTATTACAAAATATCTTTTCATGCAATATGAATTTGCTAAAGACGCTAAAATCTATTCCTTTCTATTAAAATCTCAATTTGAAAAGCCTTCAAGGTTAGGGACTTTTACCCTCAGATCTATCTCATGAGGAGATAGCCACTGAAAAGAGATAGAAAACCTCCTGAGATGTTGTACACTTTTCTAGGCTGTCACAACCACCATGAAACAAAATCAAACATGACCATCACCTTCCAGGAAAGGCCGTGTACATGAAAAGAAGGCTATTTTCAGGTAAACAGTGTATTTTGTTACCACACGGGCACACAATATCTCAACCACTATGTCTCATGGACTTTTCTGTTTTTATGAGCTTATGCCAACAACTAGTAAGGAGCACAAAAGCCTGTGCGAAACTTTGCATTCGTTGGAGTGTTTGTGTTGGCTTCCTTAAAATCGGCTGATTTCCAAATCTCATTCTCCACCCCACCTTAGTTATATTTATACCGTTGTGCAGAACAAACTTGGATCTGTATTTAAATGTGAAATGCTTTGTGGCCATTCGTGCAAATCTCTTTATCGGGGTCTCGCACATTAACGCCCTTCACAATTGACCCACAGGCCAATTGTTTAACACGTTTCCACGGGGCTGCTTTCACGCACTCACAGCCCTGTTTTTACTTTTCTTAGCTTTCCTGGACAATCAAAAGGAAGTGGAACAGAGCCGGCTCGCTGAAAGCTGGAGCTGCCCTGTGTCTCCTCCTGCCTTCTGTCTCGGGTTTTGTTTTTCTGCTTCTTTTTTTTCTTTTTTTCTTTTCCGTCATTTTTGGTGGCAGAGCCAGACTATGTAGCTACAATCTCTTGATCACCGTGTCTGCTGCTTTTTCCCTTCTGGCTCAGAGTCAATGTGAAGACTCACTGTGACCAGTCCCATGAGCCAGACCCTGCCACCTTGATTTCAGTGGAATTGTGTTCTCTGTTGTTGATTTACAAAAGCAATGCAAAGGGGTAAAAGGGGTATGCGTGTGGTGGTTGGGGGGGAGGGTGAGGGCTGAGGGTGGGGTGAGGATAAAACCCCTCTTAGGAAATGTAAATGTCTTCATCCTTCTTTAATTTGGGGCTTGCTTTAACTTATAGGGTTCCACATGATTTTCTCCCCTCTTCCCATTTTTTCCTTTGAAGAGGAGGGTTGCAATCTGACAAACTGAAGCAGATAGATTTCAGGTGCCCAAGGTACTTTATTTGAAACAATGCTTCATGAGGTGCTATAGCTGCTTAGTCTCTCTAAGCTGCAGTTTTCCCTTCTGTAAGAAGACAGATTGATTTCTATTTATTGAGTGTTACCGTGGTTACGAGATACAGTGTGCATACATGTAACAGACAGTAATGATGTCTGTCTCATATGATGGCTGTGAATGCTTAATAAACTATCGTACATAAAGCACAGACCACAGGGTCTGACAAGCAGTGAGTGTGCAGAAATGTCAATCACCATCATCATCATGAATCTTGAATCACAGTGAGAGTTAAGAGGTTGAGCAACTAACAGTGAATGTCTCCACTATGGTTAATGTCATGATCAAGAGCCCAGATTTTGTAGTCCAGCACACCTGCCTGCAAATCCCCACTCCACCATTTCCACATCTGTGACCTTTGGCAAGTTATCTAAGTTCTTTAAGCCTCAGTGTCCCCATCTGTAAAATGGGGACAGTAACTTATCTGCCTTAAAGGATTGCTATAAAGATCGTGCTTATATATGTAGTTACCACAGTGTTTTGATTATCAACATATGCTTTACATATCAGTATATGGTAGGTATTATTAACATTACTTGCCTATTTAATGTACTTTTATTATAAGGACATAATATAAGATTAGCCCAAAGGACGAATGTATAGCTACTCCTACATATACCTTAAAGATATAAATTCTTTTCAAAGTCAATTGATTTGATGGTGAGCACATTCTTCAGTCCTAGGAAATCTTTCAAACCAAGGTGCTACCACATCACTTAGGAACTAAGCAGAGGGAAAGCCAATCAGCCAGAGAAACTGATCCTGAGGTCAGTTTTCCTGGGAGGAAGTTGGATGGAACATTAATGAAGGTAAGCAATCCTGAAGCCCCACATTACAATAGCTTAACACAAAATATGGTTATTTACTGTTCATGTCATAGTTCAATGCAAGTCTGCAGGGATGGTCTGCCTCCAGTTATTCAGGGGCCTGGGTCCACCTGTCAGTTGGCTCCACCATCTTTTAGTGCCTTCAAGTCCTCCACTGGATTATTCCCATTCATCTGATAGAATAGGAAAGAAAGAATATTGGAGTATGATGCAAGACATTTTAGGGACCAGTCCTGGATATGGAATATTTCACTTCTGCCTGTAACCACTGTCTAGAATTCAGCTATATGTTGCCACCTACTTCAAGGGATACTAAGAATTGTCTTCCTGGATATACAGAGATTTGCATATCACATGACACTGTCTTTGCCTCAGGTGGATATGAGGAGCTCACTTTACATTTATCAACCCAATTTAAATTAATTAAGGGACAACAGCTACAAACTTCCATGAAAATGCCTTTTCCAGACTGAATATTTTATCCTTGCAAAGGATGATCATATAATTTTTGGTCCAACCTGGGACAATTATGAGAGTGAGAAAAGATGGTAAAGAAAAATAAAATGAAATGATATTTCAAAATATTTTAAAATTAACCAACATATTGATTTTAACTTATTGGTAGAACTATAAGGTAGCTCTGGTCAAAACTATTTTTTAAAAATAACATTTAAAAAAATTAACATAGAATAAATCCATATATATTAAAATTTTTAACATGATATTATCTACATGTTAAAAAATAACAAGCAAACAATTTTCCTTGGTACTTATTTATATATCTTAGTCTCTTTATACCATAATATTTTTTAACATTATCTCATAATTTTTCTTGTTTTCATAAAATGCCTGAGATCTTTTTTCAAAAGTACATGATTAAAATATGTGAAACTTTGTACTCTTTTAAGGAGAAAATCTCTTTATATTCGCTGTGTTACCTGCCAAGCTCACAGTAAATTCTTCTAAATGAAGGCTGTCTTAGTCTGCTCAGGCTACAATACCAAAATACCACAGACAAGATGGCTTACACAACAGACATTTTTTTTATCTCTGGGAAGTCCAAGATCAAAGTGCCAGCTGATTCAATTTCTGATGAGAGTTCTTTTGCTGGTTTGTGGGGAAGTGGGGTCAGGGGGAGGCAGAGAGAGAGAGAGAGAGCTCCCTGGTGTCTCTTCCTCTAAGGACATTAATACTATTGGATCAGGGTCCCACCCTTATGACCTCATTTAACCTTAACCACCCCCCTATAGGCCCTATCTCCAAATACACTGGAGAATAGGGCTTCAAACACGAATTGGGGGCAGAGGGGAGGGGAGAGGGTTACAAAATTCAGTCCATACCAAAGGCTCTGATCAATGCTACTTTTTTATTGAAATATATCAATATTTCAGCCCCAATAATTTCACAGGTACTGATTTTTTGCTTTTCTTCAGAGTACTTTTCTTAGGCAAATATTTTTACAAATATTTCAAAACTTTTCAAAAACACTTAATTTTATTTATGATCCTTTTGAATATTTTGCCAAGCTTAGATGCTACAGAATCATGGACCCTCTCAATTTCATTTTAGTCCAGTATATACAATACAACTTGATTTACCAGTTAAAAATAGGAGCTCTACCAATAGATTATTCCCACAAGAGTTTTTCCATAGCATCAATTATAGCTTCAAATGGAAATCTAGCACACCATTTGAGTTTGCATTGTTTAATGTATAATGTGTAGAAATACACTTGAATGTCTTCTTGGCTGCACATATTGTTGTCAATAATTTCAGGTCTTGAAAAGCTTCAACCACTGAAATTTTCTTGACACTCCATTCATTGAATGCTTTGGTTTAACGATTTCCAATTGGTTTGGAACAAGATGCAACCAAACTGAGAAAATTCATTTATAAAAAGTAGTTCGACTTCACCAAAATGAACTTGCAAAATCTTGACTTCAATTCCATGAACTGGGTGAGAAAAAAAAATCAAACCATTAACAGAACCACCTTCACTAATCTGCTATTTGAAACAGGCCTCAGAATCATCATGCAGACTGCCCCCTGGGCCAGGGCACAACCAGCTGGTACACCAAGTGTCTGGAAGAAACAGAGCCTTGAGTTCTTCTCCCACTACCAAATCCAGAGGAAGTTAGTCAGCTGTAGCCTCTCCTGACTGAAAGCACGGTGCCTGCTCTCCTAGAAAGAGTGGTATTGATTTTGATGCACCTGGGAAAAGTTAGGAAAAGAAAAATGTGTCCTCTGTGCCTTTTCAGGTTTGACTTCCTATTGAAATGAGAACCCTGTTTACTACACATGCATCTCACACATAGCTAGGAAAGAGCATGGGAGAAGTGAAAGTAATAGTGAGAAGACAGCAGTCTATGAACAAGGAAGTTGGTCCTCATCAGACACTGAATCTGCAACTGCCTTGATCTTCGACTTCCCATCCTCCAAAATTGTGAGAAATAAATGTTCGCAGTGCAAGCTACCCAGTCTATGATATTTTTGTTACAGCAGTCAGAACAGCCTAAGACACAACCCCACACTCAACCAATAAGAAAGGGGGAAGCTGAAGAATACAATGTGGCCACCCTAATATTTACCAGCTGAAAACAGCCCTGGAGCTACCTTAATTTCTGAGAATGGCAAAGACAGATAATTTCAATGACTAATGCTTCTAAATGCCATGGTAAAAGCAACAGTATATTAAGCTTTTGTGTAAAAAATTCTCCTGTGTTACTTTCTGAAGAACTTGGGGAAAGAAGTTCTAAAATATGTGTATCTACTTTTCATTCCACTGTGTCAATTTAAGGTGAAAACTAGAGAAGTTACTGGGTGTCTACTACATGTAAACATGGTACCCAGCCTTTACTTTTATCATCTCTAACACTCACTTGTAAGAACTTGTAAGTAAGAATTACTAAACCCACTTGGCTGATGAGAAAGTAGTTTCCGAGGGGTTCTCTGTTTTGCTGAGGCCATATATTTAACTCACGGTAGTGAGTTCAAAACCAGGTCTGTCAAGCTCAGGTCATCTCCCCTTCATCCTAATTTCCTTTTGGGAAACTAACTTCTCCCACACTCTTCACTCTTAGGAGGAGTATGAAATTGACCAGCCGTTTTCTACCCAAGGAATAGACACATGATCTAAGCAAGGTTTGGTGAATTGCAGAAATGGTCACAATTTTTCTCCATAACTGTCCTTGTATCCATACTATTGATACTTTGCAATGTGAATTTTGTAACTCCTCTCATCAAGAGCTGGAGTCTATTTCCCCACCCCTTGAATCTGGACTGGCCTTGAGACTTGCTTTAGCCAACAGAATGTGGGAGAAGTGACACTGTGAAAGTTCTGAACATGGGCCTCGAGAGACCTTGAATATGTCCACCCCACTCTTGTATTCCCACTCAATTGCCATGTGAACTAACTCTTGCTAGCCTGCTGGAGGATGAGAGACCGTATGAAGTAGAAATAAGCCATCCCTGTTGGGCCATCGTAGATGGACCAGCCCTTAACCAACATGGCAGCTAATGGAAGATTTGACTGCATAAGTGAACCAGGTCAAGATCAGCTGGGCCTGGTCCAGATCTGCAGAAAAGTTCAGCAGAGCCCATCCCAAACTGTCAACCTTTAAAATCATGAGCTGCACAAATGTTGTTTTAAGCCACAAAGTTTTGGAGTCATTTGTTACACAGTAAAACCTAACTAATACATGAGAATGGAAAAGACCTGTGATTTTTAACTACCAGAGGGGGCCCATGATGAGATTTTTAACTACCTCTTGCTGCCTAGGTCACTATATCTTCTCTGATTCTTGCTCTTTCTGAGCCTGCTTCTCTAACATCATCATTGATAGCATGAGCCACCTGTATCCTCATGACAAGTTCTTTTGCTTACATTGGTCAGAGTTTCTGTCAATCCCCAAACCTCTAACTTATCTTAAAGGTTTTGGTCCAAACTCTTCATTTTGCTGCTGAAAAATTGAGGCCAGAGAAGAAAGCTAGTTATCTGCCAAGAATCATGCATCCACTCTTGGGCAGATGCCAGGACCAGAATCTAGACAATATAACATTGACAACAGGACCATTATGATCATACAAGCCCACCACCCTAGTCATGGCATGAATCAATCCTGTATCAGCAACGTAGTAAGGCTAGCTGCTGCAAAGGCATTTCTAAATCTCAGTGCCTCACACAATAATGTTTTCATTCTCATGCCTCTCACTGGCCAGTCATGGATTTTACTGGTGGGAGAGTCTTCCATGCTCTTACTGAGGGACTCAGGTTCCTTCTACATTTTGGTTCTACCCTTCTCTAAGTCCTAGCGTCCTCACCATTCAGCCAGCACATGGGAAAAAGGAAAAAGAAAAGTGGTTCTTGAGAGGGTTTTATGAGCCAGGCCTGGAAGCAGCATCTACCATTTTCCTCACATGCCATTGGACAGAGCTCAGGCACATGACCAAAAGAAGCTGTAAAGGAAATATGGTCCAGCTGTGTCCCAAAGACAATGTGAGAGCACAGATAGGGGCAAATCTTTGCCACAGATTCTTAGCTGATTTTATACAGAATCACATCACTAGGATTAAGCCCTTTCTGCTCCTTAGAAAATCACTCCATTCCAAAAAGTGACTAACAAAACAATACACCCACTTTATATTTATTCTTCAATAAAAGATAATTTAAAGTGTTGCTCGTACAATTGAGTACCCAGAATCTGAAATTCCTACATTCGCTGAAGCTTGCTGAAGCAAAAGTTCTGCTACAGACAGTAAACCTTGTTCAGAATACACTATTATCTTGCCCCAATATTCTCTACTATTTCCATTCCTTCCACAAAAGAAGCCTGGGATTAGGGGCATGAATTTTATAAGTAATAATTTGCTTTCCTTTGTCCAGTCAACAGAAAGGTTAGCAGTTTACCAACCACCGGATTACTCTTAAAATTTTGGCATCACGTTAGATTACTCAGATACATTTGGGGGAAGAAACATTTCTCTGCTTCTCACCTCCACAGTGGATTTCTTTCTCCCTTCCAATTTCATAAGAAAGTCCTCAGGAAAAATAGACCTATAAAGGTATCAAATTAATGGATGAGTTGAGCCTACATTCTTCTTTTCCCATGATGCATTCTAAATATCAAAACAAGACTAGACAGAAGGCAAGACCCATCCATCCACTTTCCAAGACACGCTTCAGTTACCCAATCACTGCAGAGTGTTGCCAGGATGCACAGCCCATGATTTGGACTAGAATCCAGCTATTTCCAATATACTTCAGTTACTTAGTAGGTACTGAAGACTCTGACCAGCGATTAAGCAGCCAATGGACTTTGCTGAAGAACCTGTACAGAGGGCACCATGACATCTTATTTGCTGTTAAGTGCTTTGAACCACAGAGCATGCCTCTGAACAGCTGAGATTACAAAACAAAGCCCTGGAATGCATACACTCTCATTCACTGTTTTCACATTTCTCTGTTTCCAAAATGTTTGGCTACTTTTTTTCCTTCCCTCCACCCACCCAGCTCTTTCTTAAGGACAGAAGAAATCTAATCTCATAAAATGATTGGTTTTCAAAATATGCTAAGCATTTAGAGATTTATTAGAAACATTTTTAGTTCCTCATTAATCTAAAGAAAATTATTATTGATTTACAACAGACGGTTCACCTGATATCCTTCAGGCAGCCATAAAACAATAGTCTGAGCATTAAAAATGGTTGATATCTTTCTGGCAATAGCAGTTAAACCCAGTCAATGACAGCCCTCTCCAACTGTATGAAAAATAGCCCATTCTCACTGTGTGTTCTGCTCACTTGCGTTAAGTCTTCCAAATAACCTGTGTTTATATGCATTTATTTTCATATTGGGTTCATTTATCAGAGCGCTCTAGATACCTCACTCACACCAGAGTGATTTTCAAAGTGGGAAAGAAATACTTGCTCACACTACCATGTACTTACACCGGACATGTTTTGTTATAGCAAATTTTTTACTAAAACTTGTGAGGGTTTCCTACATTTGAGCAATCTCAATGATAACAAGTTGAAGCCTGCCTTGGACTTACTGGCTAGGAGTATCAACTCTTTAGTCAAACCGCAAAGTTTAGGTCCTGGCTCTGCCACTTAAGCAACTTATCCACTCTTGGTAAACCTCAGTTTTCTCCTCTGCTAAATGGCAATGTCAAGAGCAACTACATCAGGGGTGAGATGTAGATGAGGTTTATAATTGTTTCATAGCACCGGGCATATAGAGATTTCCCTATTAATATAAGCTATTGGCACAGGATCAAGACTATTAATAGGCAATTATTAACAGCTTTGCCCACTCCCTGCCTGCTAAAGAGGACTACTCTTTGACGACTTAGTTGTTTCCTGTCCCTTGGTCCTCCCAGAAGGGTCCAGCCTTGTCACACAAGAGCAAAGGAAAAAAAGAAGATGAAGGCCAAGATAGGTTTGGGAGTTTAAATAAGAGGTCCTGAGGAGAAAGGCATGGCTGTGGTATGCAAGGAAATTCGTTGAAAAGGAAAGAGAGATTTGAAGTTATGGTCTTATGGTATGTTCTTATGGTATTAAGAAATGCAAGTAAAGGACTTGATTATTTCTAAATTTTCAGGGGGTGATGCTGGATTCTGTGTGTGTCTGTGTGTGGGGGGGGGGGTGGGGGGTGTTTGTGTGTGTGTGTGTTTAAATATTATCCTGATTGGACAGGACCACTTGAATTATGGAATTATGCATTATCGCTACTACTTCTATCATTATTATTCTCTCTGAGGGTTATTATATCTTCTGGTTTAAAATGGCTGTCCTGCCCTTAATCAAGTACCTGCTTTCACTTTCAAAAATATCCCAATTTATACAATAAAATTTATGGTCAGCCTCTTCTATTGCTGCTGTTGTCACTGCTATTATTTTTTTAATTCACAATTGAAATAATGCAAATTTTAAAAGTTTATATTATTCTATGTACTCTTAGAAAAATTTTTTTTCATAGATCTTAATAGCGAACAAATTCCTCAGACAATTAAAGCACCTCAAAACTCATTTGGCCCATATATGCCAACTTCTTGGTGAAACTGAGACTTTAGATACTATCTTACCCTAATGTATCTAATGAGCCCATGCATACACACAAATGACATCTTCAAATATTCCTTCCACTTAAATGTCCTTTCCTCTTTAGATCCTAAGAGTATACAGGACAAGTTCCAAAGTTAGGCTACATCAGGTTTCTTATGTGGACATTGTCCATAAGAACATGGAAATCTAATTTAATATAACAAAGCCATTAACACCTCCAGATCTTTAGACACAACAAGCATGTCAGCAGTAGAAGCAGACATCTTCCCTAAACTTAATTACCCATCAGCCTTATTTTACTCATTTTACTGCCTTGTTCTTTAACTATTCATCAAGAATTATAGTAGGCATAAACTGCTCAGCTAGTCCACTATTGAAAAAGGCAAAAAAGAATATTCTAAGTCACACATAGCAGTACTTGTAAAGTTGATGCCCACATGACAGTTCTTCCTTTTTAAAAAGACATGCTTTGAAAGAATTCAAGTGGTGGTATTTACATTTAGTATTGGGCAACTTAGGACGCCAGTTAAAGATTGTTTATTGTCAGGCCCTTGAATTTACTGATCTTCCTAAAACATATATGAAGCACATAAAGAGGACATTATAAGGTTTAATTTTAAAAGAGAGAGAGAGAGAGAGTCAGCACACTACGAATCTCTGAAGGCAATTATAGTGAAATATTCATTGTTCTCTACTTGGAAATTGTTACAAAAACTTTTTTCAAAAATATTCCTTACAAAGGAAATGGCTTAGGATGGGACATGTTTTTCAAGCCAAATGGAAACATTTCTATCTTGGGGGAGGAGGGGAGTGGGGATTAATATAAAAACAGAAAAAAGGCAAAAAGAATAAGCTTTTACTAAATGAGTTACCCCAAGGTTCAGCTCCCTGGCGATGAATTTTTGCAGCTCTTTCTACTTTTCAAGGTCTCCTCCATCTTCCTTGGATATCTGAACCACATTTCTCTCTCCTCTCTCTCTCAGCCTGTCTGTCTAGGTTTCCAAAATGTTTGCTTGGCTTTGGTCCGCTAACACCACTCAATAAAATGCGTTCACTACCTTGGGACTATCTGTGGTCATGTAATCCCATAATCATATTCCTAGATGATATGTCAAAATTCATTTAAGTTGGACTTAGTGCTCAGCATGAGCTCACAAAGATGTCCATGAGAGGGGTCAATGATGACTTCATCGTCTAAGGATGAACTCACCAGCTTTTCAATGTCTGCAGAGCCGAGGCCCATTTCAATGACAAACAGAACCTTAAGGTCAAAAGAAAAATCTAAGAAATCAAGTACCTCTAAAAGCTGAAAATAACTAATTTCATGGATGAATACAGAACAAGAGACTGAAAATGCTTCTTTGGCTGGCATTGTCATGGAAAATCAAGAATTGGAGCATCACTTTCCTGAAGTTATAACGAAATCCCTAGGGCAACACACCAAAGTGAAAGCACTGTGTACAGAGCTGTGTGCAGGTGACTGAAAAAAGCTCCAAGTTCTGATCTGTATATGTTCTATTAAATATGATCAGATCTACACAAATATCTCTGTGTATATGTTTCCAATTATGTGGTCACTGTCATCTCTACTTCATCTATGCCCAGCTGCTCTCCTTCTATGTCATTTCTAGGAAAGTTTCGTTAATTGACTTCGTTCTTGGATACTACCATTTTATTGTCTACTAGTACACTACTTTATTTTTAGACTTATGACAACATTTGGAGGATAATTCCATTTTTCTAAGCTGCAGTTTTCATTGCAAAGTTTTTCTCTCTGTAATTTGTCTGGCAAAAACTTTCAAAATCATTCTTGGGCTGTTGTCATAAAATCACATCAGTTACCCAACAACCCCGATATTGTTGCATTTTCTCCAGTTCAGTTAAGAAAGGCAACTGGATCATTCATGTTAAATCTAGGAAAACACTGCAGAATCAAACTTTTAAGAATTTTTTTTCTGTAAATGTATCTAGTAGCCTTCAGCCTACTTGTCAAAAAGGAAATAATTACACATTTGGTTCAGTTCTCTTTTCTGCTTCCTGAAAGCTTACCTGGAAAGATAAATATTGAAGTAAAAGAAAAAATATAGGTAATAAAAAGGCAGCATCCAAGAGAAAATGTGCTAAAGTGATGGAGGAATATCGCTGCTTCAGATGGGAATCAGCATAAAATTCTAGGTATGTAGAAAACTCATCCTCAGGCTGGGTGGAGAAAAATAAAGTTTCAATAACAAAAAATTTGTGTCAAAAGAAAAAAAAATGTGGTACTGCAGGGAGTGGGGCACTAGGAAAATTGCTCGAGGGTGGAACCACAAATGGCAGATGGATAAAGTTAGGTGGAGCCCTGAAATAAACTGAAACCTTTTTATGGGACTTGAGGATATGTAGATCTCATTGTTTTGTAAAACCCTAAGAATTTCTCTCATAACCCACACCCTTCTTAACAATCAACGTGGTACCAGGTTAAGATGCAGGTCTTTTCAGGTTCTTTGGACTTACAAGTCTGTCTATGGTAGAAATAGCAGTGTTGAACGCTTAGCCAATAACTTTCAGCCCTTGACACCTGAACTGCAGTGGAAATTAAATCAGAATAAATATTCTTTTCAGTAATTATTTTGATAGGGAAACTGGGCACCGGACCATGAAACTTTGCTAAAGCTCCCAAACAAAGGTCAGATGTAAAACCAACACCCTGTCCTCAGTGAACTTTCTCCAAGTGATGCCTCTTCCAGAGGTAGAAGAATTTTCAGACCAAATCAGAAGACTCCAAATAGGTGGGATGACTGAAAAGAAATTTATATTTTTAACTCATGAACTTTTAGAAAATCAACAGGTCTTGCTGTTCATCATTTAGTACTTTCTACAATAACCTGTGCAGCTGCTCTGTGATTTAAAACGTGTCATTCTTACAGAATCCAAGGGCAACCGTTACCAAAATCTCAATCCCTTGTAGAACCAGACAAATGATTCCATTCAATTAATCTCTGTAGTAGAAACAGTTAGAAGCGAAAGGAAGTAGAATCTAAAAATCTCTGGGATTTACATGGCTGGCCTCAGATTGAGCTACAATATAACCACATGTATCATATTAAGATTGTCAGAATTCATTTTTTTACATTTACGGAGAATACCATGAAGTTTAAGCAGAGCTGTGGGTTCTATTGATACTTGGCATCCCAAGGCTCCAGGAGGACGGGGTTACATGGATTATGAAAAATGCAAATCAAAGACCTTGAATTTCCCAAGAAAATTCCAAAATTCACACAGCAATAGATATTTGCTCAGCAAAGAATAAGCAACAGAATTTGAGACAGGCCCACAGAACTTCAGAGAAAACAGGCCTGCCAGCAGAGCAATGAAGTAACTTAGAGTTTATCTTCTTTTTCTGCTTGTCCTTTCCTTCAGCTTCCATTCCTAGAAAGCAATTGGCACTCATGGACTCTCTTCAAAGATCTTAGGCGAGAATGGCTCATTGCCCTTGAGCTACACAGAAATGTGTCTGTGGGTGTCTTAGGTCATCAGTTCCCTGGCAGCAGAGCCTCAGATGGGGGTTCTTATGCAAATGATAAAGTGAGGGAGAACTCACATAAGAAACCTGTGAGGAAGCATTGAGAGCAAGAGGAGTCAGGAGAACAGTCCGGCAAAGATGTGTTTGCAGAAGTCCAGCCTCAGCCTCGTCCCTCAGGGAGCTCCAGAGAGTGAATGGCACCATGTAGTTGGTCTGACTTGTGGGACAGGGAGCCAACACTTGCAGCAGCCCACCAGCCCAGGGAAGGGGGTCTGGGTGGGCCACCTATAGCACCTGCTATGTATAATATGTGGGGCCATCATATAATGGAACATCTTCCAAGACAATGTTGCTCAATATTTGCGGGGCCATGGTTTGACGTTATTTTTTTTTTCTTGTTGGCAAAAAATATAAAACTTTTTCTTTATGTTAGGGCAAAAATGGTATGTATTTTTAAGCTAAAACAAGGTTTTCAGTACCAAACTAATCATGTCACATCTTTCTTCAAAATCTTCCAAAGTCTCTTCTATTGGAAATCTTTGTGGTTTGTCCAACATCCGTTTAGGGAAATGCCCAGGGGATTTGGGTAGATGCTACTCTCCGGTTCCAGAGTTGACCATATGACCTGTCAGTCAACAGCCTCTTATCTCCAATGACTGGTTCAGACAAAGGAACATGACCCAAACAGAGGCATTGAGAATTCTCCCTGGGACTCTTAATGGAAATATAATGAAAATATTACCCTCTTTTTGCAGGGATTGCTAGATGTAAGCCTAGACCTTTAGGTGCCATATTTGCCTAAGAAAGAAGCTGACCCACAAGAAGCAGAGTTGAGAAACAACTGGACGTAGCTGTGCCTGAGGTCAGATACAACCCTGGGCTTCCCAGGTGCTTGTCAATTACCTTGCAGTTACTTTTAGCTGAAAGAATACTGATCACTAGAGTTACTCATCTGCTGCCAGATAAAATCTAAACTCCTTTGTAGAAAAAATATGGCCCTCAACTGACCCACACACATCTTTCACCTATCAATCCTCCTCCAATTCTAATTTATGCCCTAAAAATAGTGAACAGCTTACCATTTTCCAACCTCACAATGGTTTCATTTCATGCCACACCTTTGAAGAGGCTGTCCCCATTGCCTGGAATGCCAGTCCCCTATCTTATGTATCCTTCAGATTTCTGCTAGATTACTTATTCCTCCACCCAGTTTTTTCTGATGGTCTCATTCTCCTTTAAGGCACTTTTTCTCCATATGGTTGGCCCTTGATGGGTTGTGTGGCAATGACTGGCTGCCCTGATGGTCTCCTCACCAGGAAGGACATGCCTTTTTGTTATCCTCAGTTAGGACCAAAATACCACATACTAAGCAGGAGCTCACATTAAGTGCTTGAGAAAGAAAGAAAAAGACAGAGGGAGTGAAGAAAGAAAAGAATAAAGATTCCAGAAAATTCCAAAGTATCCTTGGGCTCCAAGAAAAGCATCTTCACTTGTGGAACTTCACATATTTATATGGAGCAATAAGAGAGAGATTTTTGAAGTAGGCTTCTCTTCTTCCCTCGTACATCACATTCTTGAAAATATTATCTTATCTACTTATGAATTAGATGGGACCTTTCTAACAAAGTACTCTTATATTAATTTGAGTTCTGCCCAAAAATGCTTATAAGGCAGGCACTTAAATCTTGATATCACTCTCCCAAAAGCTCAGAATATATTGCATTCCAATAAAGTTAACAAAATCGTCAATCGTAGAGGACACAGTTACAAACTGCTTAGCTTGGCACTCAAGTTTCTTTGCAGTTGCCTGATACTTAAACTATCTAATCTTCAATTATTTTTCATCTATGAAATGAGAATGACATAAATTCCCTGATAATGTTAAGAATTAAATGAGATGGTGAGATAGAAATAAGGACTGATTAAATGTTAACATTATCCTCTTCCTCATTACTGGCACCTCTACCTGTCATACAAGAAAGATGGTACATCTCTTCCTAGCTCCTTCCCCCATTCCTCCCACCTGGCATGTCTGTCCCAGTTTTTGCTCTCCTCACCTCTCCATCTCTCTAAACCAACCTTAAGACCTACTTCCTTGAAGTACTTTCATGACAATCAACATGGCTTCAAATCTCTTTGTTGATCCTTGGAGACCTAAAAAAATAAAAGGACATTTAGCTTTAGGTGCTCTGTCAACTACAAATAAGTAGAATCTGTTTACTGGTGAATTAGAGATTAAATGATTGCTTCACATTTGAAGGTGGTTACCTTCTTTTCTCAGTTCCTATCTGCTAGAGTTCTATAAGATTTTCACCATCAATGTCTAATTTAATACGATAGATCCTCTTTCATTCAAAAGCCAAGCCACCAAAGAATTTAAAAAGCTAAATTTCCTCCCATCAGCTCTAGTCAATTATACTGCCTTCCCAATGGCTTATAAAGTCCTTGGTAAAGGTCGGAGAACTTTGCTAAAATCACCTCAGTATATTCTAAGTCTTTAAACTGGGAAATCCAGATGTGGTAATACGATGAGTCCTGGTTAATCAAATGGTTAACAATTTACTACAACACTCCCATTCCTCAGCCATCGTTCAATGGGATTGTCCTGGAAATCCGTACCTACTTTCCCCCTGGTTTAGTGAGAAAGTCATTGTGTGGCAAATCCCTTCCGTTCACACCAGGAAACGTTAATTATCTGCCAGGTTTCTGTAATCCTTCTCCACACTCCTGGGAGAGGGGAATTTCAAAGTGACAAGTGACTGTGAGGTGTATCCCACACTAACCCCAGGAGAATGGGGCCCCTTTTCACTCGGCGCTTCCTCTCACCCTTGGGGTAACAGGAGTGTCAGGGAGCTGTGGAGGAGATATTCCAGGCCCGGAAAGTTCAAGTCAAGGCCCACTGGGAGGAATTTGCTGAAACCTTCCAACTCCTTGCTGTTGCTGATTTTTTTCCCGCCACTGGAAGTCATTGAAAACCAAATAGGATATCCATATGGAAATCCTTTGTGCAGTCCAAAGACTCTAACTGTATTGCTTTGGGGAGAGTATAGAATCTGGCTTATAAGAGTAAACTGGTTGGTCCTTCCAACTCTGACCTTTGCTACTTCTCCCACTGATTCTAAGACAATACTCGTTCAGTTAACTCTCTAATTCCAAATAGCTGCACTGTCCCCAAATACTACTAAATGGAAATTGGTAGGAACTGTTTAAGAACTATGTTATTTCTGGACTCTTATAGTCTTAGTAAAAGATGATTATGATGATCACTTACTTTTCCTGTTTATTAAACATATTATATATCATTTTAGAAAAGCTCTATACGTATATTCTCTTTTAATCCCTCCCCCAAATATTATTCCACATAAAAGTCTAAATACAACTCTGACCATGTCACCCCCTTCTAACACCTTTCATGGGCTCCCATGATTATCTGTACATTAAAAATATCAATAATAAGAATAATATAGTTAACACTTAGTGGTTACCTACCTACTATGTGTACCAGATGCTATGCTACAAGATTGACATGCATTAACTCATTTAATCCTTATTAAAACCCTGGGTTGAATACTACAGTTACTAAGTTCCCATTTTACTGATGAGGAAGCCAAGGTCCAGAGAAGTTTAGCAATTTGCTTAAGGGGGAACAGTGCAAATGACAGCAAACCACTTACTCAAATCCAGAATATCTGGGTGCAGGTTCTTATTCTTAACTATTAGGCTTTGTGGAGGACCTCTGAAGATAAAAGCCTATGACACGGCCTATGAGAGTGACTAAAAGATTTATGAATAATTAGACCAGGTTGCAGATATAAGCTGGAACTCTCCCAGGCTAACCAGAACTTATATTTACTGTACCTATAGGGCCCTATTGGTCTGGTCATTGCCTGTCCTGCCAGCCCCACCACATACAGCCCCCCATTCATTTTCTGGACCCCCATCCTACTGACCCTCTTTCTGCTCCTTCATCATTCCCTGCTGCCTTTGGATATGTTATTCGTTCTGCACAAAATACTCTCCCTTTCCTACTCTCCTCATTCTCCTCTCCTGGTGAGTATATTCGTTCTTCAGTCCTCAGCTCCCAGTTGTCCCCCTGAACTGAGTTAGGAAATTTTTTATATGCTCCATGGGATGGCATTGTTCTGATTTTGATTGATATCCATCTCCCCTCCACTCCCCTCTATGCTCCATATGGGCAGAGACTGGGTCTGTTTCCTGTTTTTCTTAGTTATTAGCCTTACACCCGGCATAGGTTAACTGCTTAATAAATATTTGTCAAAGGAAAGGAGGGAGGGAAAGTGGAAGAAGCATAAATGATAAGACACTGACTTTTGTCCAGATTGTATAGATATAAATTTATTCCATAATTCATTCGACAATGAATGAATTCAACAGTGTTCTGGGTACCATTCTAGGTGTTGAGGATACAACTAGAATAAGATGGGGAAAGTGTCCACTCTTGTTTACAATCAATAAATCCATAAACAAACAAGATCATTTCAGATGGTTCAGAAAGCAATAACAAATAAAACAGGACAATGTGGTAGAAAGTGACTGGGAGGTAGATTTAAATTTGGTAGCCAAATAGAGACACAGACGTAGAGAACAAATGTATGGATACCAAGGGGGGAGAAGTGGGGGGTGGGATGAATTGGGAGATTGGGATTGACATATATACACTACAATGTATAAAATAGATAACTAATGAGAACCTACTGTATAGCACAGAGAACTCTACTCAGTGCTCTCTGACGACCTAAATGGGAAGGAAATCCATAAAAGAGGGGGTATATGTATATGTATAGCTGATTCACTTTGCTGTACAGCAGAAACTAACACAACATTGTAAAGCAGCGATACTCCAATAAAAAATTAATATAAATAAATAGATGATAGATAGATAGATAAATTTGGTAGCCAAGAGTTCATCGCAAGGTGACACCTGTGATGAGTCCTGAATGATGAGCAACTCTGCCAGTGAAACTTCGGATGGAGGTTTGGTGCTGGTTTGGTGCTGGTGGGACTCTTAAGGGACTCAAGCGCTGGCAAGGAGTTGATATTTTATTTCACATGCATTGGGAAGTTCTGGGTTTTAAAGAGAAGAATGAATTGGTGTGAATAACTTTTTTTTTTTGAAGACCACTCTGGTGGCTGAATTGAGAATATGCTGGAGGATGGGGCAGAAGCTGAGAAACAATTACAGTAATTCAGGCAAGAGGGGGACAGTGAATGAAGAGGTGTTTATGGAGGTGTGGTCTAGCAGTGCTTCTCAAACTTTACCATGCCCATGAATCACCAGGGAACTTGCTGAAGAGCCAATTCTCATTCTACAGTTCTGGGGGTGGGGTGGTAGAGCTGAGATTCTAAATTTCTAACAACTTTCAGTTAATATTAACGTTGCTGATCTGAAGACCACGGTTGAGAAGCAAGAGTCTGTAGAACTTGATAGATTGCATTCGGAGGCATGAAAAGAATCAAGAATTATTTCTGCTTTTCTTTTTCTCTCATCTTTACAAAGATGTTAGTGACATTTATTGAGAAGGAAAGCTTTATCACCATCCCTGCTTTCTAAACTACCTGTATGGGGGGGATTGGAAAACGTTTTAGGAGGATTGAATAGCAACTCACTTTGGCAAAATAGCCAAACTTGGGATTATGCTAGTGTAGAGGCACATTTCTAGCCCAGTAGAAAACTGACACATGAACTAGGATGAATCCAAGCTCTTAGCAGTAAAATGACCATTTTCTGATGAGTATGCACTCATTGCCAAGTACTTGGTTAAAAAGGGTAATTTATGGATTTTTTTTTTTTCCCGGAGACATCAGGTGCCCTTAAAGGGTGGTACAAAATTGGATCATAGAACAACTGAAGTAAATGGGACAAAGGAAATGATTCTTAGACTCCAGCAACAGATTCTTAGACTGTTATTTAACAGTTGTTCACTTGACCCTAATAGGCCCACAATCTTTATATTCCTGGCAGAGCTAATTTAATTCCATAGGCAAAAATTCTCCACCTTTAGACTTTATCGTGCTTTCCAGAAAATGAAGCCTGGCTGTTGAATTGCTGAGCAACTGATAAGTGTGCTCACAAATGAAGTCTTTTTATATTTATGAATCTGAAAGCTGTTCTAGAATTCTCTGCCCTTGCTCAAAGATGTTACACAAAGCCAACTGGAAATTTTCTGGCTCCAGATGTGCACCATAAATTGAGTCTGACTTTATAGGTTGTGCAATTTCACTGGTTGCTCCTAGAAATGGAAAAACATGGCAGGTCCAAGACTCCCTATGCTATTCAGGTTCCCCCTTCTGTCCCCTCTCCCTTGCTTCTCCGCCGATCTCTCAGGGGCTGCTCAAGTGGATCTGGTTGCACAGCTCACAACAGCAGTTGTGTTTTACCTCTGAATTTAAGTCCTCCTCAAAATAGTGTTTACAATAGGCCCAGAGTATTTCTGATTTGGAGGGGCACTTTGAGCTGGAAAATATAATTTTTTGGCTTGAAGAAAAAATTTTAAAGACTTATAAAAATTCCCAGAAGACTCTTTGGACATCAACTAGCTGTTACCAAAGAACATTGTGCAAATGAATCAGAAACATATGGATTAAGTTCCCCCTGAATTAAACATGGGTTTCACACATGAAGCGGGTGGGAGCAGGGGTTGGTGTGGGGAAGAGCATGACAAAAAGATTTCACATCTTTGTTAAATCAAAACCATTTGAAAAATCCATTTTTAGAAAGAATAAAAACACTACTTATACTTCAATTCATCTTGATTTGAAATGTTGTTTATTCTAGTTTAGAGAGCTGTTCCTTGACCTTGGTCTTCAAAAATGACCTAATAGGTCAGACAGAAAACATTGTTTTCCTGGGCTTCTTTTATACAATTTCATTGGGTTCCATTCATCAGCTTTGGTGGTGAGTGTTCTGTAACTATTATCTCTCTTCAGGAATAAAGTTCAGGAAGCATTTTCCATAATCACAATCTAGTGGCATTTTCTAACCATGGTACCTTCTCCAGTGGACTTTGAAAAAATTAAGGAAAATGCATCATTATTTGGCAGTTGGGAAACAGACCTGCACTTAAGACTCGTGGTCTCAGCATGGAGCAGAATGTTGAGCAAAAAAGAGATGGTCTGTACTCACTTCTTGATTCATTTTAATAGCAATTACAGTAAAAACAAACAAACAAGAAAGTGACCTTGATAACTTTCCCTGCATTTAGCCAAGGTCAAGTCCAACTTACATTCTTTTCTAAAAATGCTGCTTTGTCAACCAGCCAAGGACAAAGGAAGGTTGAGTCCAACTATATATCTTTTAAAATCTTGGGAATGTTTTACCAAGGAGAGAAAATTTTCTCATAATTACTATATAAGATGTCTGAATTCAATGCCTGCTATGCTCCTGGAGTTTGAAAACAGTGAACTGTCTTTTAGTCATAAGTTTTTCCTTATTTATTCCATGAATCTACTTAGCAAACACTTCTTCTAACAAAAAATGTTAATGCAAATCAATGTCAAAGTCTGACAAATTGGCATTTTTACCATCTTAATGCAGGTGAAGGAACTCATTTCTACAATTGGAATATAGAGTCACCAAACTCCTTACTACACTGGCTTCTCCCGCCATCTATCCTGTCCATTTTTCTCACTTCTCCACCCTTTTCTTACAACTTTCTCAAGTCCACCACAGGATCACTGCCCTACATTCTGTTCTTAAAACACATGAGCTACTCAGCCATAAAAAGAATGAATTCATGCCATTTGTAACAACATGGATGGACCTAGAGATTATCATACTAAGTGGAGTAAGCCAGACAAAGACAAATATCATACGTTTTCACTTATATGTGGAATCAAAAAAAATGATACAAATGAACTTATATACAAAACAGAAATAGACCCATCTACATAGAAAACAAACTTATGGTTACCAAAGGGGAAAGGGGGGAAAGGGATAAATTAGGAGTTTGGGATTGACATATACACACTACTATATATAAAATAGATAACCAGCAAGGTCCTACTGTATAGCACAGGGAACTATACTCAATATTTTGTAATAACCTATAAAGGAAAATAATCTGAAAAAGCATAGATATAAATATATGTATAACTGAATCACTTTGCTGTACACCTGAAACTAACACAACACCATAAATCAACGATAATTCAATGTTAAATTTTTTTTAAAAACCACATGAGCTTCTGCCCATCATGGACCTTGACGAGGTCCACTCCGTCTGCCTAAACATCGGGCCCTCACATCTTGGCACACCTTGCTCTTCTCACCATTCCAGTCTCTGTTCAAGTGCCCATTTTTTGCCCCAGTTATTCCACAATCTAGTTAACTGTTTATTTTCTCTCTTAGCAAATTATCACTCTCAGAAGTTATCTCATTGCTACATTTATCTAGCAGTTTATTTCTGTCTCCCCCACAAGCTGTGGGCTTCATGAAAGTAAGGGCCTTATCTGGCTTGTTCACTACTCTACCCTTAGCTCCTAGGACAGGAACTTTTCCAGAGTAGGCACTCAATGAATATTTGTTAAATGGATGGATGAATAAATAATGAATGAGCCAGGCTATTCATAACGATTGCTATTAGTGTCCTATCCAGATCACTTTACCAGTTCTGTTCATCCCCACTTGCTGTGTGGTTCAGGCTGCTAAGGGCTCATGCCTGCATCTTCTCTGGAGGACTGCCCTTGGGCATCTGCCCTTACCTGTAGGGAGTTTACAGTCGCCTTGAGGCATCCCATAGACAATGACTGACTGCGTGAGGTCAAAAGCCCAGCTTTCACGTAAAACAAACTCTCGGCAGTGCCATTCACACACCAGAGCTCCTTGCTGGATCAGACTGAAGCTAGACTCTACCTGAATACTTGTCTTTGCTGTGTTTTTTCCCATTTCCTGTCCTGTATCTTCCTTTCCCTTTCTTCCTCAAAAAATAACTTTTCCCTGTCTCAGGCTCTGCTTCTAGGAAACACAACTTAAGACAAGCCATAAATAAAAGTTCATGAAGTCAGCATTTCCTCCCTGATAATAGTAGGTAGTGGCCAGTTAATATTCAATATGTGTTTACAAACAATTGCTCTATGTGTTCTGAAAGCCACTGGGGAGAGGGAAGGTGTGGCTTTTACAACAGTGGTCCAGGAGTCCTTGTAGTTATTGACAAGGACTCACTTATTCATTTCCACACCATCCTTTGTCTATAGACTACATTAATGATATGCCTCATACAAATATATACCAAGAATGACAAATGCATATGAATGTTGTGTAACTAAAATTCACTTTATTACATAACATTCAATTTAGGGTAAATGTTGGTCACTTTAGATTCATCAATTTTAATACTCTCAGGTATGTAAGTTTTGTTAATGTTAAAGAGAGACTCTGATACTTTTAAAAGGTGTGTATTATTGATTTAGAGAATAAAGTACCAAAGCAAAAGAAAGGGAGAACATTGTGTCTAAAGAATCAATCTAACGACTCAGGGTCAAATTCCAAGAAAAAGTTGCCTTCTCTGCCTCAGAATCTCTTCCCCCACTTGTTTTCTTAAACATTTTCATTTATTTTTCTTATCACCTGAAGTTGCATAATTTGGAAATTTGTTTGAACTAATAAGCATCTCATTTTGAAATGCTAATGTCTTTGGGAGGGTTAGGGGTCAGCAACTCTCCCCAATTTAGTAAGAAATTGCCAAACCACTGATTCAACAAATATTTATTGAGAATTCACTATGTATAAGGCACTAAGCTTATCTAGCCAGGGATACAAAGTTTCATAAAGAACAGATCTTCCCCCTTAGAAACGGAGGGACAGAGAGAGAGAGAGAGAGAGAGAGAGAGAAAGAGAGAGAGAGAGAAAAGCTTTTTTCTTACCATCTGGCTAAAAGGAAAATAATTGAGAACAGTGAAAGAACAAAGCTGGAATTGAAGAAATTCAATGAGGCTGGAAACAAGCTAATGGGGGGCATGTAATGGGGATTGGGGAGGTTAGAAACATATAAAAGCATGAGCAGGTGAAAACGAGAGGTTCCAGGAAATGAGATGACAAAAGAAAATTGGTGTAGTCAGAAATGTTGGCTGAGTCATCATACAAGGGCAAAAAACTCTCTCCTCCCTCTCACCACTGTACCATGTAGCCCTTTGACTTTAAATGGAGGCTGATACCATTGTGGAGCTCCCTTAGGTGTGAAATAAATGTTATTGACCTACAACAAGACTCCAGTCACTCACTTCAGTTACCTTTGCGGAAGGCAATGCTGTTTTTCAGACCTACTTATTAGTATGTATCTTAACACGCAATTTAATCTATAGAGCACTAGGTTTCTGTCCGCAGGCTTGTGGTGATACTATTCATTAAAGATGACACTATTCATTAAAGGTGAGCTATGATTTGGGAAATACGCCAGCATTTTTCCCTATGAAGTAACTTTTGTATTGGCTAATAAACACTCCCATGTTCAACACAGGAAGGTTTTGTTAGCACATATACCTCATTGGCTTTTAGATTCTATCTGGACGTTTGAGGGGAAAGTTAGACAATCTCAAAAGAGATTGTCATCTGTTATACACCAAGTGCAATGCTATGTGCAGAGGGTGCAAAGACATATTAGTTAAACACCTCACTTCTAGGAAATCAAACGTTGGGATTCCAAAGAAGTAATGATTAATTCTACCTAGTCGAATCAGGAAAGGTCTCAGGAAGGAGGGGATGTTGTCTTTAAAGGAAAAGTAGGTGGAAAAGGAGATAAAGATATCCCAGGTAGCTGGAAAAGCCTGTGCAAAGATACTGAAATAGGAAAGTGTATGACCTAGTGGGGGAAGTGAAGAGATTAGTAAAGCTGAAAAGGAATGCCTGCACACCCCTTCATGTGTTTAGGGCCACTGGTCATTTGGGTATAATCTTTCGTGAAGTGCCTACTCAAATCTCAAGTCTTCTGCCTAGTTTACTACTGAGTCATTTGCCTTTTCTTTACTGATGTATATAAGCTCTTTATATATTAAATATATGAGTCCTTTACCCAGGTATATATTCTATATATTTTATATATATATATATATATATATATATATATATATGGTATATATCTTCCAGTCTATGGGTTTCCCTTTCTCTCTCAAAAGTGTCTTTTGAAAGGCTTAACAGCCAATTTACCAACTTTTCCCTTTACACTTAGCACTATTGGGGTATTGTTTACAAGAACTTGTCATAACCACACTATTCATAATCGCCAAAAGTTATAAGCAACCCAAATGTTCAAGTGTAGACTGGTTAAATAAATATCCTTCAGTGGAATATTATACAGTTATAAATATGAATCAACTTCAACGACATGTACATATGGATGAAACAAACATAATGTTAACTGACATGGTAAAATACATACTCTGTAATTACATCTATGTAAAGTTCACAAAAAAGGCAAAACTAATCTATGGGATTATATGTCAGGACAATGGTTACCCCTGCAGGGATAGTGACTGGGAAGGACCTTGAGGGGTTTTGGGTGCTGGTTGTATTCTGTTTCATGATCTGGTTGCTAATTTCATGGGCATAAAATTTTTATAAGAATTCATCAAATAGCACACATTTTTTTCTACACTTACATTATACTTCTGTAAAATTATTTACATTTAAATATACAAGAAAAAAAAAAGCAAAACACCCGAGGGAGAGTAGTGGCAAAAAAAAATTAGACTGGAAGAAACAAAATGATCTAGAATTTGAAGATCCTACTAAGAAGTTTAGAGAGTTTTAATGAGTTTTTAAGATCTTTAAGTTAGGCTTTGGAAAGACAGACTTGCTGTGTAGAGGACCGAGATGAGCGTGGATGTGATGGGAGGCAAAGAGACCCATTTGGAAACCCTATGACAGCCCAAGAGAGACATGAGGGGTCCTGATGGGAAGAAAAGGCAGTGGCAATGGATAGAGATGACCTTGGATCTTCTCACCAAATGTTTCTTTAAAATCCACTCACCAGTGTCATAAGACCAGAAGCACCTGCCCAAAGTGTGGGGGGCAAAGCCCTACAAATCTTTGACAGATGTTGAGTTTTCAAACAGTGAGAGACCTTGATAAACAAACCTCTCTCATGGATTTATTAAGTCCAAGACTTTTTGTCTGGCTCTTGTCTTGGATTGTAAGACATGAGTGCTAATACAAATCCACATATGGATCAGTGGAAAGTTATAGAACTGACGCAATATTGTTTGACACATTTTTCCTTACCCCCACTCTCCCCTGCATACTCTTCAAGTCCTCTTGCTGGGTGGTTTCTCCTTGTCTCCTTAATTCCCTCCTCTGTCTGCATGCTTGTTAGGAGAAAGAGTGATTCCTTTTCTTGAAAATGAAGAGCTCTGGAAGGAGCAGCTGCACGGGAAGCTCAGGTAGGGAGCATGGCTCAGACAGTGCCATGAAATCTTCCACAGGTGCTGGGGCAGGACCACATTGATGCCACCTGTGAGAGGCAACATGGCGGGGTGCACACACCTTGCTACCATTAGTGTCCCCTCCATTATGCTCACCAGCAAGTATTTATTGTGCCTCTCTGGCTGAGCCACGCATTCAATTGTATGCCTCATGGGAAAGAGCAGGAAGGAAGCATGAAATCTATCCCCACAGCTGCAAGTGAAATCAAAATCAAAAGACCTAGTGTGCACCCCACTCCATCCTGCCTCAGGCCTTGGAAGAATAGACTCTGCCCACCAAGGATTCCCTGAAGAAAAAGAAAAACTTAAACATAGCCTCTCCAAGAGCAGAACCAAAAACTAAGCAGAGACAAAGATTTTCTGGTCAAACAATTGGCTTTCGTTTCCTAACCTTTCTTTTATGGTATGTTCTCTTCTCAAGGTCTCTCTTTGGAGCTGATATCCTCATACTCTTTTCTAGATTTTATATGAGAAGGTTTCTCTTTATATATTCCTTGAACTCTCTGTTTTATGCTTGCCACCTTATGAAAAGGCAACTGACATGGTCCAAAACCAATTTCAAATTTCATGTCCCTGAGTTTGCTGTATGGCTCTTTCCTGAAAAGTCAAGATGTCCGAATCAACCCTACCTAGAAAAAAACCAGCGACCTTGGCCCAAAGTAAGTCTTCTCCACCTGTCTTTTCTGAAGGAGTACAGTCCATGCAGAGTACTGCTCAGCCTCAAAGGCTGGACAAAAGCACCATCACTTTCTTACGTGAGAAAATATGGCCTTTCCCACTGACCTGGGAAAATTCCCGAGTCTAACTCAACTCACGTGCTGACAGTTCCAGAGCAGTAGCAACAAAATAGTGATTTAGAATCCTTGAGAAGGAAGGCTTCTCTCAGGCCAGGTTAAGCCTTCAAAGTTCCCAGGACTTAACAGTTGCCAATTCACTCATGAAATAACACACTTCTCTTTTTTTTCTAGCCAAAGAGTCATAAGGACCGCTATTCATTTGCTGGGCATCCACTTAATTAATTGCTTCTGAGAAGTAAGCTTTGAGTGGCCATGTATCTCATCTACCACAGTGGTGTCAATGATTGTTCCCTCAAGAAACATACCTATGTCTCACTGAGGTAAACTCTTAATTTCCAGAGAATATAGAGAGTTGTATTTGCAAGCCAGGCCTTTGAGCTAGTCATCTAAACTTGGAATATTATTGGCATTTCTGTCTTGGGATTAAAATGGTACTAGAAGTTTTCCCATCTTTTCCTCCCTCCTGTTGCACAGTTATGTGAAGCCTTGCCTACATCATCTTTTGAACTGGCCGAAGTCATATGTAGAAGTGTTTCTTAGACACTTCCACCAAAGTTGTCCTTTTAGCATAAGAAAATATTGTACACTGGGAAAACTGAACAGCTACATGTAAAAGAATGAAATTAGAACACTCCCTAACACCATACACAAAAATAAACTCAAAATGGATTAAAGACCTAAATGTAAGGCCAGTTTGATACCATCAAACTCTTACAGGAAAACATAGGCAGAACACTCTATGACATAAAATCATAGCAAGATCCTTTTTGACCCACTTCCGAGAGAAATGGAAATAAAAACAAAAATAAACAAATGGGACCTAATGAAACTTAAAAACTTTTGCACAGCAAAGGAAACCATAAACAAGATGAAAAGACAACCCTCAGAATGGGAGAAAATATTTGCAAATGAAGCAACTGACAAAGGATTGATCTCCAAAATTTACAAGCAGCTCATGTAGCTCAATATCAAAAAAAAAAAAAAACAACCCAGTCCAAAAATGGGCAGAAGACCTAAACAGACATTTCTCCAAAGAAGTTATACAGATTGCCAACAAACACATGAAAGAATGCTCAACATCATTAATCATTAGAGAAATGCAAATCAAAACTACAATGAGATGTCATCTCACACCGGTCAGAATGGCCATCATCAAAAAATCTAGAAACAATAAATGCTGGAGAGGGTGTGGAGAAAAGGGAACCCTCTGGCCCTGTTGGTGGGAATGTAAATTGATACAGCCACTATGGAGAACAGTACGGAGGTTCCTTTAAAAACTACAGATAGAACTACCATACGACCCAGCAATCCCACTACTGGGCATATACCCTGAGAAAACCATAATTCAGAAAGAGTCAGGCTTCCCTGGTGGCGCAGTGGTTGAGAGTACGCCTGCCGATGCAGGGGACACGGGTTCGTGCCCCGGTCTGGGAAGATCCTACATGCCGTGGAGCGGCTGGGCCCATGAGCCATGGCCGCTGAGCCTGTGCGTCTGGAGCCTGTGCTCCGCAACAGGAGAGCCCACAACAGTGAGAGCCCCGTGTACCACAAAAAAAAAAAAAAAAAAAAAAATCGAAAAGAGTCATGTACCAAAATGTTCACTGCAGCTCTATTTACAATAGCCAGGACATGGAAGCAACCTAAGTGCCCATCAACAGATGAATGGGTAAAGAAGATGTGGCACACATATACAATGGAATGTTACTCAGCCATAATAAGGAATGAAACTGAGTTATTTGTAGTGAGGTGGATGGACCTAGCGACTGTCATTCAGAGTGAAGTAAGTCAGAAAGAGAAAAAGAAATACCGTATGCTAACACATATATATGGAATCTAAGAAAAAAAATGGTCATGAAGAACATAGGGGCAAGATGGGAATAAAGATGCAGACCTACTAGAGAATGGACTTGAGGATACGGGGAGGGGGAAGGGTAAGCTGGGACAAAGAGAGAGAGTGGCATGGACATATATACACTACCAAACGTAAGGTAGATAGCTAGTGGGAAGCAGCCGCATAGCACAGGGAGACCAGCTCGGTGCTTTGTGACCACCTAGAGGGGTGGGATAGGGAGGGTGGGAGGGAGGGAGATGCAAAAGGGAAGAGATATGGGAATATATGTATATGTATAACTGATTCACTTCGTTATAAAGCAGAGACTAACACACCATTGTAAAGCAATTATACTCCAATAAAGATGTTAAAAAAAGAAAAAAGGAGAACATTGTTCTACACCAGAGATCTGAAGGGTGAACTCATTATAGTCCACCATCATTGCAACTTTTTTCTTTGAAATCTCATATTTATCTTGAAAGTTCATGTACTATTTATATACTGGTCTAAATTATCTGTACCCTCTTTCAATATAAAACTAGTTACAAATTGTGTAACAGCACTTTCAGGTGATGCTCTAGGAATCTGCATCAGGTTCTATTCTGTAGATAGTCTTCCATGGCTTTGAGAAGCAATGGACAAATTTTATAAGATCCTTTGAAAAAGGGACAAAATAAAACATGTTAACCAATGTTAGTTTGTTGAATTGAGTTTACAGAGACATGTTTATAAGATGTCACATACAGATTGGAGTAAAAGAAAAGATACAGAGGGGCAGAGACAGAGAATAAATGAATGAATGAAAGGAAAATGAGAGATGATCCCTTGCCCCCTTCTTTGGGAGAAAAAAAAGAAGATTCTGTATTTCACTCCCCTGTTGAAACATCAGGATGGAAGAGAATTTTGAATTCAAGTAGGTGGCTGGTTCTTCAGTGTCTGTAAACCCAAGACAAATCTGCAGGTCATTTTATCTCTTATCTCTTTCTGGGACAAACTACCATGATCTCATCAGGGAAAACCTGCAGCCAGGTTTTCCAGCACTTCAGCCAGCACTTCAGTAGTGGGCAACTTCATACTTCCCATCCTAATTCATCCCCAAAGGCCTTTGGACAATCTTGTCTGGTAAGTATGGAAGAAAGGCAACTGTCATAACACAAAAGTGGGTCTCCACATAGTCAAAAGAAGTCAGCATGGAATTTAGGATGGAGTTTATCTTGGGTCCTGGAAGACTCTAGGTCTACTTGGTATTAATCATTGTAGTAGTAACATGGTCTAGCAAAATCTGTGTCTAGGTTCATATGGGTCATTCAAAGCTGTGCACAGACCTCAGTAGCACAGAGCCCGGTTCATATATCCATTACCTGAGGTCCTATTGTTTTCCCAACTTCTATTAAGTCCCTCCAGCCTCTTCTCCTAAACAAAGACTTGGAGAGAATCAAAACCACACCTCCTTGAGGTGTTTTCCCTCCCAGAAAGTCCAACTGTAATGTCTCAAAATCTCTGCAATGCTCATGCTTCACTTCTTTCTTCCTCCTTCCTTCCAGGCCCAAGATGAACATTCACGTGGAAGTAATTTATTGAGGAAGATAAAAGAGAGTAAGGGAAGCCGGACAGGGAAAGGGAAGCAGAATTAGGGTGTGGCCTCAGCTGAAGTCTGGCCTCAGTCTTACCCCACTGGGAGCTCTGGAGCATGGATTGCTCCACAGACTTGCCCCCTGCCCTTTTTGAGGCAAAGGTCCTTTTGTGCCCCTGCATCAGTCAAGCATTGGCTGTGGGCCACACCCAGGGGCAGAAGAGTTGCTTAACTTCCCAGGCAATTCTAGGCTAGGCAACTCCCATTTGGCCAATGGCAATTCTCCAGAGAAAGAGGCAGCTGTAAGCCATTAATAGCTAATGCTCATAGCACGTGGGATATGGGAACACCAGCCCGGCAAAGGAGATCTGGGTGGGTCAGCAATAGCATCCCTATACTTACCTATCCTGATTCATTTCAAAAGATATTCTTCTGGACAAAATCTGGACCCCTAATGCTTGCTTTAAAACAATTCAAATGGAGCAGAATATAATAATATACTAATCCACAGTATTAATTAAGAGCCTACTGAGTGTCAGGTACTTTTGTAAATGTATCATGCTTACAATAAACCTAAGAGGCAGGCACTATTATTACTCACATCTTCCATACAAGAAAATGGAGGGACAGAGTAATTAAAGAACAAAGCAAGCTAGTAAGTGGCAGAGCCAGAATTAGCACCCTACCCTCTTAATTCTGCATTAAACTGCCCCTTGCTTGTTGCCACAGGGTAGCAGCAACAGAGAGAGAAAACAAAAAGCTCAGAGCTAAAGCCAAAAATTTCACTTATATAAGATGCCACGCCCAACTAGGTGAGAGAATATCCTTTTGAATGATGAATATAAAAACTGGAGCACAGTTAAGATTCATTTGTGTGGGGGTGAATTTCAGAAACGTGTCAGTTTTATCTGTTGGGTTGATGTCTGTTCGCCATTTGAACTTTCATCGTTTAAAGCCCATGAAAGTGCAGTTGCATAAGACATGACCCTATGCCAAATGAAATAATAACTTTTTTTTAACTTTTGTTAAGCACATTCTGTGTGCCAGGCACTGTTCTCAGCAGTTAACATGGGTTATATCATGTAATCCTCACAACCATGCCATGTGGCAGCCCCATTTTCAGATAAAGAAACTAAGGCACTAATATGTCCAAGGGCACATAACTAGAAAGCATCAGGGCCAGGTTTCAGTGTTAAGTAATCTGGCTGTGGATCTTCTGTTCCTAACTTCACTCTGTTGCCGCCAGAAGAGTTGTGGATGGTCAGAGCTGGAAGTCATGTTGGAAGGCCAACTTTCCCAATTTAGACAGGAGGAAACTGAGGCCCAGAAAAAGGTGGTGACTTGCACAAAGTCACACAGACTCAGGACTCTCAATTTTCCTAACAGTATTTTCCATATTTTGACAGTTTTGCTCCCCCAAATTACATAAACCCGGAAATAGTATCATTTACTTGGCAGTAGTTCAGGGGTGTGTTTTTAAATGTTTGAAGTCTCTTTTTAAGGCAAGAAAGAAATATTAGTCTGTCTAGCCTAGGAAAAAACTACTCCCTATCTCTAGTGACTGTTATGAGATATGGTAACTCATGTAAACCTATGTGATGTGACTATCAAGTTGCTATTCTATCTTCTGGCTGAAACCTGCAAACTCCAGTCTGGGAGTACATCCCTTTAGGGAAGGAAAATGAAAACAAGAATTGATATTTATTAACTATCTGCTAGATGCCAAAGCCAGTGCCTCTAGGCATACTATGTAAATTATCCATTAAAACAATCTTTAGAATCAGAATATGTATCAGTTAGCACTTGCTGCATAACTAACCTAAATTTTAGTGGCTTAAGATGCAACAATTTATTATTGCTGATGAGTAGCTGGGTGGCTCTGGGGATTCATGCCAGGCTTAACTGATTTCAGTTGAGTTCACTCATGTTCCTGGATTGGCTGGGGACTGGCTGGTCGAGGATGCCTTCAGCTGGGATGGCTCATTTCTGTTCTACCTCCTACTAAAGGATATTCCAGGTTTTTTCACATGGCAAGGGCAGAAGAGAGCAAGCAGAAGCATATGAGGCCTCCAAGGCCTAGAATCAGAATGGGCACATCGTCCCTTGGATGCCATTCTATTGGCCAAAGCACAGTCATGAGGCTGGCCCAGGTTCAAGGGGGCATGGGAAAGATTCCACCTATTGATGAAGTGAGCTGTGAGATCACATTGTCAATGGTATGGATATAGAAAGTGATAGAAAATTGGAGACATATTTGCAATCAATCTACCACAAATATTCTGGAATATTCCAGATCATTTAAGTTGTATATTTTCCCTCAAAAGTATATCTCTCTCATATGAAGACATTTGAGTTCCTTTGTGTCACTTTCAGAAAAATTCAGGAAAGCTGCCACCAGGTTTTAAGATGGCATACAGAATTTTCAACTTACCCATGACCATCTATTCCCACCAAAAGTCTTTGGGCTCTCATTCTAAATAACAGCAAGAGAGAGCTGAATCTATCTCCCCACTCCCTACCCACTACATCACTATTGGTTGAAAAAAACAGGCAACTAGATAGGAAACATTCTATGCCTGAGTTTCCAGCTGGATTTGGTAAGAAACCAGCCCAACGACTAAGGATCCTCCCAAGGGAATACCTATGGCTTCAACCAAAATGAAGCACATCTTTTTCTGGTGTTTTGTTTTGCAACTAGAAAAGAAAGACACATTAGAAAGAAGAAAACAAAAACCTCTAAATCAGGGATCACAAATAGTTTTTATCACATATGCCAACTCCAGTTGGTTAGTGGAAGCTGCCAGGAGTGCTACGTTGAGAAGGAATATTAGGCCTTGGGCAGTTCTAATAAAATTAGTAAACTGCAAGAATTTTCCAGCTAATAGAGATAGATCTTGATGAAGTAGTGCCTTTATCCTAATTCACACTAAGATGAAACAAGAGTCAAGCAGTGACTGATTCTCACCATTAGGTTCAACAGGATAAGCTGACCCTCATCTCCTGGACCTCTCTCCCAATAATTCTTTCTCACAACTTCCAGCTGGACTACTTTTAAGAAAGGCAAATACAGCAGGGTTTCGATCAGCTCTTGGGTTTTATCCTGGTTAATCCAAAGATAAATACATGGGCTTATACCAAATCCAAAACCAGGAGAAATGATCAAAAATACAAAAATAATTCAAGAGCACCACCGCAGAATACACCCTCTCTTTGCTCACACCAGGCTTCCACTTACATGTTTCTCAGTATGTCATCCACCTACTGAGTCAAGAAGGATCTGAGGCCAGACCCTGATGGCCAGGGTCTGCTTGAAGAAGACACATCTCAGACCCAGAACAAGGCTTATCAACATGGTGCAGTCTATATAACACGGCGCAGGGAAAAGGTCCAAAATCACGAGGGTTCAAATTTTGCTTTTGGCCTTTGCCATTATGCAAGTATTAACATCCTTCCCATAGTCTCAGAAGAGATACCATATATCCATCTCAGGGATTGGGTGAGAATTAAATGAACTATTATGTAAAGCACCCAGATTAATAACTAGCACATAGTTGAGGCCCCTAAGTATAGCTATTATTAGCAATAGCAAGGATTTATTCAGTTTCTATCGTATGCTAGGAACTATGTTCCATGCTGTGTGTAAGGAGAAAAGAAACAAAACATAAAGACCTGCTTTTTACCTTTGGGAAATACAGAGTCTATCTGGGAGTCAAGGCGAATACACATGAAATAAATAAGAACTGTGGAGAACAGTATATTAAATGCTCGAGAAAACCCTGAGAATCCTGGGAGTCTAGGATCATTGCTTCTATTTCTTGCCAGAAAAATAAATTAGTTTCTTAAATATGTTGACAGTTCCATTCTCTTAAGACAGTTATTGGAGGTGACAAGCATCCAAACTTGTTTCATCTGAGCCTTGAACATTTTTATTTGTACTTTGATTGCCACCAAATCATTTTATATGACAAATAAAAAGGATAGCCCATTGTTAGCTAAAGAGAATGAGGCCACTACCAATCACCCTGGTGCCCCATCTTTTACTTTCCATATCATCAACCTCCCATCATCTGGCAGACCATGGGTTCTCAATGAGGCAGAATAAAAGTGACGACAGGCTAAGGCCTGGCGCTTTCCAGATTTTCCCCTAGATGCCAATGCTTCTGAATAATCACCCTTTCTTTCCATTACTGAGATGTCATTATGCAAGCAGAGCATGTTCTCAGTTGCCTACAGTAGGCTAGTGGCAGGGATATATTGTTCAAAGATAACTCATGTCCTATTAAATGTCAAAACTCAACTCACGTGATTCAGCCACTGCCCCACCCAGTTGTAGGCTAGAAAATTCATCTGGGCTAACACCTCTGTGAACATTGGGAAGGAAGGTGACCATCAAGCCCTGCCAAAGAGCAGGAAACAATGACCAAACCGTGGAGATGAAGGCCTTTGTCAGGTCATAAAACAGCAGTGATTGCAATTAAATGCTGATAAAAAATGAAAAAGTCTCTTGTTGCTGGAGGTCAAATGCTAGAACAAAGCACAACTCTTTCTGAGAAGCTTGGAAAAGATATGCCTCTGAACTGTGCTTGCGTGAGGATAGGTTCATCCATCCTTGTTGTGGGCACCTTAGAGGAAGCAACAGTATAGAGCCATAGAGGACTGAGAGAACACACAAAACGTGAGCATTCCTTTTTGCGGTGCAACCTCCCTGGCTCACGTGGCTCCTCCAGCAGATGGCTGCTCTTGAATTATTTCCCCAACCAGACTGTGATGTGGATGTTGATGGTGAGAGAGCAAATCCCACTATTGTTTGGTTGTCACAAGAGTCAAAAAACAAGATAAAAAAGAGAAAATCTGCCCGAAGTTAACAGGAGTAAACATTCAGAAAACTTTGGAACATAGGTTTTTAGAATAAAATCTAGGTGTTCTTTACTCTAAGATGATACTTAGGTTGTCTTAATCCAAATACACAAGGAGAATGGAGGTGGCAGTAAATGCATTTCTAGAAAAGGTTTTCCAAGGGTCTTTTCAGTCTAAAATATATCTTCTCTAACAACTCGCCCCCAGACCCAGGATATGTATGAGTTGGACATGGGTGGCTGTGTGTATTTCTGTATTCACAGTCATAAATGCATGTGATTTTTCTTTTTTTTTTTGATCAAAGGGAATTTTTTTAATTTTCTTTTTTATACAGTTAGTATTTCCTTTGTTATACAAACAGATCACTGAAGAAACTGGCTCGAGTTTATCTTCAAACCTAACAATCAGTCTCAGCATTACAAGCGGCTTATACTATGAGTGGTGCAAGGGAAGTGGGTCTGACTGACTCAGCATCCCTTGCTCCTTTAAGGGAACAGTGGACAAAACTGTCCACACTTTACAGTTCTTTTTCTCTAACCCTCTCCTTTCTAGTAAGCCTGTAGAGGCAACTTTACATAAGGTAAATGTGAATATGATGTGTTCCACTGTATATAAGTTATTCACAGTCTTGCCATCTCTTTACCCATAGATGGTAAATTCTGAATTGTTTTTATGTGGCTGCACTTAACATTTATGTGCATACTTAACTCAGTATATTATTTTTTCATGGCTTTTATAAGATTGAGAGTCTCTTATTCGACTTTTGTATTCTCCTCTATCATTTTCCTATATTTTCTTTTTTATCCTTCTAGTTTCATGGGAGTTAACATACTCTATCCTTCTTTCTTTTTTCCTTATTTTTTTTTCTTTTGTACATTGCTCTTCTCAGTGTAAGGAAATGACAAGAAATATATAGGGACTCAATAAGCACTAACAAAATAACAAGTTAAAATAAAGTTGAAAACTCAGATCAGACCAGATATAATTCAATATTCCTAAATGACTTAGACAGTGGTTTCCAAAAGTTGGTCATGAGCTGAATAAGTCAAAATAATCAGGGGGTCTTATAAAAATACTAAGTCCCAGATTTCAGCCTGTAGTAACCAAGTGGAAACTCTGGGAGAGAGGCCCAGATGCCCCCAAATTTTAAAGTTCCCCCAAGTGATTCTGACACAAATTTCTCAGATAGATGACAGCTTTAGGTCTTGCAACAAATGGATTAATAATTATGTCCCCTGTAGGAAACAGCACTAGACAGTGAGTGGGGGAATTTGGGCCAAGGTCATCCTCTGCCTCTGAGAAGCTCTGTATCCGGTACTCTTGGTTTCCCAAGTTCGGGCTGGGAACAGCAGCATCAGTATCTCCTGGGAGCTTGTTAGAAATGCAGTATCTCAGGCCCACCCTTCACCTACTGTATCAGGATCTGTGTTTTAACAAGTTCTCCAGGTGATTCCTGTGCAGCTTGAAGTTGGAGAATTGTCCAGACCAAGACATTCAGCTTTCCCTGGGTTTCATTTGGAAACAGATGGACTTGAGCCAGATGGTTTCTATGTCATCCTCCAGCCCTACCATTGCATGATGACCCTCAGAGTGAAGATGCAAAGGGGAAATACAATAGAAAGTTCTGGATAGGATGCCAGAAAAAAATTAAGATTAAAGAGATACACACACTTTTTTTTGAACTTTAGAATTTTATTTATTTTTTACACAGCAGGTTCTTATTAGTTATCCATTTTATACATATTAGTGTATATATGTCAATCCACACACACTTTTATAGCAAACATTTGTCTAAGAAAAATCCATATCCCATGATGTACACACTGTCATCTGAGACCACGAGGACATGGTCAGTCCCTTGCTGGGGATGGGAAACTGAGGAAATGAGGAAGGTTGTGGACAACCCGAAGTCCCAGGGCAAGTCCAGGGGAGAGGAAGGACTGGAATCCAGGTGTCTCCACTCCCAGCCCTGGACCACCCTGTCTTGTTGTCTCAGCTGCATCAGGAAAAATTAAGAAAACAAGAGCAGGACATAATAACAAAGACAGCAGGTGTTTATAGGGGGTGGTATATGGACATGTCTCCTCAACTCCATCCTGGAGCCACTTTAGTCCTTGGATTATTATTTCAACATTAGGGCCCCTCTATTCTGACAACCATCCTTCTTTCCCACATCTCCAGCCCTGTTCAATCTCTTTTTAGGGAGCCAATGTCAAAAGAATATACTCTTCTAGCTCCCAAGAGTCATATTTCAGGAATCCTGATGGGCACCCTTGCTTTCCAGATTCCAGACCTTAGTTTCCTGTCATTTATTCTTTGCTGGGCTCTCTAGATAAGTTATGTGTATTCCTTATTATAAGCTTCCCATGTCAGGAATTCAGACATATACACAGAGCTAAATACAAATACAGATTCATTTATTCTTTCTAATTCCACAAGAAATTTATAAACATTAATAACATTCAAACATTACATAAATATGCAACATAAAACGTGAAATTTCCTCTTCTCACAGGCCCCCAGAAACAACCAGTGCCAACAGAGTGGCCTTCTCCATTGTTTTTAATTTTTCTTATGTATAACATTTTAAAAAGCAGGGTCATATCACACAAACTATTTTATAACTTGCTTTCTTGACTTTACATCTCTTGGTCATCTTTCCAAGTCAATTTATAGTGGCCTTTCTTCTTCCTTCTAATATCTGCAAGGTACTCCAGCATTTTCCCAACCATGGATCTGTCAGTGGACACTCGGATTATTTCTAATTTTCCTCTGTTGCAAACTACGCTGCACATTAGAATATCTAACACCAGGAGCTACATGTGAAACAGCAAGGTCTGTGGTTTATTTCACTTGCTGACTGTTGGTTTTTCTCTCACTGCATCTTTGGTCTCCAGTTGTGATAATGGTGGTAGCAGAAGACTGGATTTATTGGAGGGTTCAAAGATTATAGAATTATGACTCCCACTGTCAGAATCCTGCATGGACTCTGAGTGGTGTCCCTCTTTCCTAAGGGAGCCCCTTACCCATATATATGCTTTCCACCCCCCACATCCTTGCCTCTTAAGCAACGGGGAGATGGTGCTTCATTCCATAGGGCTCAGGTGCTGTCACTGGGACAGTCAGCAATACAGACCAAGTCACCAGTCTTGAAGAGTCTTTAGTCTAGGAAGGATACTAGAGAAATAAACAGGAACAAAAATTTCAGATGGAGACATAGTATGAAGAAAATATTACCAGGAATTGAGATAGAGAATAACTGAATGGGAGAAGGGAAGGAAATTTTTCAAAACCTTTTTTGAACAGATAAGATAATCACATGGTTAAAAATTCTAATGTATTTTAAAGATTATTCCATTTTGGTATGTAGATTCTTTTTTATAACTGCATAGTATTTCACTATGTGGATGTACTATAATTACACAGCCAGTCCCTTACTGATATACATTTAGTTCATTTCCAAACTTTTACCAACCAATGTTGTAATGAAGTATCCTGGACATGTCATTTTACACATATGAAAGTGCGTCTACAGAATAAGTTCCTAGCTGTCAATTCACTGGGTCAAAGGGGACTTATAATTTTGATAGATATTGCCAAGTTGTAGGGCAGGGCTCAGAAATTTTTTTCTATAGAAAAAGTAAAAGTAAATATTTTCAGCTGTACAGTTCAGACAGTCTCTGTTGCTACTACTCAAATCTGCCATTGGAGCACAAGAGCAACCATAGAACAACCAAAGAACTAATGACTTAGTTCCAATAACATTTTATTTAAGGACATGGAACTTGAATTCTATATAATTTTTACATGACACACAATATTATTCTTTTGATGTTTTTTCAACTATTTAAAAATGTGAATGTTTTTTAGCTCATGGGCAGTACAAAAACAGGCATCAGGCTGGATTTCACTTACAGGCTGTGGTGTGCTGACCCCTACCATTTACATTATGTGCCACTATACTTGAAAGTCTGCATTCACCTACACCATTGGCAACACCAGGCATTACCAACTTTCAAGTCTTGCCAATTTGACAGGTGAAATTGTATCTTAGCTTAGTTTAGCTTTACTTTGCATTTCTCTTTTTATAAGCAAAGTAAATGATCTTTTCTTATCAATTTCCCTTTGTGTAAACCATCCTGTGTTCATTATTTAGTTGATAGTCATTTTCTTGTTGGTTTGTGTGCCTTCTTCATAGCATACAGAAACTAACACTTTGACAAAATTACAATATTTTTCCCAGTTTGTCATTTCTCTTTAACTTTGATGTTGGTGATTTTTACTGGCTACAAATACTTTATTTTTAATCAATCTTTGATTTTATGTCTTACAGGTTTTCTGTCACCATTAGACTTTCCCCCTTCTATAGTTATAATTTTTGCATTTTCTTATACTTTTATGGTTTCTTTTTTAACATCTAACTATTTTATTCATTTGGAACTTATCATACTGTAAGGTGTGATGTGCTATTTAGTTGTCCTAACCTAATTCATTGAATAATCTTTCTTCACTGACTTTAGATACAACCTTCATCTTATTTTAAATTCTTATGTGTATTAGCGTCTATTTCTGGAGTTCCTATTCTGTCCCAATGATGTTTTCTTATTCATACACATGTACCATACTGCCTTAATTAATGAGTTTTTATAAAATTTAATAGTCACCCCTCATTATTTTTATTTTCTAGAATGTCATTATTAATTATTTACCTTTCTAAATAAATTTTAGAATCAGCTGCCTAGTTTTAATAAATAATCTTCTTGTTATTGGGATTACATAAAACTTATAAATTAAAGAAGAACTGGCATCCTTATCTCATTTTCTTCTTATCTATGAGCATGACTTTCCATTTTTAAGTCATCTTTTACATCTTTCAGGTCATTCATGTGCACTCCCAAAATTGTTCATTTATGTCAAAATATTTAAAGAAACAAAAAACAAAAAAAACCCCTCTGACCTTACAGGTAGTAAAAGTACCAGTTAGATTACAAAGGGGGAGTGAAAATTATCCAGGGGAAAAAGCTAGCCTGAGATACCCAGACACAAACCCTTATCAGAGAGAGATGCTGTAATTAATTAATCTAACTCACACTGATGCAGGTTTCGGCAGGAATCGATTTCGGCAGAAATCGTCTTCCTGCTCTAAAATCTGTCTTGTAATAAAGAAAGATTCTTTTTCCTTTTCATGTACTGAAAAAGAATTGACATTGACGACACTTGGAATAAAAGAATTTTCTAATGGTAAGAAGATGCATGGATGGATGGATGGATGGATGGACAAACAATACCAGTTTATTGAGGGAGCTTTAATCTCTCTGTAAGTCTTCTATCCCTCATATGAAATATAACTTTAGTTCAACTCAACAAATATTGACAGAAAGTTAAGACCATTAAAATGGCCTTTCAGGATTTCTTTCGATTCCAGAATTCCACAAAGGCATATGGAAAAACAAAATGTTTTTTGGTTTTCCTTCCTTATTTCTTTTCTTCTCTTTATTAACTGAACACAACCCAAAGCAAATTTTAAAAATTAAAATTTAGTAAGGAAGAATGTTGTTCTTAAATGCTTTCTCTACTGTGGTTTCTCTTTAACTGATCTCTCTCCCACTGGATCATAACACGACTGGCATAAAGTGTTGCTGCAGATGGAGAGAAAATAAATTACTGAGCTAAACCCCTGAATGTATTTATATTTCCCAAGTAGCTTGTGGAAATGCTACGTGTCATGGAGGGCAGGGGAAGGGATGTGTGTTGGGGGAAGGATGGATGGTGGGTGGATATTTTGTTTTCTGATTTTTAATGAGGCCATCTGAGTTTTCCCATGAAAACTAAAATATGGGTTCAGTTCACTGACACATATTCTCCACTAAAAACCCAGGGTCCAACCCAGAATCATTGTTCTGGATCCTTCAAATTTGAGCCATTATCATATTTATTAATCTCACTCACATCTGTGTTGGAAACTCCTTGAACTAGAAGGAAACC